>NW_021940585.1:1219779-1300802 GCF_001715985.3 Manacus vitellinus | reverse complement strand
GCATTAGGCAGAGCTGAGCTGGGGGGGGGGAACACGGCCAGCTCTCCCCTCACTGTCTCTGCACAGACTGGCGCGGGGAAGACGTACACCATGGGCACCGGCTTCGACATGAGCATCTCCGAGGAGGAGCAGGGCATCATCCCGCGGGCCATCGGCCACCTCTTCAGTGGCATCGAGGAGCGCAAGCGCGCGGCTCAGAGCCAGGGCGTGGCAGCCCCCGAGTTCAAAGTCAGCGCCCAGTTCCTGGAGGTGGGTGACAGGAGCTCTGGGGGACACCGTGGCCCTGCCCTGTCCTTCTCTGCTCCCGTGTCTTGAGTCCATGTCCTGACTGCTCCTGGACAGAGCTGCACCCCGGGCAGGCGTGGTGGGACCGGGGGTGTGTGCGGGTGCAGGGGGGACTCAAAGCACCTGGGTGTTGTTGGCTTCAGGATGGCTACAAACTGGGTAGAGGGAGTCCCCCCATGGGAAAGGGGCCTATGGCTTGGTCCTCTGGGGATTCAGGGGCTCTGGACTGTCTTACCCCTGTTTGAGGCCCAGAATAGCAGGATACCTGCTGCCCTGTGTCTGGACCAGTGTTGCCAGTGAAACAGGGAGAGAAGAAAGTGGCCACTCT
Organism: Manacus vitellinus; assembly: GCF_001715985.3. Classification (NCBI taxonomy): domain Eukaryota; kingdom Metazoa; phylum Chordata; class Aves; order Passeriformes; family Pipridae; genus Manacus; species Manacus vitellinus. Next base: position 1,300,189 of record NW_021940585.1, on the reverse strand, counting down.
TGGGAGGATTTGAGGAAGGGCTGTGCTATTTCCCATGACCTTTGACCTTGAGAGTGTTTCAATGCATCCTCTCCCGCCTCTCTTCTGGCTTCTCCAATTCAAAAGCCTCTTCTATTAACTGCTTCATTCCCTGGAGAAGTTTGTCCTGGGAAGCCCATGGACCTTATGTGTTGGCAGCAGTGTCCCTGGGGGCTGCTCCTGTGGTGAAGGAGCAAAGAGGTGTGAGTGGGAACTGGTTTAATGCCCCAATGAGAAAGCACAGGGTGCTGTTGAACAAAGCTGAGCTCCTGAGCAAGCTTCGTCTGGTTGGGGTCCTGACCTGGGGTGCACCCATGGGAGATGGGCAGGGAGGGGCCCTGTGCTGTGATCTTGCCTCCAGGTGGCTTTGTTGACCATCACATCTGGGTGTCTCCAGATGCTGATGGCCTGGAGAGGGGAAGCAGTGCCCAAAGTCACCTCCTTGCTGGAGAAATCCTTCCCACTTAGGTCTTCATCTGCAGAGCCCTTGTTAGGTCCCACGTTGTTGCTGTTGTGTCCTTCCCTTCCCATCACTTGGCCTGTCCAAGCTCCTGGGTGCCTTCCCAATTGTGTTCAGCTCGTGAGGCTCCTCTCTGGGGATCCTGTGGGCTGGGGTGGAAGTGGGGACAGTTTCCTGCCTGTCCTGGGTGACCTGTTTGCTGGGATTGGGACACTGGAAGGATGGGTGCCTCCAGTGCTGCCTCTGGACCAGGCCATCCTAGGAAACATCTTTGCAGACCAAGAGGTGGACTCGAGGATGACAGAGCAGTAGCCCTGCGTGGGGTCACACAACTGCTGTGGGCATTTCCTGTAGTCTTTCCCTCTCTCCATCACCTCTGACCCTGGTTGGTTTGGCTCTCAGACTCAGATGTTTGTCCAGTGGCTGCGGGGGAGGGTGGGAACAAGGATTCCTCTGCTTTGTTTCAAAACTGCTCACCAGGGAAATTGGCAGCCCTGGGGTGGGGGGGATCTTCCAGCTGAGGGGGCTTGAAGGCTCTGTTACAAGTGGGGAGAATAAAACCTGCTGCCTGGTGACCCAGTGACCAAGGTTGTTGGTCCACCCTGGCAGCATGGACATTGAACCAGGAGCTCTTGAGCCACTGTGCCAAGCCCTGTTCTGCAGCCACCCTCATCCAGGTGACACAGGGAGGGTTTTGTGGTGATAATGGCTCTGCTGTGCCAGCCTGGGCACATCAGGCACTGGTCACCAACCCACTGTCCCAGCAGGGGCACAGGACTTGCCCAGCTGATCCCTGTCCTGTGACTCTGCTCCTGGGAGAAGGTTTAAATACTCAAGGAGCCCAGTTGCACCTGGGGCAGCCAGGGAGGGATTAGCCTGATCCGTCCTGCTGGCCAGGAACCTGCAGTCCTTGGGTGACCCTGCTCTCTGCACTGGGATGTGAGTGCAAGAGGGTGATACTGAGTGGTGGTGGTGAGGGGACAGATGGGCAGGGGTGTCCCCCCACCCCAGGGTGAGAGAGGATGCTGCAGGGTCAAGATATGGATGGGGGTGCATCCTCTGCCAGCTCCGGGGCTGCAGGGTTTTCCCTGCTTGTCCAGCACTCCCTGGTCCCCCTCATCTCCTTTCCATCTGGCAGAGATGACCTCAGGGAGTTGTGATGGGAGTGGGGCTCCGCTGGCTCATGTGGCTGGGGCTCCTCAGGTGAACCAGGAAAGTCAGGAGGATGTGTAGCTCATGGGTGTCTGCTCAGGCTCTGGAGGCAGGGCTCTGAAAATGTCCCATTCCTGCAGAGCTGCTTGTGTGTGGGCCAGGGACAGGACAGGATTGGGCAGCAGGAACCAACCCAGAGTGCAGCTCAGAGCTTTGTGGGGCAGACAGGCATGTGGATGCACACTTGCACACAGGTGTGCCCACACACCCCATTCCTCCGGGCATCCCATCCCAGCTGGTACCTGCACAGGCAGCTCAGAGCTCGCCTGTGCATCATGTAACCCCGTGCAGTGCTCCAGACTGGGGGCAGAGCAACTGGAAAGCTCCTGGTGGGCAAGGAAAGGACCTGGGGGTGCTTGAACATGAGCCAGTGTGCCCAGGTGGGCAAGAAGGCCAATGGCATCCTGGCTTGTACCAGCCATAGTGTGACCAGCAGGACCAGGGCAGTGACCATCCCCCTGGGCTGGACGCTGGTGAGGCCCCACCTCAAATCCTGGGTGCAGTTTTGGGCCCCTCATGACAAGAAAGACATTGAGGGCCTGGAGCATGTCCAGAGAAGGGAATGGAGCTGGGGAAGGGTCTGGAGCACCAGTCTGATGAGGAGTGGCTGGAGGAGTTGGGGGGGGCTCAGCCTGGAGAAAAGGAGGCTCGGGGGGACCTTCTCACTCTTTGCAACTCCCTGACAGGAAGGTGGAGCCAGGTGGGTGTTGGGTTCTTCTCCCAAGTAAGAAATGATAGGACAAGAGAAAATGTCCTCGAGTTGCACCAGGGGAGGTTTAGATTGGGTATTAGGGAAAACTTCTTCCCTGAAAGGGTGATCAGGTGCTGTCACAGGCTGCCCAGGGCAGTGGTGGAGTCACCATCCCCAGAAGGGTTCAAAAGATGTGTGGGCATGACACTTGGGGACATGGTTTAGTGGTGACCACGGCAGTGCTGGGGGAACGGTTGGACTCAATGGTCTTAGAGGGCTTTTCCAACCTGAAGGATTCCAGGATTCTGTGCATCATCTCCTCTCTGCATGCACAGGCTTGTGCCTCCTCTCCTACGCTCGCACACACACCAGCTGCCCTGCTCAGCCTTGCACACACGCGTGAGCAGATGTGCAGCCCCAGCTCTGGGGGGTGGCACCGGGGTGCCAGAGGGCTCGAGCAGCCTCCTGCTTCCCCCTGCTCACCCCACGCCTGCTGCTGCCCCACTCAGCTCTACAACGAGGAGATCCTGGACCTGTTCGACAGCGCCCGCGACCCTGACGCGCGGCACCGCAAATCCAACATCAAAATCCACGAGGATGCCAGTGGGAGCATCTACACCACGGGGGTCACGTCGCGCCTCATCAGCTCGCAGGACGAGGTGGGTGTGGGGTGGGCAGGCGTGGAGCAGGGGTGGCAGCTGGGTGCCACTGGCCAGGGGTGTGCTGTGTGGGGACATCTCGGCACGGGGAGATCTCTCCCAGGGTGGCATGGTGCAGTCCCAAGGGGGTTCTGGGAGAGGTTGGTGTGTCCACTGGGCTGCACAGGGTCTGTCCTGACTCCCTACAAAGGTGCTTCAAGGTTTCCTTCCCTACCTGGTGTCATTGTAGCTGATCCAGTGCCTAAAGCAGGGAGCTCTTTCCCGTACCACCGCCAGCACCCAGATGAACGTGCAGAGCTCCCGGTCCCATGCCATCTTCACCATTCACCTGTGCCAGACGAGAGTGTGTGCCCGCCCAGAGCTGGTGAGATGTGCTGCTGCCTCATGGCCAGGCTGTTCCTGGGCCCCATACCCAGGCAATGCGTGGAGGTCCCTTGGGAAGGGGAGAGGGTTTGAAATCTGTCTTCTTTCCAGTCGTAGCCAGTGTTCGGATTTAATGGGAGCTGAGGGTGAGCTGATCCAAGGCAGTGATGATCTGGCCCAGGGATGGCTCAGAGCAAGCTGTTGTTGGAGTCCCATCTCCATCCCCAAGGGGCTGGATGTGGAGGGAGAATGCTCAGGCTCTTGCTGACATCTGAGTGCAGCCAAAGCACCTTCTGCCTGCTCCGGGTCTGCAGTGGTGACCCTTCCTGTGTCCCTGGCTGCAGGTGAACGGGGAGGTGACCAGCCTCCTGGATGGATCCCAGCCCGCCACCGAGTACGAGACCTTGACAGCCAAGTTTCACTTTGTGGACCTGGCTGGCTCGGAGAGGCTGAAGCGGACGGGAGCAACCGGCGAGAGGGCGAAGGAAGGGATCTCCATCAACTGCGGGCTGGTACGGCGCCAAGCCTGGCACCGGCGGGCAGGGGGAGCAGGGAGGCAGAGCCTGCCTGGGGGAGCCTGTGACACTTCTGGGTCCTACCCAGAGCTGCTCTACACTGTTGGGGTGCTGCTGTCTCAGCTGGGGTTTGTGCTGCCCGGCCCTGAGGGCAGGAATGTTCACAGTGCCAGTGGTGAGAGCACGGCTCTGTTGCCAAGGGCAGGGCTGGGGGGGGTGCAGCTGAGCACAGGGGTGCAAGTCCCAAAAGTGTGAGGTCTGCTAATCTGAGCTAAAAAGACCACTCTGGGGCTCGATGTTGCTTCTCAGTGCAGCATGGGAGAAAGGCGCAGGCCAGGGAAGAGGGGGGAAGGTGAGACTGGCAAGGGAAGCCCCCCGCCTCCCCCTTGTGCAACCCAAACCTGTGCCACAGCACATGCCCCAGGCCTGCCATGCTGGCTGTGTGGCAGCTGTATGCTCAGCTAGGGCTGAATTTGGGGGCCTTCCCTTTGTGTTGGTAGCTGGCCTTGGGGAACGTCATTAGTGCCCTCGGAGACCAGAGCAAGAAAGTCGTGCACGTGCCCTACCGTGACTCCAAACTCACCCGCCTGCTGCAGGATTCCCTTGGGGGAAACAGGTAAGGGGGGGGCTGAGCTTGGGGCTAGGGCTGCAGGACTGTCCCTCTGCAGATAGGGCTGAGGGGCTCTGGAGCCGTGCAGGAGCTATTTCAGCACTCCCGTGGGTGCCCAGTGGGGAGGGGATACCTTCTTCCAGGCATGGCATGACTCTGCAGATGTAAAGGCCTTGACTCCTCATCAGCCCAAGGTGCAATTGGCAGCTTTGGCAGAATCAGCTGATGCAAAACCCTCCTGAGCCCTCGCAGGTCTGGGACTTGGCAGGTGCTGGTGCCCTGCATGGGGGGATTGAATTCCCTGCCTCTTCTCCAAAGAGCCGGTTCTTCCCTGGCAATCCCAGAATGGGTGGGCTGACCAGAGGGAGCTACCTTTGCTCATTGCTGTGTGATGTGGTGCCTCGATGGTCTTGTGGGTGCTCTGGCTCTGGGAGGGATGAACCCACTTTATACCTTGGTTATAAAACATAGATGGCTCCCCATCCAGGATGGGTGTCTGGGGGCACGTGGCCTGTGCTGGGCCCTGGCTTTCTAGTTGCTGAGCTGCTACAGCGTGGGGGGGACTGGCTTTCACCCTGCCCTTGCATCCCCAAGCCAAACCATCATGATTGCCTGTGTGAGCCCCTCTGACCGGGACTTCATGGAGACCCTGAACACGCTCAAATACGCCAACCGGGCTCGCAACATCAAGAACAAAGTGGTGGTGAACCAGGACAAGACAAGCCAGCAGATCAGTGCCCTGCGGGCCGAGATCGCCCGCCTGCAGATGGAACTGATGGAGTACAAGGCAGTGAGTGGTCCTGTACCCCATCCTAACCCTACCCTGGCCAGCCATGGAGCTGCTCACTCACTGCCCCACCAGTGGGATGGGGGAGAGAACGGGGAGAATAACAGAAAACTCGTGGGTTGAGATACAGGCAGTTTGATAAGTAAAGTGAACCAAGGAACTCATTCCCCATGTCCCATCACAGGGAGATGCTCAGCCATCCCCAGCACAGCAGGGCTCTGTCAGGTGTAATGGTGACTTGGGACAACACTCCAGACATACCCCCCATTCTTCCTCCTTTGCCCAGCTTTGTATGCTGAGCATGACACTGTATGGTCTGGGATATCCCTGTGGTCAGTGGGGGGCAGCTGTCCCAGCTGTGTTCCCACAGCTTCTTCAACGCCCTCGACCTACTGCTGGTGGGGCAGGGTGAAGGGCTTAGTGCTGTGCAAGCCCTGCTCAGCAAGAGCTAAATCATCCCTGTGGAATCAGTGCTGTTTTCAGCACAGATCCCAAACACAGTTCTCACAAGGTGCTGTGAGGAGAATTTAATCCACCCCAGGCAAACCCAGCTGATGGAGTGGGCCTGGTGAGCAGATGGAGGCAGGTGCAGAAAGCCCCACTCCTCATGTTTGAATTGGGGCAGGTTTAGTGGGACAGACCCTCCTGCTTCCCATCCCCTACCCCTATGGATAGGGGTAATGTCTAGAGGAGTCAGGAGGCTTAAGACACAGTGTCTTGCCTGTGACAAGCAGGACCTTGGGCAGGTTTTTGGAGTGCTAAGGCAGGGAGAAGCCCTGAAACATCTCCCACCCTCTGCCTGTTCAGCTCAGACTTTTCTGGTCCTTAGGTTTGTCCCTGCTGTGGTGTCTGGGGTTGCCCTTAGGGATGCAGTGGTGGGTCCCCATCTTCCAGCTCACCCTGCACTCAGGGGCTTCCCTCCTGTCCCACAGGGCAAGCGAGTCATCGGGGAGGATGGCGCCGAGGGCTACAGCGACCTGTTCCGTGAGAACACCATGCTGCAGAAGGAGAACAGCGCCCTGCGCATGAGGGTGAAGGCCATGCAGGAGGCCATCGATGCCATCAACAGCAGGGTCACCTACCTCATGAGCCAGGAGGCCAACCTGATGCTGGCCAAGGCAGGTGAGGCTTGGCTAGCGCGTGGCACGGTGGGTCACCAGGCAGCACGGCTGGGACGGGGTCTGTGGTACAGCCTGGGCCTGCCTCGACCCGCCTGTGCCTCTGCCCCTGCAGGGGATGGTAACGAAGCCATCGGCACCCTCATCCAGAACTACATCCGGGAGATTGAAGAGCTGAGGTGAGTGGGTGCAGGGCTGGTGTGTCACTGGGGTCCTGGTGGCTGGGTCCGAGCCTGTGTGTCTCACAGCTCGCTGCCTCCAGTGTCGCTGGGGTGAGCTGTGAGCCCCGTGGAACAGCAGCTGATGGCACTGCTGCTACAGGGGGTTGTAGGAGGCCCAGCCTTGGTGCTGGGCAGTGCTTCGGCCATTGTTGTCCTTGGTGTAAGCATTGATGGAGGGGGTGATCCTGTTGGGAGTGCCTGGGGTCTCTGAGGGACTGCTGGCCCCCCAAAGTTGGGTCCACCCCAGTCTCTTGCATGATCCTGGGACCCTGTCTGGCAGCATTGTGACTTTCTCACCCATCAGTACCTGAAATGGCTTAGTAGTGGATCCATCCCTGGCTTACACCATCCGAACACATTGTGTTCAGTCTGTAGAAGGGAGACCTTAGAGCCCCTTCCAGTGACTAAATGGTGCTTCTAAAAAAGAGGGAGAAGGATTTTTTTTTTCTTTTTTTTTTTTTTTTTTTTTTTTTAAGCATGGGCACACAGCAATGGGACAAGGGGGAACAGCTTTAAACTAAAAGTGGAGAGATTTGGGTTAGAAGTTAAGAAGAAATTCTTCCCTGTGAGGGTGGTGAGACACTGGCACAGGTTGCCCAAAGCTGCTGTGCCAGTCCCATCCCTGCAAGTGGATGGGGCTCGGAGCAACCTGGTCTAGTGGAAGGTGTCCCTACCCGTGGCAGGGGGTTGGAATGAGATGAGCTTTAAGGTCCCTCCCAACCCAAACTGGGGGCAGTGGGATGGCCCCTCTTTGACTACATCCTGTTTCCACTCCCTAGAACGAAGCTTCTGGAGAGTGAGTCCATGAACGAGTCCCTGCGCCGCAGCCTGTCCCGAGCCTCTGCCCGGCCCCCCTACTCCATGGGCTCCTCCCCGGCTGCTGGCCTGGCAGGTCTGTGCAGCCCCGCTGTGCCAGTGGATTCAGAGGCCTCCGATGTCCTCCGACGGGCCAAGCAGGACCTGGAGCGCCTGAAAAAGAAGGAGCGGAGGCAGCAGAGGAAGAGGTAAAGGCAGAGGTTTGGGGAGTGGAGAGGCTGCCTGTGGGTTTGACTGCTCCTTGTGGTGTTGGGTATCCTGCTTCACCTATCCACCTGGATGTCTGGGTTCCCCTCCCAGCCCTGCCTTGCTGGTGCCTTCTTTTTGCCCACCACACAATTCCAGAGGCTGTTTTCCCCAGTGGGTCCAAAAGCAGGCGGCTGAGGGTGGTCCCGGCAGGACCTGTTTCCAGGTTCCCTCACACTGGGACTTACAACCCTGCTCTGCTCCCCCCTTAGCCCAGAGAAGGAGGCGTTAAGGAAGCAGCAGAAACTGCAGCAGGACAACGGGGAGGAGACGGATGAGAACGAGGTGGAAGAGGTGAGTGGGCATTGTGCTCATACCGAGGGGTTGTCTGGGTGTGTAGTGCTGTGATTGCCCCACAGGGACCAAGCCCAGGCTGGCCCTGAAGGGGCCCTCGTTTTGCTGAGGACTCCATGCTGCTGCAGGGGGCAGTTGGATGCTCCCCAGCCAGCCCTGCTGTGGAGCAAGGGGTCCACGATTTTGGAGGCTTGGTTTCAATTGGCACAGGTGAAGGGGGGTTGGGCAATGCAGGGCTGCTCAGCTGGGAGGGGATGCAAGGATGGATGGGGCACAGAGCTGCTACTCTCAGCAGTGTGCACTAGGGGTCCAGAAATGGTGCTGCAGCCCCTGGGATCCGGTGTGCGAGGCTGAGCCCCACTGTGGGGGCTGTGGCACATTGCTGTAGGGTGAGCTCAAGTTTGGAGGAGGGAGGAGCTGCAGAGAGAAGAGCAGGCCATGCTGCAGGCTGATGTTAGGCACTTCTCTCTTAGGAGGAGGAGGAGCAGGACGAGAGTGGCTGTGAGGAAGAGGATGGGCGCGAGGATGAAGATGAGGACTCGGGCAGTGAAGAGAGCCTGGTGGACTCAGACTCGGATGCAGAGGAGAAGGGTAAAGTGGAGATCTGTGTGCAGCCCTGTGTGAGCATGTGGGGGCATTGCTCGTGTCTCTGGCAACGAGCTCTGCTCCTGGGAAGGCAGAACCCCAGGACTCTGGGGGACTTGGAAGAGCCCCAGGGTTGCTGCAGCACTCTTTGGGGTGCTGCTGCTCCCTAGCAATGTGGGTTCCCATCAGCTCCTCTGCCCTCTCCTCGTACTGTGGCTCAGTGGGGCCATGGGAGCGATGCTCCCCCACCCCTCCCAGCCTGATTGTCCCCCTCTGCCTCCAGCTGTGAATTTCCAGGCTGATCTGGCAGATCTGACCTGTGAGATTGAGATCAAGCAGAAGCTGATTGATGAGCTGGAGAACAGCCAGCGGCGCTTGCAGACCCTCAAGCATCAGTATGAGGAGAAGCTGATCCTACTGCAGAACAAGATTCGGGACACGCAGCTGGAGCGGGACCGGGTCCTGCAAAACCTCAGTGAGAACCACCTCACCTGTGGGATCCCACCCCTGCAGCATCAGGCCCCAGTTCCTACTCCTGCCCAGCTGACTCAGAGTCAGAGCATCCACCCCTGGCATGCAACACTGGCTTTGGTAGAGTTCTGTCATCCTCTGCCTCTGCTCAAGTCCCTGGGACCCCCCAAGACCCCACTTGTCTTGCTGTGGGAGCAGGACCAGTCAGCACAGAGCTCTGGACCCCCCTGGTGCTGGAGAAGGATGGCGAGGCAAAGCCTCTTGTAGCGCTGAGCACCACTTCATGAGCCCCCACCACTTCAGTGAGGACACCTGGGGAAACTGAGGGGCAAAAGACCCTGTGCTGTGGCTGATGTCCAGGCTAAACAGGGCAGGGTCACCCATACTGTGGCTGTGGGTCTCAGTCTGCAGCTCTGCCAGGAGACACAGCTCAGCCCAGCAGTCTCCACCCCGTGCTGGGTCTTTCCAGCAGGATCCCCAGACAGACCCCAACCCACAGGAGGGTGAGGGGGGGCTATGGTGGGACAGGGAGGAAGCAGTGCCTGGTGTGTCCAGGCAGGGTATGCGGGTGCAGGAAGATCCCAGGGTGCGTGGCTGTTGCAAACCCTCTCCTCACCCACCAGGCACCATGGAGTGTTACACAGAGGAGAAAGCCAACAAGATCAAAGCAGACTATGAGAAGCGGCTGAAGGAGATGAACCGGGACCTGCAGAAGCTCCAGGCAGCCCAGAAGGAGCATGCTCGCCTGCTCAAGAACCAGTCCCGCTACGAGCGGGAGCTGCGGAAGCTGCAGGCAGAGGTGGCCGAGATGAAGAAGGCAAAGGTACCTGGGTGTGCCAGGGCAGGGAGGGATCCCCTGAACAAGCCTGGCTTCCCGCTCGGAGCAATGTTTTCCACTCTGGTGGCAAGGGCAGAGCATCTGTCTGCTGGGTGGGCGGGTGCCCCGGGGCAGTCGGGGCACACGGGACCCTCCCTTGCAGGTTGCGCTGATGAAGCAGATGCGGGAGGAGCAGCAGCGGCGCCGGCTGGTGGAGACCAAGAGGAACCGGGAGATTGCACAGCTCAAGAAGGAGCAGCGCCGGCAGGAGGTGAGAACCCAGCTCGCCACGTGCCACCAGTGTGCCCGTACAGGGGGGCTGGCCTGGCTGGGGGGGTGGTGTTTGTCCTGCTCAATAAATACTTCAGGTTGGTGAAGCTTGGGGCCCTGCTGTGCCCGTGACCTCGCTGGGGTCTGTGCAGCCCCAGCACAGCACACCTGGCTGGGTGGTTCCTGAAGCCTTCCCTCAGCTTCTGCTGTGGTTGTGGGGGATGCTGTGGGCTCCCTCCCCTGCCATGTGCGGGAGTCAATGTGCAGTCAGGGCCAGCTGGAGGCTGGGAACCTGCTCGCTGTTAGGATCAGGAGTGAGATTGTGCTAAAGGGAGCCCTGGGACTGAAGCTATCACTGGGGTGAATGGACAGGACCCCAGGGGTGTCTTTTTTCTTTCTCTCTCATGCAGTTCCAGATCAGGGCTCTGGAGTCTCAGAAGCGGCAACAGGAAATAGTGCTGCGGAGGAAAACCCAGGAGGTGAGGGGAGTGGGTTGTCTCCACACAGGTCCCAGACCCACCATACAGGGCTGGGCCCCCAGTGCCTGGGTCAGAGAAACCCTGTCCTTTAGACAGGGCCAGCTCTGGGAGTGGGGTTCCCAAAAGGGTGGGAGGGGTTTGGTGGCTCAGGAGCCATGTGGGAGATGGTTGCAGGCAGCAGCAGAATTCCTCATCCTGGACAGCAGAGCCTGGTGGCAGGGGTGGGGTATGAGGGAGGAGAGGGAAACCCATGAGGCACAAATGTCCCTGGGCTTTGGGTCTACAGAGCTGCCGCTCTTGGTCCCATGGGGACTACAGAGTGACATCAGCAGATTTGGGCTGGGTGGGGGTGCCCAGCTGACACCCTCTCCTCTGCCCTTCCTCGTGGGCAGGTGTCAGCACTGCGCCGTCTGGCCAAGCCCATGTCAGACCGGGTGGCGGGCAGGACGAGCCAGAAGCCGGCTATGCTGGACTCGGGCGCAGAGGTCTCGGCCAGCACCACCTCCTCCGAGCCCGAGTCCGGCGCTCGCTCCGTCTCCAGCATCGTGCGCCAGTGGAACAGGAAAATCAACAACTTCCTGGGAGACACCTCGTCCTCTGTGAACGGGGCTCGGCCTGCCAGGTCAGGGCAGGGCCTGGGTGGGTGGACAGTAAGGCATCCCAGAGATCCCCATGCCTGGCTTTTGGCTGGTGGCAGAGGTTGAAGGCTGGCTTCTTAGTGTGCACTTGACCTGTATTAAACTAATGACCCTCTGACGGGCTGTGCTGGCAGAGTGTGACTGACTGTCACCTGGGCTTGAGCCCAGAGCTGGCCTTCCACAAGGATTCAATGCCATGGCACAAACCCTACTGGGCTCATCTCTTTTCCCTCTTTGCTAAGGGGCAATGGAAAAGTTGGGCAATCCACAAGCAGATGGCTCCTCTACTTCTGGCCAGTCAAAGCCCTGGCATCCTCCTGGGGCAAGCCTAGCTCTCCAGCACAGTGTGGCTGGCTGCCTATGTGCCTGTTCTCCCCCTCTGGCTGTAGGAAGAAGTTCCCCAAGAAGGGCTCAAGCCAGACCTTCAGCAAAGCCGCCCGCCTCAAGTGGCAGTCGCTGGAGCGGCGCATCTTCGACATCGTCATGCAGAGGATGACCATCGTCAACCTCGAGGCGGACATGGAGAGGCTCATCAAGGTGGCCGTGGTGCTGGGGATGGAGAGGGCCGGGTGGTGGGTGCAGGACAGGGGGATGGCTGTGCAGACAGTGCCAATCCCCCTTCCCTTTTCCCCCAGAAACGCGAGGAGCTGTCACTGCTGCAGGAGGCGTTGCTGGGCAAGCGGGCGAAGCTGCAGGCGGAGAGCCCCATGGAGCAGAAAGGGCTGCAAGAGCTGAATGAGGAGATTGAGGTGCTGGGGGCCAACATTGACTACATCAACGACAGCATTTCAGACTGCCAGGCCACCATCATGCAAATTGAGGAGACCAAGGTGGGCAGTGGGACTGGGCCCAGTTGTCAGGGGGAGAGTGAGAGCATCTCTCTGTGGCAGGAGCATCCTCTGAGCTGTGTCACACTCGCTGGGGCTGCACCCACACAGTCACTTCTCATTAGGTGGTTAATTGTGGAGAGGAGTGCTGGCAGGTCCTTGCATGTCCCTGGACAAGCTGCTGTCATCCCACTGCCCTGGAATTGTAGGGAAGCTGTGGCCCCCCATCCTGCCCATGGTGCTTCTGGTCACTCATCCCCATGGGAGCTTCATGTGCTGGAAATGTTCCAAGAGGACTGGATTTTTTCCCAGCAGAAACTATCCAGGTTTTGTGTCCGTTTGTGACACTGGGTGTGCCATTGTGCAGCTCCTGATCCCCCTCAGTGTCTGAAGCCCAAAATGGAGGCTGTGTGCTGTCCCTGGCTTGTCCCCTGGGGGATTGGCAGGGAAGGAGAGCTGCTGTTAATTCACACTAGGCTTTGGATTGTGTATTCAGGTGAGCCTGGTGTCTGTTTGGTGTCTAATTAAGTGTCAACCCCAGAATTTCTGTAGCAGTGCAGAAGCCCTGCAGGTTGTGTTGGACAACCCCATGGCCAGATCTCCCCAGTAGCCACTGGGCAGACTGGGGAGGACGAGTGTTGGACTGGGCAGTGCTTGCAGGATGATGGAGGTGCTGTGTTGGCCATGGAGCCCCTTCTGCCCATCCCGTGTCCAGCGGCAAAGCTCCGCTGCTGCAGCCAGCCCTTGTCTCTCCGTGTTTCAGGAGGAGCTGGACTCCACGGACACCTCGGTGGTGATCAGCTCCTGCTCCCTGGCCGAAGCCCGGCTGCTGCTGGACAACTTCCTGAAGGCCTCCATCGACAAGGTGCAGGGCCAGGCTGGGGTGTGGATGTGTGACAGGGTTTCTCACAGGGTGCCAGGGTGGGGACTTGGTGGTGGGGACCTGTGACACCCGCCTGAGCCCCGGCTTGGCTGTCCTTCCCCAGGGGCTGCAGGTAGCCCAGAAGGAGGCCCAGATCCGGCTGCTGGAGGGGCGGCTGCGGCAGACAGACGTGGCCAGCTCCTCACAGAACCACGCCATCCTGGACGCCCTACGGGAGAAGGCTGAGTCCCACCCCGAGCTGCAGGCGCTGATCCACAACGTCCAGCAAGGTGGGCCCTGGGCTGGGCGTGCGTATCCTCAGGCCAGGTGTGCTCATCCGCTGGCCTGTGGGGTGGGGTGGGGTGTCCACCCTGTGCTGGCCCTCCAGGAAGCACCTGGAGGTGCCATGGCTGGGATCCTTCCTCGAGGGTGATGCTGGGTAGGACCGTGTGCCCTGGCCACCAGAACAACAGGGACAAGGAACGGGGTCACCCCTCACAGCTGCCTGGGGTGTCCCCTCCACCGTGTGGCTCAGATGGGGCTGGGGACAGTGGGGTCCCCTCTGCGCTGCTGATGCGCTGCCTCCCTCTCACACAGAGAACGGCTACACCAGCACGGATGAGGAAGTCTCAGAGTTCAGCCTGGCTTCAGATGGGAGGTAAGCACCAGCCTGGTGCTGCCTGAGCTGGTGGTGCCTGGGGCAAGATGCCTGGTGCTATTCAGGGGACCCTGTGGATGAACAAAGCCCCGCCGGAGCTTTTCTGTGGTGCCCAGCCCTTGGTGGGGGGAGCAGAGATGTCTCTTGGACACCAGTGGGGAGTGATGTGGTCATTCCTTGGAGAAAGGGTTCTGGGAGCAGGGGGTAAACCAAGGAGTCTAGTGGACCAGTGGCACCAGCTTTCTGAAGAGAGTTTGGCAATGAAGATCTGTCTTTGCTCTCTTCTCCTTGCAGCATCTCCCAGTCTTTCACCATGAAGGGCTCAGCAAGCCAGGATGACTTCAAGTTCAAGGTTAGTTGGCCTTTTTGTGTGGCCCTTGTCACAGGGACTGGGAGGAGGGATGGAAGGATGTTCAGCAATGCTCCAGGCCTCTGCTCTGTGGTCTGAACCTTGGCGAACCAGGCTTAGCATAGGCAGTATGGCTGATCCCTGGATGGAAGGAACCAAGATCTCCTGGTACTGTGGTCCTGAGATGCCAAAACTTGGGAAACACCCACCACATCAACCCTGCGGATCTGAGTGGCATCAGGGAGGACCCTGTGCAGGGCAGAGGTGGAGGGAAGCAGCTAATGTTCTGTATAGGCTGTCAGTATGTTTGTTCTGAGCGTGCAGAGCTGGCCGTGATGGGCATCCCAGTGTGACCTGGGGGAGCTCAGCCTCCTGTGGCCAGAGAGCACGAGCTCCCCACCCCACAGCACTGGCTGCTCCTGCTGCCCAGCCCTGAGCCCTCTGCCCTGCTCTAGGGAGAGCCCAAGCTCTCGGGGCAGATGAAGGCGGTGTCAGCTGAGTGTCTGGGACCCACGCTGGACGTCTCTACCAAGAACATCACCAAGTCCTTGGCATCCCTCATGGAGATCAAAGAGGACGGGATCGGCTTCTCCATCCGAGACCCCTATTACAAGGAGAAGGTGTCACGCACCGTCAGCCTGCCCACGCGAGGAAGCACCTTGTGAGCATGGGGTCATGGGTCTCTGGGCACTGGGAGGCTCGTGGAGGCATGGGCCAGCCCATGGGAAGCTGTGTCTGGCCTGTGGAGATGGAGAGGGGTGAAGGTGAGCCCAGTCCAGCATCTATCCAGGCTTGGCTGCAGCAAGCAGTGGTGGATTTCTCCATCGGGACTTGGAGAGTGTCTTAGGAATATGTTGGTATCCTTTGCAGATGGAGAGGAGGGTGCTTCAGGAGGAGGGAAAGAAGGGGGGGTTTGAAGGTCCCCAACTCCCTGCTCTTGGTTATCAGCCACCTTGGGCTGCCAAAAGCTTCTGCACTCAGGGCTGCCTCGAGGCATCCTCTGACTGTGTGATTGTGACTCCAGGGCAGCCCAACTTCTATTTACTCTTGTGGGGGAGGACACGGGTGTTCACTGTGGAGGGATCCCAGTGCAGGGCAGGCACCCACCCTGCTCTGTTCCCTCGCTTCAGTCCCAGGCAGTCTCGAGGCTCAGACACTTCTCCCCTGACAAGGCGGAAATCCTACGACCGTGGGCAACCTGCCAGGTGAGCCTGGGAGAGACGGTGGTGTGGCTGGGGGAGGCTGGGTGGCCCAGCTGAGTGGGGAAGGATGCTGTCTGGGCAGCTCTGCTGGGCCCTGCTGGTGCCAGGTGAGCAGCTCCCGAGTCATTCATGCGTCCCTCTGATCCTTCCCGGCTCAGGCCTGCAGACATTGGCTTCACACCTCCCTCCTCCCCTCCCACCCGCCCGCGCAACGACCGCAACGTCTTCTCCCGCCTGACGAGCACCCAGAGCCAGGGGTCTGCCTTGGATAAGTAAGTCCTGCTGGGGTGGGAGTGTGTGAGTGAGGGGGACCCAGACTGTGACAGCACACACGTACCAAGCCCTGTGGGGGCAAAAAGGAGCACCAGGACTTGGGTTGGCTCCAGCCAGTTGTCCTGTCACCACTTTACCTCCCCTGCTTCTCCCTGTGAGGGAGCAGCTGCTGTGCCAGTGCTGTGCTCCTGCCCACTGTGCCCCCTCTGAGTTCACACTCCTGGCTTCTGCCTGGAGACAGGACAGTGCCAGACCTGGGGCCCTGGAAAGGCGATGGAACAGGATGGGGTGAGGGGGTGAGGGCTCACAGGAAACTGATGGACTGGCATTCACCCACAAATGCTGCTCCAGCCTCCCCCAGGTTGGGTGCTGCCCTCAGCTTGGACACTGTTAGCAGCGCCGGCGTTCCCTGATGGAGACCTGCTGTCTGATCATCACATGCCCTCTGCTCCTCTGCTCTCCCCTGGTTCTCCATGTGTGCTTCTCTTTCTCCCTCTCTCCCCTCCTCCTCTCTATCCTACACTGGCTTGGATGCAATAACAATCCTCCACCTCTGACTCCACTGCTGCCTCCTCTAGTCTGGGTTTTCTCTCCCATAATCCTGCTAATTTTCTGCCCCTAGGTCTGATGACAGCGATTCCTCTGTCTCGGAGGTGCTGAGGTATAGACAACTTTCTATTTATTATCCCTTCCTCCGCTCCTCCTTTCTCTGTCTCAGGTGCCTGCTCTCCCTGTCCCCACATGCTCTGCCTGCACCTTGCTGCTCTCCCCCCCCTCCCAGCTCGTGTGTCTGTCCCCTCCTGGCATGCCACCTCTAGTGCCTGATGTTGTCCCCTCGGTTGCAAGTTAAGAGCCATTCCTGCTTGGATCAGCCCTTGGAAACACGGCGCTGGGCTCACCTGCAGGCACTGCCTGGTTTGGGGTTGGCAGCATGTTCTCCTCCATCTCTGATGGGTTCTTGCCAGCCTGAGGCCACCATGTCCCACACCTTCCCCAGCTCTCCAGCAGGACGGTGGGGTGGTAGGGAAGGGGACAGGTAACCCTGGGTGCTTCCAGTGTGTCCTTCGTGTAAGCTTCTTCCAGGCAAATATCTCAGGTTCTCCCCGTGCCTGGTTGTGCTTCCCTGGTGCTGAGCTGGGGAAGGTTGATCTCTTTCCTAAAGGAATCCAGTCAGATTGTGGTGCAGAGCTCAGCCTTGGGGTCAAGGTGCTCCTGGGCTTCTCCCACTGCACCCACCTGCCTGTGGAGGTTTCCCAACACAAGGGCCAACTTTCCCCCATCCTTAAGGAACATCAGCCTCATTGTGGCCTTCCAGTGCCTAAAGGGGCTTATAAAAAACAGGCAGAGTGACTTTTTACAGGGGCAGATAGTGACAGAACAAGGGGGAACAGTTTTAAACTGAAAAAGGAGGGATTTAAAATATATGTCAGGAAGAAATTTTTCCTGTGAGGATGGTGAGGCCCTGGCACAGGTTGCCCAGAGGAGCTGTGTTCAAGGCCAGGTTGGATGGGGCTTGGAGTAACCTGGTCTAGTGGAAGGTGTCCCTGCCCGTGGCAGGGGGGTGGAATGAGATGGTGTCTAGGGTCCCTTCCAGCCCAAACCATTCCATGATTCTGTGAGCAGCTCTCCAGCACCTGGGTGTCCCCTCACTCTGCCTGTGCCCTGAGCTCCTGCAGGCCCCCAGTTGCTGGGGGAGTGTCACCAGACCAGTCTGGGCTGTGTCACTTTGAGCAGTTTTTAGTCAGGCAGACACACACAGTCAGTGGAAAACATCTCACCCCGCGCAGTCAGGATTTCCCCTTGGACTCAGTGACACTTTGAGACTGGTGGAGGCACCGGGAGTCAGGGGAGGGCTGTTGGGTTGGCATTGCTAAGTGCAGAGCTGAGGAAGAACCATCACATGCATGTGATTCCCAAACCCAAATTAATGAGCCTGTGCTTATCCTCGTGACTAACGCAGACCTTGCCCTTCCCCAGCCCCACACTGCAGTTTCCCTGCCTGTAAGAAGAAACCAGCCCAACCTGGGGTCCCTTGGCTGTGGGTGGCTGTGCTTGCTGACCAGGCACACCAGGGTCCCAAGGGTCACACATGGAAGGGTTGGGCTGGTGGTCCTCAGCACCCTCAGCATGTCTGAAGTAGAGGGGATTGGCAGGTGCTGTGTCCCCTGGGACAGGCAGCAGTGTCCCTTGGAGGCAGGTTTGGCAGGGGGAGGTTCTCCTGCCCAAAGCTAGTAGTGGTTGGAGGAACAGCCACTGTGGCAGGGATGTGGGGTGCAAAAGCTGGTGCTGCCCTTTGTCACCCTTGTGGTCTGTGTAAAGGAGCAGGGCCCTGTCTCCAAATGTCACCAGCTACAGGCTGATGGCCCCCAAGGGACTGGGGTGCTGATATTGGTGCCCTGAAACGGTTATCCCAGCAGAGCTTCCAGCTGGAGAGGGGGCAGTTTGTCCCAAAATAGACCTTAGGGCCAGTGAGCTGGGTCTCCTGACCTGTCCTGAGTCTCTGCTGCCCAGGCACGAGAGGTTTAGGGGGAGAGCAGAGGCCACTGGGCAGCCTCCCCCTTTCCCAGTCTATTGCCGGGGCAGAGGTGGGAAGGGGCTGCCCCTGGGGAGACTCCTGGGGTTTCCTGCAAAGACCTTGGCTCAGACATGCCAGGTTCAGCTGGGCAGTGGAAGATGCTTGGTGTGAGACAGCTCTCCCATGCCCTGGGACTGTGGGCACAGTGCCTCTCCAGCCCTGCACTGTACCTGTTCTCTCTCTCCCACGAAGGGGCATCATTAACCCAGTGGGTGGCACCAAGAATGCCCGGACAGCCCCACTGCAGTGTGTCTCGGTGGCAGAGGGACACACCAAGCCTGTGCTCTGCCTGGATGCCACCGACGAGCTGCTCTTCACGGGGTCCAAAGGTGCGTGGTGGGCAGAGGGGGCGGGGAAGGTGCGGATGCTGTGGGAGCAGGTTGGCACTGGGAATGTGGGAAGTGCTGAGCACTGTGGGGACTGTCCCTGTCTTCAGCGTTGAGCCCTTCCCTGCCCCAGTGCAGGGGCTGGCTGGCTCCTTTCCCTCTGGGCCTGTGGGAGGGGGGAGATGCTCAGAACAGACGTTGTCTCCTCGGAGGAGACCCGCCTCTACACTCTGGAATGTTCTTCCTCCCACAGACCGAGCTGCAAAATGTGAAAACCTGTGACCGGCCGGAAAAATCGCCTCCCTCAAAGGGTCACCCCAAAACATGTGTTTCCATCAAGTATGCAGCCACACGGGGCTGTGTTCACCGTGTCCACGTTCGTACATCAAAATGTGGACCATCCGCGACTGCCGCCCGCTGCATCCGCCAACCCTCCACGTACGTCCCCTCGGCTCTGGGAGCCCGGGGCACTCTGGGCATCTCTGGCTTTGCAGGAGCCGGTCCCAGGACCTACAGGGGTTGGGGACAGGACCAAGTAACAGCTCCTTTAGTGCCAGTTTGCAGTGCTGCTTCCTTAGGGAACAGGGAGGTTGTGGGAGAATTTGGGGTGAGGAGAGCCATGGGGACCTTCTGCAGAGAAGGCTCAGGATCACGGAATCACAGGATATGTTGAGTTGGAAGGGACCCATCAGGGTCATTGAGTCCAACCCCTGGCCCTGCACAGGACACCCCAACAATCCCACCCTGTACCTGAGAGCATTGTCCAATTGCTTCTTGAACTCAGGCTTGGTGCTGTGGCCACTCCCCTGGGGAGCCTGTTCCAGTGCCCAGCCACCCTCTGGGTGAAAAACCTCTTCCTGATATCCAGCCTAAAGCTCCCCTGACTCCACTCCAGCTGTTTCCTCAAGTCCTGTCATTGGTCATGAGAGTGAAGAGATGGGTACCTGCCCCTCGTGAGGATACTGAAGACCACAATGAGGTCTCCTCTTAGTCTCTTAGTCTCTTCTCCAGCTGAACAAACCAAGTGACCTCAGCCATTTTTTGGCTTCCCTTCCAGACCCCCATCCTCCTCTGGACGCTCTCTAATGGCTTAGGTTTTTGTATTATGGTGCCCAAAACTGCTCCCAGAACTTGAAGTGAGGCCACCCCAGTGCAGAGCAGAGCAGGACAATCCCCTCCCTCACCCAGTGATGCTTTGCCTGATGCCACCCAGGACATGGTTGACCCTCCTGAATCACATTCAACTTTCCATTGACCAGGACCCCCAGGTCCCTTCCTCCAGCTGTTCTTCAGTCCTCCTGTTCCCCAGTCTATACACACAGCCAGGGTTGCCTCATCCCAGGTGCAGAATCCAGTATTTTCCCTTGTTAAGGGTCAAGAGCTTTGAAGAGGTTTTGGAGCTACTCTGAGAGTGGCCAGGAGAGCCAGCAGCCCCAACAGCATCGTGGCTGGGTAAATCTCAAGCTCTCCAGTGGGGAACTCAGATCTCTGTGAGGAGTTTGAGGACCAGAAAGGAGCATGGAGCAGGCTGTAGCTGTGGCTGCCAGCTTGAAGTAGGGCTCAAACGTTAGGGGAGAGTATGGTGGACCAGAGTTACCCACTCACTCTGGCCCAGAGCTCCTTTCTCTGTCCAGCCTCAGCTCATCTGCCTTGACCTGAAGGTGCTTTCCCCTTGGTGCAGAGGTCAAGACCTCTGCTTCCCTATGCTGGATGCCAGCACTCACCAGGTCTTCCTGTGTGAAGCAGAAAGGAGTGGGAGGAGAGCAGAATGGCCCTCAGATGGAAACCAGGGCCCCATGCTCTGTGTCATGCACAGACCCGACATCCTTGGCTGCCTCTGCAGGCTGGGCACTGGTCTGGGGGACAGAGCTCCTGTTGGTCTCATTGTGGCCAGAGGGACAGTTCCTCAGTGGCTCTGATCTCCACTCATCCTCCCCCCTTGGCCTCTCTCTTTCCTCTTTAGATCCTCTGGACAGGTGATCTCTGGGGACGCCTGTGCTGGGACCACCACCCGCACGGTCACCAGCGTGCAGGGGGAGCACCAGATCAACCAGATCGCCCTCAACCCCACGGGCACCACGCTCTACGCCGCTGCCGGGAACGCCGTCCGCATCTGGGAGCTGAGCAGGTGAGGGGGGTGCTGAGCTGGGCAGGACACCTTGTGGGGGCCTGAAATTATCCCCCTGGGAAAAGTGAAAGCCTTTTTAGTAATGGGAGTTGACTGGAATAAGGAATTTCAGGACCTTTTCCTATGAGACCTGAGGAGTGATGAGCAGCACTGGAGCTACTTGGGGTGGGGGCTTTGTCTGTGCACTGGGCAGAGCTCAGGAGAAAGGGGGAAGACAAGTGGGATGAGCAGCACTACCCCCTGGTTTTGCCCTTGCCCTCCTACCTGCCTATTGGGCACTGAGCTGCACACCCTGTGCTGCAGCCTGGGCTCTGCAGCCAGATGTTGGCACACTTTCAGGCTGTGTAGCCAGATGTTGGCACACCCCCAGACTGCCTTCCTTCCCCAGCATCACTGGGAATGAGATCTCCCTGCCCACTATCCCCCGAAGGGAATAACCCCTCCTGTGGGGCTCCAGTGCTGGGTGAGGGGTGGGTGGTCTCTGCCTGGGAGGGCCTTTTGGAGGAGCTGCAGCACCCAGGAGGGGGCTGACCTCTGCCCTTGAACCCAGGTTGCAGCCTGTGGGAAAGCTGAGCGGCCACATCGGGCCCGTGATGTGTCTCACAGTGAACCAGACAGCGAGCAACCACGACCTGGTGGTCACAGGTTCCAAAGATCACTACGTCAAGGTACTCTCTTCCTTGGGGATCAGCACCCCGTGTCCTGTAGAGAAGCCCAGATGTTGGCAACCCCTGAGGTCTCTTCTCTCCTTTTGAAAGCTGAGCCCAGATTCTGGTTTTGCCTCTGTATATGAGGTTTTCACTTGTCTCCTCTTCCCAAATCTTGCCTTTTGCTTGGTCCACAATGCACCTTCTGAGAAGGATTTGCATTTCTCTTGTCCCTCGGACTCTGTGGCTGGGACTGACCTGTGATGGCCGACCCAGATGAGCAGCTCACCCTGTTCTGCTCAATTCTCCCCCCATGCCTGATATAGATGCTTTGTGCCTGCTCAGTCACAGCTCCAGCACAGCAGGAGCCTGTCCCTTCATTTCAGGTTTTAGCAAGTTGAATTAGAGCTGGCACCAGGCAAGTGAGCAGGGATGGTGAGATGGTGAGACAGGATCCCACTCAGCTGTCAGCTTGGCTTATGGGGAGTGTAAAGGCTCACCAGGAGTAAAATGCAACAGAGTGGGGCTGTCCCTGGTGACAGATCTCCTCTGGTGGTGGCAGGACCCTCAGCCCCAAAAAGCCTCAAGCTGGCAATGCCCACTCCCCTTTCCAGCACCATTCTGGGTGCCCTGAGCCTCGAAGACAGAGGTCCTCAGGAGAGGGCCAGCTCTGTGCCCAGTGCCATCTGTGCTCTGTTACCCACTGCTCTTCCCCAGGTGTTTGAGATCACGGAGGGCATGGTGGGCAACATTGGCCCAACTCACAACTTCGAGCCCCCTCACTACGATGGCATCGAGTGCCTGGCCATCCAGGGAGATGTCCTCTTCAGCGGCTCCAGGGACAACGGCATTAAGAAGTGGGATCTGGAGCAGCAGGAACTTACCCAGGTCTGGAGGGGAGCACAGCACCAGTTCTGCAGTGATGTGGGGCAGAGGGATGTTGCTGCTGGGGTCGGGGGGGGACCCTTGTCCAGGGATGTAGTGCCAGCGTCCTGCATGGAGCTCACCAGGGAGGACATTCCTGATGCTGGGTTGGGTGTGGGTGAGGGCACTCAGGATTGCCAGCTCCCCCACAGACAGGCTCAGGACCAGCTGTAGTGCGGGGGGTTGTGTTCCCCTCTGAGTTCAGGATGGTTGTCTCCGGCCCAGGGGAGAAACCAAGCCCTGACTTTTGAGTCCATCCCCTTGGCTCCTAACTGGGCATCACCAGTCCCACAGTCCCAGGGTGTCACTGAGGACCCAGCTGACCGGGTTGGGGGTGTGAGGCTGCTGGTGGTGCTGCAGCTGAGGTTGGTCATGACCTCTGCTCTGTGCCCATCCCTACAGCAAATCCCCAATGCCCACAAAGACTGGGTCTGTGCCCTGGCCTTCATCCCCGGCCGCCCCATGGTGCTGAGCGCCTGCCGAGGAGGTGTCATCAAAGTCTGGAACGTGGACACCTTCACCCCAGTCGGGGAGATCAAGGGGCACGACAGCCCCATCAACGCCATCTGCACCAACTCAAAGCACATCTTCACTGCCTCCAGGTGAGCCTCAGGCTTTCTGCCCCCACAGACCCTGGGAAGGGGGAGACCCTGGGGTTGAGCTGTCACCCCTGGGCCTGGGTGGGTGTGTGCTGGGTGGACAGGGAGTGGGGAGGGAGGGAAGGGGAGAGTCTCACAGCTTTCTAGTCCCTCCACGCCTTCATCTCCTCTTGCCCACTTTAGCCTGCCCATGGCATGGCCTGCCCACCACGGTGACAAGAGCTGTCCCCAGCCATCCCCTGCCCACTCTCTGGTGACGCCCTGGGTTACCCCCCATGCAGGGACCCCTCTCCCCCGGGGCTGGGCATCCCCTGCTGCTCTTGGGGAGCTCTTTGGCAGCAAGACTCTGATACCCTCTTTTCGACCATGTCCCTTTTTTCCCTTCCTTTTTCTCTGTCTCTCTCTGTCTCTCCTCCTCCCCACCTCCCATCTGTGCCACAGCGACTGCCGGGTAAAGTTATGGAATTACGTGCCTGGGCTCACCCCTTGCCTTCCACGACGCGTCCTTGCCATAAAGGGCCGTGCTACTAGTCTGCCTTGACCCTCCTGCTCTTTGACTCTCTTGCTCATGTGCTCTTCTTCTGTCTCTCCTTCCCTTTTCTCTCCATCTCTCCCTCCCTCTGTCCCTCTCACTGTCAGTTTTGCTCTTCTCTCTCTTTTTTCCCCTCTTTCTCTCTGGTCTGAGCTGCTTCTTCACGGTATGAAACTATTCTGCGTTTTTCCCCACTTGATAAGTCTTTGCTAGAAGGGACTTGTCCCCTTGTCCCAGCCATACCCCCTGCCTTGGTTTAATTTGCTTTTTGGTTTTTTTTTTCCTTGCCAAGTGCCCACATCCACTGTGGCAACTCTGTGGAAGCCGTGGCCTGCCCACACCTTTGCATGGATAGTGGGTTGGGAATCAGCAGCCACCCCCAAATCAGCCCGTGCCCCGGGGGGACTGAGCAGAACAGCTCCCTGGACATCAGTGCTGGGACCAAGGGGGGCAGGAGTCATGGTGTGGGGTCAGCCCTGGAGGTCACCATTTCCCTTTGTCCCCACCTGCTGCCAGTGGACTGAGCCCCATTGGGCCTGCCCGCTCCCCAAAGTGCATTGGGCATCCTCCTACCAAGGGAAAAGGGCCTGGAAGTTCTGGGGGCTGCATGCTGCCATGGGTGGGGAGGGGAGCATGGCCCCTCGTGGTCCTCCGTGCAGCGTCTGCGGGGCTCCTGCCCCAACCCCTGGGTCATGCTGTCCCTCTCACCTTTGTTCCTCAGCGACTTGACAGTGAAGCTCTGGAGTGGGAGGAGGTTGCCCGCGGGGTCAAACTAGGAACTGCAGAAAGACTGGAAGGCTTGGGAGCAGGGTGAAGGTCAGGGTGCCTCCCCCTGCTATTAGGACTCGCTCATCTACAGGAGCACTCAGCCCAGCACAGGGATTTCTTTGTGCCTGACCCAACGGGGTGGAGGATACCTCATGTGATACTTTGAGCACTGCCATCTCCTGTGGGGCACTGGCAGCTCTGTGGGGCACTGACAGCTCCACCTTCCCTCCTGCTGAGGTTTCTCGATGGCTCTCCGGTGACCAGGAAATATTTCATCTCTCCTCTCACCCATCCTGCTGTAAGGACTTCTGGGGGTCAGAGCTCCTTGGCTCCTTCTTGGAGACACCCAGTTCCCTCCTGCCACTGTGGGCTTGTGTGGCCTCTGCTGTGAAGTGCTGCTCTGGGGCTGGTTCCTGCAGGAGTCCTTCTCCACAACCACGAGGACATTTGGTGTCTGCTGGCCAGGACACAAGTACAGAGGGTGCTTCTCTGGAGCCATTACTCGTGGGACACCTCTCTGCTGTGGGGGCTGCAGAAGGATTTCCTGGTACTCCTGTTCTTCCCCATCCTCTGTCTACCTGGGGGCTGCATGTCCCCTGCAGTTGGAGGTGGGCACCTCTGAGCTCCTTTGCCATGTCCCATCTTGGGAGACACAGCAAGCCTGGAAAGATCTCTGTCAGGCAACTTCCAGACAAACCTGCTGCAGTGCCCTTCGAAGTTCTTCAAGCCCCAGCTGTAACCCCAACTGCCCCATGGCTCTGGGCTCTTCCCCACGTGCCCACCCTGCTCTGCAGCGGGGAGGGATGGGCTGCTCAGCCCTGCTCTGGACACTGTGACCCCCAGCACAGGTTTGTGGGTCCTGCAGCGCATTAACTCCCTCGAGGTGGAGAAATGAAGCAAGAATGGAGGTTACAGGGCAAAACAGCCAAGGCTGGATTTGTCAGCCCCACTGCTGTGGCCTGTCTGTCCTTCCCCTGGGCTCTGCCCTCGGCCCTCTGCCTGGGTTGGAGCTAGCTGAGGTTGGGCCTGCTGGTCTCCATGGATCTGGGGATGGAGAGGGCCCAGCAAGGCCTGGAGCAGCTGGAGTCTGCTGTGCCAGGAGGAGAGTAAGGAGGGGGTTGCACACACTGGTCTCGCACAAGTCCCCTGACTCTCCCTGCGCTCGAAGGACAATCCTGCAGCAGATGCACAATCCCATCTCCATCCAGGAGTGTTTCCCCAAGGATGCACCTTCTCCAGCCTCCTTCCTCTCTCTCTCCTGTTCCAGGGGCTGGCAAGGCCCTGGTCTCACACTGGAGCTTCCCTCCATCTCTCCTTTGGCCTGTTGGACCATCCCCTGCTCCGTCCTGCCCTGGGCCACGCAGAGCTCTCACGGGGTGGCCAAGGAGGCTCCAGGATGGGTGCTGCCTCACATACTCTCCTTTCCCCTTTGTCACAGAAGAAGCAGCACTTGAACTCAAATTTAAGGATTTCTCCATGTGATCCCACCAGCACTGAACTGGGATCTTGGAGGCCAAGGGTTCCAGGACCTGCCCTATAAAGCACAGACCATTTCCCCTCTGCTCTCTCCAACCATGGTGACACCTGGACCAACCCCAGGTCATTTGCTGTCAGCCCTTGTTTTACATATTCTGGCTGGAGAATGGGGATTCCTCTGCATTGTGAAAGACAGGAGCACCTCTGTTGAATTGATGGGGTGGGGGGGTTGCCTTTTGGGGGGAAAATTCCATCCTACTGACTTGCCTTGTTGGAGGGCGTATGGCATGTGTGTGTGTGACCCTGCCCAGAACAGTCACTGGTCCCCTGTGATTGTGGCTGAGCCCTGCATAGCCAGGACTGATGAGTGTATTGAGGTGAGGAGCCCACCCATCCCGTGGGACCTGTGGAACTGGGGGCACAGCCAGAAATGTCCAGGGCACCTCAGCCACCCAGGAACACACAGACATGGGGGTCTGGAGGATGTGTCACCCCCCCAAGCCTGTCTGGGAGAGGGTTTCCCTGCTCATTCCTCAGCTGGTTTAACCTTTGCTTGGCCAGAGGGGGGCTGTGTGTATATGGTGGGGTGTGTTTGGCTGTAGCCAGCTGTCACGTGTGCATCAATGTCTGCACTGAGATCTGCCAGTGCCTGCCCTGAAATCTCCTGCTGCTCCTGCTGAAGGGGAGCTCTGGGGGGCCGAGGGTCGGACCTGCCTTGCTTTTCACCACCAGTTTCTTCCTGTGTGCAGGCTACAGGTGCCTGTTTAATACTCCAGGGCTGAGTGGCCAGTCCTGGATGTGCTGAGCATCCCTTGCAGCTATGGTCCAGCAGTGTGTTGAGGGGCTTCAAGGCTCCTGCTGCCTGTGGAGGGAGGGAGCTCATACTGCAGCACTGGCATCCCAAGGTGGGGGTCTTTGAAGTGAGGGGTGTTGTGGTTTAGGGATGATTTTCTCCAATTTAGTACTCCCACTAAAACCATGCATGGCTCGCTCCCCCTCCCAGTCCCCTGCTGTGGACTGGAGAGGAGAACTGGAGGCACAGAAGGTAAAGATCATGGGTTGAGATAACAACAATTTACTGAAAAACATCAATGAGGGAAGAAAACAAACAGTAACAGCAAAAATATTAATAAAGAGAGTGATTCACATGCAAAATGCTCACCATGGAGCCCCTGACCTGACCCCCAGCCATGTTACCTTGACCAGAAGAGACCCCTTCTCCCTGGAAGAGAAGAAATGGATTCTGCCCCTACATATCTCAATGGCATCAGGGTACATTGTGCACTGGGCACTAAGGCCTTATACTCTTGTGGGTCTGATGTGCCATCACATTCACACAGTCCAGTAGATCCGACTGCCCCTTTCCTCCACCTGGCTGGAGGCAGGGCCCCTCTAGTCTTGGTCACAAATACTCATTACTCACTTCTTGTAAATATAAACTGGAGGTCCCTTCGAGAGGATCAGAAGGAACATCAACCCTCCTCTTCTGCCCGAGGACTTGCCCACTGGAAAGTGGAGTGGCATTTATCCTTGAAGAATTTCTGTGGTGGTTGTTCTTCCTCTCGACTCATGTACCCCTGCTGCTGGGGCAGAGGTGGGTTTTCCATCCCATTTCATGTCTTCTCTGTGGTCATGTAGGTAAAACCACAGGTTATCTCATAGTGTGTCCCCCCTCTCTGGAGCAGGGGGGCACTTGCTCCCAACAGCAGAGACTGATCCACACTGGCAGGGCGTCAGACATTAACTCTATAACTTGCTCAAGTCTGTCCACAGTCTTGGACAGTCTTTCCACAGCGGAGTTGCAGGTCAGTAGGGAGGAAAAAAGATGATCTTCATATTGCTGGAGTCAGCTAGTGACTGAGGCACTGTTTGTTCTCCTTCTTTCACTGACATCAATGCCAACGAGTTGGCGTACAATGATGGTGCACCCTGTACAAACTTCTGCCCCATGGATTGTGTGCACTGGACCTCCTCTGGATCTACAGGGGACTGCTTTTTATTTGAATCCCTGTAGATTAGCTCCAGCACAGCTGCTTCTCTCAGGCACTGGATACCTGTCTTTGTGGTGTTCCACTTGTCTCGGTGCACTGTTGGATCACCCTTGAGAGAACACCTTTCCCTCACACTTGACAGTGGCCTCCAGAGGCTGAGAGTGTCTGTCCTCTTCCCAATCCCCTGGTCAGTGCCCACATCCCAGGACAGGGATCCCAGCTGCTTGACTTCACTACTCTCTAGTTCCATGTTGTGGGCTGTGATATCCCAGCCCTGGAGCAGCCAGGTCACCAGGGGCTCTCCTGGTGACAGCTGAAATCTTTTCAGGTATCTTGCAGCTCACCAAGATGGGGATCAGGTGATTATCTCCGGCCCTGCCTCTTCCTCCTGTTCTGAGGGCCCTCCTTCTCTTCATCCCTCACTGTGCAAACTGATTTGGTCTTGGATTTCTTGTTCTGTGCAGGGGTGACTGTTACCAGCATGGATTGTTCCTCTGGCTCAGCTGCAGTTTGAGTGGCCACAGTGCCTGTTGCTCTGTTTTCCTCCTCCTCCCCCTCTGTCTGGTGCTGTCTGGTGACAAGCAGTGTCTGACAAAATAGCAGCCAGGGCCCAGCACGCAGCAATGAGTTGCTCCTCTCTGGAGTTGCCACAGCATTCTCCTTGCAAATATTCTGTTACTTTATTAGGGTCCTGTAGTTGTTCAGGGATGAACTTCCAAACCATTGGAGCAGAGAATTTTCCCCAAAACTGTCCCATTTTTCTCCCACTTCTGTGCCACTCATGACTACCCCTCCTTGGGGCAGATCTCTGAACAACCTTTGTAGAAATCTCTTGGCTCTAAACACAGCATAGGCTGCACTGAGGAGACCTGGCAGGCTTAGCAACAAGAACATGCTTTCCTTAACATCCAAAGGGAATTCAGAAGTCTCAAAAGCTGTTGTAACAGGCCTGAAGGAGTAAAAGGGGGTGAAAGGGTGGGGAAAATCATCCTCCCCTGTTCCCCCCCCCCAGGCTGGGTACTGTTATTAATGGACTCCCAAAGGTAAGAGTAGGAGAGTAACATTGAAAACACATCCCAAACGACCTTCATTGCTCTTGATGTTATCATGTCATAAACTGATATCCCACACTGCATCAACAAAGCGATTCTGATCCCTCTCCCTGCTCTGAAAAAGAGCACCTTGAGGAGCACATAGGGGAGTATATGCAGGGTTAGGTACCACGCCCCCATGAACAGACCAAGCAGCATTGTGACCAATGGCTCTGTCCCCAGTACAGCAAATGCTTAGATCCAATTTGTTTCCAACCTGTTCTGAGCAGATCTGTTGTTATCTCAACCCTTTGAGCCCCACCTTGGGTGCCAAATAAAGCTGTCCTGGTTTAGGACTGGTATTCTCCAATTTAGTACTCTCACTAAAACCATGCACCGCTCCAGGGTAAAGATGATAGGTTGAAATAAGAACAATTTACTCCAAACAGCAGTGAGAGAAGAAAACAAACAGTAACAGCAACAATATTAATAACAGAAGTGTACAAAAGAGAGTGATTCACATGCAAAATGCTCACCTAAGAGCTTAGCCTGCTACCACAGCTGGAAGAGACGACATTAGGTGGTATAAAATAACCTCAGGGTCCTGGCCATGCCCCCTCCTGGCTACTGCGAAAATTCACCCTGTCCTGACCAGAACAAGGGCAGGGGTGACAGTGATCCCATCCCTCTGTGTGTCTATGTGTGTGTGTATGTCTTAGTGCCTGTGTGGGGTGATGTTTCCCATGCAGGAGAGCGTTTCTGGGGTGTTGATCTGGTTTAGCTACCTCACGGTGCAAGCTGGGTGCTGTCATCGTTGGGTTTCGTACTGGGGATGGGGTGGGGAGGTTTTTTTTCTTCTTAATTATTGTTATTGTTATGGTTTTGACACTTGAATTCATCCTGGAGACACGTGGCCTCACTCCCACCTTCCTGCATGTCTGAGCCACCCCCTGTGTCCCCCTGCCTGCCTCCTCCTGGGCAGGGCAGCAGGACCAGTGTCCTGCTCCCCTGCTCTGCCAGCTCCCACCTTGGCAGTGGGATTCCTGCTCCCCTGCTCTGCCAGCTCCTACCTCTGGCAGTGGGATTCCTGCTCCCCTGCACTGCCAGCTCCCACTTTGGCAGTGGGATTCCTGCTCCTCTGCCTTGCCAGCTCCCACCTTGGCAGTGGGATTCCTGCTCCCCTGCACTGCCAGCTCCCACCCTTGGCAGTGGGATTCCTGCTCCCCTGCTCTGCCAGCTCCCACCTTTGGCAGTGGGATTCCTGCTCCCCTGCACTGCCAGCTCCCACCTTTGACAGTGGGATTCCTGCTCCCCTGCTCTGCCAGCTCCCACCTTTGGCAGTGGGATTCCTGCTCCCCTACTCTGCCAGCTCCCGCCTTTGGCAGTGGGATTCCTGCTCCCCTGCTCTGCCAGCTCCCACCTTTGGCAGTGGGATTCCTGCTCCCCTACTCTGCCAGCTCCCGCCTTTGGCAGTGGGATTCCTGCTCCCCTGCTCTGCCAGCTCCCACCTTTGGCAGTGGGATTCCTGCTCCCCTGCACTGCCAGCTCCTACCTCTGGCAGTGGGATTCCTGCTCCCCTGCACTGCCAGCTCCCACCTTTGGCAGTGGGATTCCTGCTCCCCTGCTCTGCCAGCTCCTACATCTGGCAGTGGAATTCCCCAGCCCAGCTGCAGCACTGAGATTTTGCTCCCATTGCTGGTGGGATGTTTGGACTGAGGCCTGGCAGTGTTGCTGTTCGTTATTGGGTTGATTGGCAGCCTAGGAGTGGTCCATCTTGCCCTTGGAAGGATGGGAAGGAGCCTGTGGAAGGTTTGGCTCAGCCCACATTCCTGCCTCTGCTCTCATGGATATTCTCTGTGGATGCAGGGAAGTCCTTGTCTGGGAAATGTCTGTGCAAAGCACATTGCTGGAATGGGCTGGTCCTAGCCCCCATTTTCCAGAGCCTGCTGCAGCTGTATGGCAGCAGGAACTGGGTGCTGTTAAAACCCTTGCTCGGGCTGGGAGTGGTCTGTGAGAAGCTGATTCTGGTGTGTGATGTTTGACTTTCCACTCCCAAAACGTAGTTGAGTCTAGATCCAGTTCCAGGCACTGAACATAAACAAGGGTAGCCCTGGAGCCCCCAGCTTGCCTCCTGCTCTGGGCTGGACCTCGTTCCCCTGGCACAGTGAGGTTTGGGAAGCTCTGAGCCACACTGTCAGTTTGGGGGGCAGGTCTGCCCAAACACTAAAGCACAAGGTCCCCATATGCAGGTGGGTTAGGAGGGGTGGCCCCTTGGACTCTGGCCCTTCAGAGCTCAGATTTGGGCCATGGGCTGGGACAGCTGAGGAGAAGGTGGGCTGGAATGAGGACTCTTTGCCTGCAAGTGGCCACGGGTGAGCTGTCCCATCCCTTTGCTGGCTGCTCTCTGGGGCTCAGGGCTTGCCCTGCTGCACAACTGAAATCCCCTCTGGTGGTCCCTGAGCCTCTCTGACAACCCCTTCAGGGCAGGGACATTTTGGAGCTGCCTTCGCACCATGCACCTCGTTCTCCTCACCCTTGGGTGCCTTGGTTTGTGCCAAGCGTGTGATCATACCTGCAGCCCTTCCTCAAATTTCTGGGTTATGGTTTTGTCCCCAGGGCCTGACTCTTGCACCAGGGGTCTCCTCACCCCCAGCACACAGGGGTTGGCTCCAGGCTCTGGGGGGATGCAGGGCTGCCCCAGAGCTGAGCTTTGCACAACAGGGGTGGACAAGACTCAGAAGCCCAAAAGCACTGGATCCCCAAACCACTGTGAGCCCCTATGGGAGCCTGAGCACTGTCTCCTTTCTGGCTCCTACAGCCCCCACGGCACAGGATGGGCTGGCCAGCTGTGACAGGAGCTTTGGGGTCCCATCCTGTCCCCCCCAGGTACATTGTTTCTCCCCACCATCTCTGAGCACAGCTGCTTTGGGGTCTCAGATGCTGCCTCCTGCCTTGGTGCTGCCAAACCAGTGCCTGCCTCCCAGGGTGCTCTCCCAGTGCCCCATCCCAGTCCTTCCCCTGCCCCACGCTGAACAGGGTCCAGGTACGATCCCTGTGGAGCACAGGGTTCCAACTTGCTTTTCAGCAGCTCACTGGAACTTCACTCTGTCCTGCAGGCTGCACGCCCTCCTGAGCCCCCCTTCACCCTCCTGGGGAGGGAAGGGAACCCCCGGCCCCTCCAGGTGCTGCATGGTGCTCACCTGTAACTGAGAGGGAGCCCAGCACAGACCCGAACCCCCAGGAAAGTACAGCCCTCTGCCTTCCTCCTGCCCTGGGGTGTGTGCCCTCATCCATCACAGCTCTGCCCTGGTCCCTGCCAACTGCTCCACCTGGCCTGGGACCCCCCATCCAGCCCCACACAGGGCTGGGGAGCTGCAGCACCGTGTCGACTGCTCCGCCACCCCTTCCTGCTGCACAAGGAGCACAATAGCAGATGCCTTTTCTCACTCAGAGCTGTTTCCAGAGGCCAGCTGCTGTGAAGGCTGGTGGTGTCTCTGGGGGGTTGTGCAGCCCAGCCCTGGTCTGGGTCTGTCAGAGCACGAGGTGTGTGCGTGTGTTTTATACCTTGGTGTGTTCCTGTAAATAGTGTAAGTTATTGCGGTCTCCTGCTGTACGTTTTTCAATGGCTGTGTTTGTTCTTTGCCTTTTTGTCTTTGCAAATAAAATGTTCTGAGATGAAGGGATGGAGAAGAGAGGTTGCTTTGAGGCAGAGAAGAACACAGCTGGGAGCCCCCCTCTCCTCCTATCCCCATGTGCCTGGCCCAAGGAGTGGGGCAGAGGTGGAGGGGACTGTGACTGCAGCCCTTCTGGCCCTGCCAGATAGAGTGGAAGGTGTCCCTGCCCCATGACAGGGGATTGGACTTGGTGGCTCCTGAAGGTCCCTTCCAACTCAAACCATTCTGTGATTCTATAATCCCAGGTGTTGGGAGAAGGTTGGACAAGAGGAAACAGCCTCAAGTTGTACCAGGAGAGGTTCAGGTTGGATATTAGGGAAAATTTCTTCACCAAAAGGGTGGTCAGGCACTGGACCAGGCTGCCTAAGGCAGTGGTGGAGTCACCATCCCTGGAAGTGTTCAGAAGACATGTGGATGTGGCACTTGGGGGCATGGTTTAGTGCTGGGGTTGGACTTGATGATCTTAGGGGGTTTTTCCAACCTGAACGATTCCATGATTCGAAGGTGACGTGGATCCTTCCAGGCACCAGGTCCTCAGGCAGATGGGGCACAACTGATCTTGCTGGGGCAGAATTCAGGGGCTGAGGTGGAGGAAGCCCGGACCAAACCCGGCTGGCTCTACCCCTCTCCTGGCGAGGAGGAGCAGGAGGAGGGCTCCAGCCAGGCAGCCCCAATCCAACGTGACAGCCAACCCCTGCAGAAGTCAGAGCATCCCTGACCCTGCAGCATCGCGTCAACCCCCGCCCTGAGGGGCACCCAGGTCCCCCAGCGGGCAGGACCCCGGCACTGCGGGAAGGTGCTCCTGGGGGACGGAGCTCGTGGTGGATGGAGTGCCAAGGTGAGAGGGTGGCTCTCGGGGACAGAGGCTGCCGAGGGGAGCGTGCACGGGGCCGACGGAGAGGCAGCGCTGGCTGCGGACCGCGGCCCGGGAGCGGGGGGACCGCGACACTGGCGGGCGGTGCAGGCCGGGGTCGGGAGACGTCGGGGGGCGATGCAGGGTTGGAGGGATTCTGGGGGGATGCAGGGTGAGGGGTGGGGAGGGATGCTGGGGGCGACGCAGGGTCCTGCCGGAGGGGTATATTGAGGGAGATGTTGGGGGGTGGGGGCGCCGCTGACCCTGCCAGTGGGAGATGCAGTGAGGGGGAGATGCAAGGGGTGTGTGTGACACGGTGCCACTGTGTGGTGCCTGCTGAGCCACCGGAGGTGACCGGTGCTGTGGCACCAGCTTTTGCCCCCCGGGACACCGGGCAGCCAACCTGCTGCAGGGTGGGGAGGTGGGGGCAGCAAGCTGTACCCCCAACCCCGCAGGACCGGGCTCAGCTCCTGCAGCCTCCACCTTCTCTTTTCCAGCCGGGTATCCCTGGTTGAACTGGTCAGACAGAGCAGCCCGGCAGTCGCCAGCCCCGGGGCTGTGCCCACACTGACCCCCCGGATGCAGTTCCTCCCACACACACCCCTGCTCCCCGCGTGGGGCACCTCCCACCCTGAAAACTTAGTGCTCCAGCCCTGGACCGCAGTGTTGGTCCTGAGTGATGCTGGGCCGGCCCTGAGTTGTCCCTGGAGGCTGGCAGTGCCCAGAGCCAGCCCAGCCCCCAGCACCATGCCCTGCTTCACCCTCAGCCTGTGCCATGGCTGTCACCTCCATACCCACAGCCACCACGGTTCTGCCAGGGCAAACAGCATCCTTGGTCAAGAAACGTGGGGGTGTCATGGTCCCAACTACCCCTGGCAGGGCAGGTGACATCATAGCATCCCCTTCCCACCTCAGCCATGCACGGCACCACAGACACCTTGTCCTGCCAGTCCTCATGTCACTCTGTCACTCCACACCTACAGCCACCTCTCCCTTGTTGCAGCAAGATGCCAAGCCTGGGCAGGCAGCACCCTCTGACATGCCCCCCACATGCCTAAAGGTGCCCTGGGAGCTTGGACTAGTGGCAAGGGGACAGCAAGGGTAGCTCCCCTGGGAGCTACCAGATCTGACCATGAGGTGGTGGCAGCCCTCTGTCACCCATCCTCAGGCTCAAGGAGGAGTTGCCCTGAGCCCACCAGTGCTGTGGCTGCTCCTCAGCAGAGGAGGGTCCCATGGGCACCATCCTGCTCCTTGTGGCACCCTGGGGCTCTGGGGAAGGCATGAGGACGCCTCAGGAGAGGCTTATGACCTCTCAAGCCCCCAGCACAGTGCATCAGCATCTCCAGGGAATGTTGCCCACAGTGATCTCCCCATGGCCCATTACAGGGCCCAGGTTGTGTGGCACATCAGTGGACAGAGGGGAAAGAAGGGCACTTCTCTGGGCAGGAAAGCTGGAGAGTATCTTCAGGGGGTTGGGGAGGATTGCTCAGGTTCACTGACCTCCTGATTCCCAAACCCAAGGGAAGGAAGGTGGGACATGAGCACCAGAAGGACCCAGAGGGCTCCCAACATGCTGGGCACACAGCAGGGGCTGAGGGTGTCACCCACTGAGGGCACCTCTCCCATCAGTGGCATAGCCCAGGTGCATGGACTGACCACAATGCTTCCCTGAGTGCTGCTGTGGGTCTGCAGGGAAAGGAGACCTGGGAAAGGGGATGCTCAGCGTGGTCCATGCCAGACAGCTCTGTCAGGCATCTATCAGATCCCCTGGGATGGGGAGAGCCATGGATGGGCTGCACATGGCTTGGGCAGGAGACTCCCAAGTGCCACACGCCCTCCCCATCAGCCCTTAGTCTGTGGCCCAGGGCAGGGCACAGTGCTGGCATGTCCCACCCTGCTCCAGGGGCACCTGCATTGCATTGGTGAATGGAAAAAGCTTCCCCAGTGGCAGGTTTCCAACCACAGGCACTGGCAGCCCAGGCCTGGGCATGGAGGAGCCCCGGGCTCAGCCCTTGGCTGGATGCAGGTTCAGGCCCTGTCTGCTTTCCCGGGTGGTCTTGGCTTGCCCCGTGGCAGTGATGGCAGGGGCTGCTCCCAGGCATGGGGACGTCCCTGTGGGATGCTGTGCCCAAGGAAACAAAAGGGCCTGGCAGCACCCAGCACTCGTGACTGTGCTGCAGAGGAATGAAGCTGGGGCAGGTGATCAGCTGGTGTGACCTGGTGCCTCCTGGCTGGCACACTGGCCCTGCCTGCCCCAGGGCCAGGGGATGTGACAAGGGGGACGGGACATGAGCCACCCTGCCCTTGCTTGTCCATGTGCCAAGGTAGAGCATCCACATTTGCAACAGCCTGTCACTGTGACACAGGAGGTGGTTTGCTGCCAGCTGCCAGTTTGAAGTGACAAAGAGCCAGAGGTGGCTGTGAGATGCCAGGGTCTGCCCACAGTGCCCGGGTTTGCCTCAGCCTGCATGTGGCATGGACGTGGCTAGCTCAGCAAAGTACCAGCACCGGGCAAAGGGGTGCCAAGCTGTTGGCTGGGACTGGCCTGGGTCCCCCCTGCCAGCACAGGACTAAAACCAACAGGAATGTACCTTGAGAGGGCTCAAGGGCCAGAGGGGCAAGAGCCACCAAGGTAATTCTCAAAATGCATCCCACAACTCTGCCTTGCCCCTTGGCACATGTCCCTGGTGTAAGGGTCTGCCTGTGCCAGGTACCTGTGACTTGGCAGGAAATGGGCCATCAGGGCTCTGCAGCCTGTCCTAGACCTTTCCCGGGCAAAATCGACCCATTCTGACAGACAGAGCAGCAATTCTCAGGTGCCCACCCCGTCTCTGCTCCATCCCCACCTGAATCTCCTCCCAGCATGTGTCCCACTTGGTCACAGGGTCTCTCTTCCTGCTCTGGGAGAAGCTGTGCCAGTGCCATCCCGAGCCTGTGCTCCAGGCATGGCCAAGCACCCCCCCACAGACCTGCTGAGTGCAAGGGCTGGGCTGCCCACCCGGGCACCCACACCCTGGGGCAGCGTTGTGGCCCCTTTGCCTCGGGCAGAGCCCCAGGCAGGGATCTGCAGCCCCCAGGGCCAGCTCTGGCTCCAGGGATGTTTTTGGCTGCGGGAGCCGAGTGAACCTGCTGCTGTGAGCAAACAAACACGGGCCGGGCAAACGGCAGCAGAGAAAAGAGCCCACGAAGCCAGTGTGGGTGAAACTCTGGGCACCGGCGGGGCACGGGCTCTGACAATGATTAAACTGGCCAACCCAGCTTTCCCGGCAAGGCAGCACAGGGCTGGGACCCTGTGCTATTATGCAAATCACCTGGATCTGGGAGCATGAACGTTTGCGGCTGGAATTCCCCTCAGGCTGCCAGATTGTTACGCCGCCCAAGCTATAAAAGCAGAGACGAGGGCAGGGCTTGCCCATCGGCACCAGCCTCCCGGGGTTCATGAGCAGTGGCTAGCGCGCCAGGCAGGGCTCCGACTCCCCTTGTTCCTCTCTGGATTAGCCGCCGCTCCGGGGTTTGCCATCGCAGAAGGTACCAAAGCTATTTTTGGCCGAGGCCTGTTGACGTCCCCCAGCCCAGGACAGACGCTTTGCTCCCCTCCCTGTGCATCTTCGCTCTCGCCGGGGGAAGCGCTTGGTCTTTTCTTGCTCCACGCCTGCCCTCCCACCGCAGCTGCCAGCCCTTTGCAGGGACAGCGGGTGCCCTCCGGCCCCCAGCCAACAGCAAGACTTGGCTCTTTTACGAGGGCCGGGCAGGGGTTTGGTCCCCTTCTGGCTTCAGAGTTACTGGGATGTGCTTCTTGCGACTGGTCGAGAGGACTGGAGCCGCTGGCGCTGGAGCCCCAGCAGCGGGGCAGCCGGCTGTGCCGTGGGGCTCGGGAGCGTGCGGGGCCGAGTGCCCGTCCCCACGGAGGGGCTGTGCCACACTGGTCTCTGACAGCCACTTGCTGTCCGCTCCCGGTGGCTGCCGGCGGGGCGAGGCCGGGCTGCTGGGGACAGGGCTCTTTGCGAGCAGGGTGACGCCACGTCCCCGGTTTGCTCCGGCTCAGCCTCCCTCTCTCCCGGCCCCCGGGGAGGTGGTGAGTCAGGCCCCAGCCCCAGCTGGCAGGTGCTGGGTGGATGTTTCTGGCAGAAGTGACCTGAGAGGTGACGATGGGTGGAGGGAGGGACAACCCGACCTCACCCAGCCCGGTCCCGGGGTGCCCGCGGGCCCGGGTCCTCCCACCTCCGTGGGGCCGGGGCTCACTGTCATCTCTCGGCACAGAGCTCGATGGCAGGATCTTGTGAGATCAGCAACATCTTCTCTAACTACATCAGCGCCATGTACCAACCAGAGGAGGTGCAGCCAACCTTGGACATGCTGGGACACCTTGGGGAGGACAGCAGCCTGGGGCTTAGCCTCCCCAGCAGCCAGCCCCCAGCACAGAGCACAGGTAGGACCAGGGGAGTGGCAGTGGCAGCACCAGGGAGCCGGCACTCGAGGCACTGCCACTGGCTGGGAAGAGGACTGCAAGGTCCTTGTCCCGCTGGGACAGATCAGCTTCCACCGTGCTGCAGTTTCCCCATGGAAAGGCCAAAGGGCTGTGGCAGGAGACCCTGGGTGGCACAAGGCATGGCTGCTGGGAGCACACCTGATTAATACAGGTGATGGGGGAACCACAGTCCCCCTACCCCAGCACAGCAGAGGGGACAGGCTGCCGGGGCTCACCAGGAGCAGTTTGGCAGTACAGCCCTGGTGCTGGGGGACCATTATGGGATGGTGCTGGGGGAGGCGTGGGGAGCACTCCAGCAGAGCAGGGTAGATCCCAGCGTGAACAGGATGAATGTCACCGAAACCAGTGCAGGGGAGAGTGTGGGGTCATCGCTGTCTTCAGGGTAGGGCACTAAGGACCCTTTAGTCCCACAGCCCTTCAAGTCCAATGCCTGCTGCATCCCACAAGATTGCCACTAGACCGGACCCTGTGCCCAGTGGCCACCGGCAGCCCGCACATGGCACTGGCACAGCCACCCTGCCCTAAGTCCCACTCTCCATCCCTTGCAGACAAGCCCGAGTGGTTCAGTGAGCTCCCGTACTTCTGGACCAAGGTGCAGGTCCTAGAGTGGATCAGCTACCACGTGGAGAAGAACAAGTACGATGCCAGCTCCATTGACTTCTCCTGCTGCAACATGGACGGGCACGCGCTCTGCCACTGCACCAGGGACCAGATGCGCCTCATCTTTGGGCCCCTGGGGGATGAGCTCTACGACCGCCTGCACGAGATCAGTGAGTGTCCCAAGGTCTCCTTCATGCCCAGGCCTGGCAGCTCAAAGCATGAGACTGAGAGACCCCCCCACTAGCCCAGGATCCTCTGCTTCCCAGGCACTGCGGAGGCTGTGTGCGGGGATATGGGGGCACAGATCAGAGTCCAGGCAGGGCTGTGCTCAGCTCCCAGTATGTACCATTGCCCTCCATACAGAACAGGCCTCACTAATCCCAGTCCTCCACCCCCACAGCCTCTGACGAGCTGAACTGGATCATCGACCTGTTGGAAAAAGAGGATGCGACTTCCCAGACCTTTCTGGACCCCATCCCTCCGGGTAAGAGAGGGGCCCTGGCCAAGCCTTCTCCTCAGGGACCATGTGCTGACAGCAGCAAGGCTAACCCCTTATTCCCTTTCCTGCCCCTTCCAGAGCTAGGAAATCCCTGTGCCAAGGACTCCCTGGAGGACATGAAGCCCACAAACCCTTTCCTATCCACAGACTTCACCTGCTTGCCTGGTGCCATGTCCCCAGGCAGCTCTGATGTCTCAGGTCAGTATTTTGCCAAAGGTGGATTCGGGTCTTCCAGAAGTCTGATGGTGGAGGAGGTGGCAGGGGAAACACCTCCAGATGCCAGCAGCAGGTGGTCTGAGCCCTGTCCCTTTGCCTCTCAGGGCCTGTGATGTCTCACAGCCCCAACTCTCAGGACTCCGGTGGAAGTGACCTCGACCTCGACGCCGCGGAAGCAAAGCTCTTCCCTGACGGTGAGTTGTTTGCTTCCTGACAGGAGCTGGGAGGGGAGGGCTGGCTCCTGGGACCTTTCTGCGTATCCCACCTGGCAATGATTCAGGGACAACACCTGAACACCCATCCTCACACTGGGAAGGAGGGAAGGGTCTCTTTCCCTGAGTGCTCTGCTTCTGTTTCTCTCCATCGAGCAGGGTGATGGTGCAGGCTCTGGGCAGGGCTGGGATAGCTGGGCAGTGATTCTGGTGGGAAGGGGTGGATAGTGGCAGATGAGTGAAGGCTGCAGCCAGAGATCCTGGGCATGCAAATCAGTGTTCAGTATTGATCCCAGCTGGTGATGATACTGGGAATAGCAGGAATGCAAAGCAGCAGTAGGGCTTGGGGAAGGAACAGCATGCTGCCCTAAGCATGGTGTCACAGATGAGGGTGGGATGAGGCTGGAGGGAATGAGGAGACCTTGCTCTCAGAGACTACTTCCCTACTACCTGGGCCTAAAAAGAGGGTGCAGTCCCTCCTGTCTCTCCCCACCCTGAACCAGCTCTCCCTTGTGCTTCTGCTGCTGAGGAGCACATCCCTGTGCCAAAGGAGGGGGCTGCATCCTGGCATGCCCTGCCCAACCTGACGTGTGCCCCTCTCTGTGTGCACAGATGACTTCACAAGCAGCAAGAAAGGGGACAGCAAACACGGCAAGCGGAAACGGGGACGGCCCCGAAAACTCAGCAAGGAGAGCAGAGACTGCCTGGAGAACCGGAAGGGCAAGCACTGTACGTGAACCCTCTGGCCTGGGAGCTTGGACTGCCTCCCTCTGCTTGGCTCCATTTGGGATGATGGGAGGAAGGTCCATGTCTGCTGGCCATGGCCCTTGGCCATGGGGCGTTTAGGGAGATCCAAAGTGCAGGACCTTCCCTCCTCTACAGCTCGCTCTCCTCTTTCAGCCCCAAGAGGTACCCACCTGTGGGAGTTCATCCGGGACATCCTGATCCACCCCGAGCTGAATGAGGGGCTAATGAAGTGGGAGGACCGGCGGGAAGGGGTCTTCAAGTTCCTGCGCTCGGAAGCGGTGGCTCAGCTCTGGGGCCAGAAAAAGAAAAACAGCAGCATGACCTACGAGAAGCTGAGCAGAGCCATGCGGTGAGTTCCCTCCCCTGTCCTGGGGGACCTGCCCCACATGGCTGGGTCAGCCCCACCAGGGCTCAGCCTAATCCCCCCAGCATGTGGGGCTGTGTCCAGAGCCTTGATTCCACCTCCACCTCCTGCAGATATTACTACAAACGAGAGATCCTGGAGAGGGTCGATGGGCGGCGGCTGGTGTACAAATTTGGGAAGAATTCCAGTGGCTGGAAGGAGGAGGAGGTGCTCAACAGGAACAAGGAGCTGTAGGAGTCCTGGATGAGCCAGGGTCTGACAAGCCCCTGGGGGGGGCTCCTTGGCAGGAAACTTTGCCTGTAGCTGTATCTGGAAGCTGTTGCTCCGTGCAGTGTGTGGAACTCTGACCCTTGCATGGGCACGCTCGTGTGTGCTGGTGACTGCCAGCACTGAGGTGTTTAGAGCCAATATTTGGGCTCCAGTAGGTTATTGTGAACCGTGACTTCCCTTGCTGGTTTTGTACCTCCGATTTGGAGCCACAGGGACTGTGCCTGTTTCAAAGCCTGAACAGATGCAAAGGGGAAGAGAAGTTCAAGCAGCAGCTGGTCCCACCGTGAGAGCCCAGCAGGTCTCCTGCTGTCACCCATCTCCTACCTGGGCAGAGGGGCAGCACCTCTGTGTCACCTGTGACTGGACAGACATTGTCCCAGCTGTGGGGTCCTCCCTCTCCTTGTGCCGTGCCAAAGGTGCCCCTCGTCCTATTTGCTCCACGTGGGTTGGGTGAGGCCCCCTCTGTAGCAGCTTCTCAGTGTGGCACCTGCTGAGAGAAGATGGGAACGTTGTGGAGCTTCACCTGGCCCCAGAGAGCCCTCAGTGGGGAGAGGACAGGATCAAGCAGGGCCATACCTCCAGTCTGGCTACCTCTGTCTAGAAACAGGCCTTTTCCCTAGAAGTAGCATCTAATTTATGTAAGACGCCAAAGAAACACAGAGTGAATGTACAGATATATTTTTTCATAAGTGAGATGTTCCTGTGTGAGAGTGTGCAGTGTGGGGCACACAGGTGTGTGGTGGTAGGTGGTGATGCTCAGCTGGACTGAAGTGATGTCACGGGGCACAGACTGGTGCTGTGCCCGCCACAGAGGGGGATGCCAGCCCAACCTGCAAGGTGCATGTGGTTTCCTCCTTTTCAAATGGGAACATAACATGAATAAATTTTTGGTTTGTTGGGTTTATTTGTACCTACCTGTCATTTTTCTTGTTTTTCTTAAAGAGCTGGTAGGGACCAGGCTTGTGTTATCGGGGTTGTCCCATGGCAAGAACCCTGTCTGCCACCATCTCCTGCCTGCTGGGGCCTGGATTGGCCTGGTCATCCTGGCACAGGGTCACAGGGTCTTCCTCAGGCTGAGGGGGGTTTGTCCCAGGCTCCTGGGAGTGAGATCTGGAAGCCTTGGTTCAAAGCCATGCAGGGGCATCTTACACAGGCCCCCAAACCTTGACCTGTCAGAAATGTAGCCCTGGCACTCACCTCTCCTGGACTGCTGCAAACTAGAGTTTGCCAGTCACAGCCTGACGAGAAGCAAAGTCCTGGGTGATCTGGAGAGGGCATCTCTCAGCTCTTTCCATTACTATCGCTGTGAGTCACAGGTTGTGGGAGCACCTTCAGCCCTTCTCTGGCCAGTGAGACATGAAGGGACAGCAAGAAGCAGCACAGGTACTGCAAAATGTTTCAGGCTTGCTCATCTTCCACCCTGGCTGTTTGCTGGCCTCTCCTAGGACCTGGGTGCCTTCAAGGACCATATCTCAGTGGGAAGGACCACGATGACCTGGCAGTGTGGGCAGCCCCTTATCTAGCTCTTCTTACCGAAGACCAGCCTCCCCCAGCCAGCCCAGCTGTGAGGAGGCAGGGAGGGTGTCCCAGAGGTGCTGGGAGGATCTCTCCAATCTACAGGCTACATCTGTAGGGTGGCAAGAAGGAATTCAGGGGCTTGGAGGCCAGGCAGACTCTCAGATATGTTTCTACCACGAGCTTGGCAAACAGTGGTCCACACATGACTGCATTTCATGATAAGTCTTTCTGAACACTGTTGGGCACCAGGGGATGTTGGTGCCACCTGAGCTCCTGCTGGTGCTCAGGGCCTGATGGACATGGTCATGCAGAGGACAGAACTCTCATTTCCTGCTCCCCGCAAGGGGAAAAGCCCTGTGACCATCCTCGGAGCTTGGACCTGGACCAGGTCTGGGATGCCCAGGCAAAAGCTGTGCCACATCCTTCTGAACAGTTTCAGCCAGTGCCTGGAGGGACTAAGGAGGGGAGCCAGACCACCAGCAGGAGGGTGGTGAGAGGAAGTTTTGGGGTGCATCTCAGCAGTAAAGGTGCCTTGCAAAGCCTGAGATGACTTTTTGGCAGGAGGCTCCACCCATTACCATAGAATCTTAGAATGGTTTGGGTTGGAAGGGACCTTAAGCTCATCTCACTCAAGCTCCTGCCATGGGCAGGGACACCTTCCACTAGCCCAGGTTGCTCCAAGCCCCATCCAGCCTGGCCTTGGACACTTCCAGGGATGGAGCAGTCATAGAGTCTCTGGGCAACCTGTGCCAGGGCCTCTCCACCCTCACAGAGAAGAATTTCTTTCTAATATCGAATTGAAATCTCCCCTCTTTGAGTTTAAAACCATTCCCCCTTGTCCTATTACTATCTGCCCATGGTCCCCAACTGTCCTTCATTACTGCCAGAGACATCATTCTGTTAAACATTCCCCATCCCACACCTGCAATGCAAAAGAGAGCAGCAAGCCCTTCAAAGCAAGGCCTCACATGGACCATCTGGGCTGTCCCCCCTGAGCTGTGCTGGCTGCAGCAGCTGGAACTGGTCCCAGCCTGCCTGGCCTCAGCTTAAGCCTGAGGTTGGTGGCTTGGAGCATCCTCCTGGAGATGCTGCAGTAACATCAAGGGCGTGACCCAGCTGCTTTGCAGGGCCAGGAGGTGCCCATGGGCAAGATCCAACCTCTTTTGGGTGGGTTTAAGGGCTCCTTATGTGGGGAGTTGCCCTGCTAGTCCACTTGGGATACCTTGTCTCATATGGAAAGACCTCCACTCCTTGCCTTCCGATGTGCCGGGCTGGAGCTGTACTACTCTCAGATCCACATACTGAGATGAGGCCATCAGGGCTGCCCTGTGGTGCAAGAAGAGGTCCCAGTCCCTGGGTGTGAACCCGGAGCCAGCCCGTGGTCTGGGCTGCAGCCAGACCTCCGCCAGGTTCCTTGCGCAA
Organism: Manacus vitellinus; assembly: GCF_001715985.3. Lineage (NCBI taxonomy): Eukaryota > Metazoa > Chordata > Aves > Passeriformes > Pipridae > Manacus > Manacus vitellinus. Next base: position 1,256,887 of record NW_021940585.1, on the reverse strand, counting down.
CCCTCCCCAGGGAACAGGTTTTCCCGGCTGGTGTCTGCTGGCTCCGGTGAGCGGAGGGTGCTCCAGGCCCATCCCTGACCTCCTGGAACTCCTGCAGGCAGCAGGCTGGATGTGGTGGCAGGAGGGACAGCGCTGAGGTGCTTGCTGCCCACACAAGTGGCACACTTGGGAGAGGGCTTGGATGGAGCTTGGTGGCAACCAGCAGGTCCAGGAGGAGACACGGCGAGCGGGGCAAGCCCAGCCCTGGGCCAGGTCTCACAGGAGCCGGCTGTGCTCCTGGCTGCTGTCCCTGAAGTTTGGGGTTGTGGGCGAGGTGTTTATTCTCCGTCAATAGATAACCCCAGCAGGTTGGCAGTGAGAGGGGAGCACTTTGTCACGCAGCTTGGTGCCCTGCCAAGCGTGCCTTGTTTGCTCAAGCAGTTTCATTTCTTTCCCGCTGCAGTTTGTGTTACCTAACTGGCCTGGGACAATGTTTAACCAGCACCCACAGCAGCAGGGAACCTGTCTGCCTCGCCTCCTGTGCCCCCCGTGTCCCCACTGCCCGCCCCATCACTCCACTGCTGTCGCTGAGTGGAGGGACACCAGTCAGGAGGCTTGGACAGAGGCTGTGGATCACAGAGTGGTTTGGAAGGGAACTTAGACCACCTTGTTCCACTCCCTCTGCCATGTGCAGGGACACCTTCCACTAGCCCAGGTTGCTCCAAGACCCGTCCAACCTGGTCTCGGACACTTCCAGGGATGGGGCAGCCGCAGCTTCTCTGGGTAACCTGTGCCAGGGCCTCCCCACCCTCACAGGGAGGAATTGTCTCCTAAAATATAATCTAACCCCACCCTCTGTCAGTATGAAGGTATCCCCCTCGTCCCTTGGGGTCCCCAGCTGTGTGGGCACCCTGTGACAGAGGAGGAGGAGGAGGCAGGGGTGTGTGGGCACAGGCGGGGGAATCAGACCCTGCAGCCTCTCATGAAATCTGTGTTGGTCTGTGGGACAAAACCAGGGAGGACTGGAGGAGAGAGAGCAAAGCCAGAGACATGCACACACACTGACACACCAACATATGGGCACACACTCAGGGTAACCCCTACAGTGACCTCCAAGTCCAGAGTGAGCCACTGTAGCAGAGCCTCTTGGCACACTGGCATGAAAAATAGATGATTTATTTGGTTTTTTATTCTCATTGGAGGTGCCTGGATTTTATGTCTGTGGCAAGCCATGACAAGAACTGGAGAAAAAGAGGATTTTCCTTCAAAACAACCTCCCCTCTCACATTTATCCTGGGTCTGCTGGGAGACTTTTCCCATCAGGTTGAACATGTTTCTGCAACGCAGTTCCCATGGAAATGTCTCGGTCACCCTTCAAGCCTGATCATTAAAGTGTTTTGTCTCCCTCAAGACTCCCCAAAGGGACACACATTGCTGGTCCCTGGTACCAGTTAGGGAAGAGGAGGGCAGTTTGCCCTGGCCAGCACTTGCCTGGAAGCTGGGGCTCAGAGCAGGGTGCTGTGCCTGAAATGTCCTGAGTGGGAGCTGAGAAATGGGGTGAGGGGAGAGGCTTCGTCCGAGCCAGCAAGAAGGTGTTCAGTGTCCCACATGCCAGACCATGAACTGCCCCTGAGCACAGCAGCACGACCTGATTTTCCAGCCAAGCCAGACTGTGGCCATCCTTGAGCAGATCAGGGGAGATGGGAATGTGGTGGGGACGGGGACAGCCTGCGGGAGGCAGGGACCATCTCCTTGGTTCCCATTGCTCCCACTGCTCCCTGCAGTGCCTGCTGGCTGTCACCCTTCCTTATCCTCCTGCCTCTGGCTCAGCATGATCAGGGAGCAGGACTGACCCCCATACTGGGAGTGACTGGGGGTGAGGGCTCCCAGCTGCTGTCCCATTGCCACGTGCAAAGGAGCTCCAAGCAGCACAAGGATGGAGACTGACCCCAGATCCACAGAGGGGGCAGGAGGGGAGAGTGCAGGTCTGGGGCCAGGGCAGCACCCTGACCCAAAAGGAAGGTTGGTTCAAAATGTCCAATGTCTCCTTTCCTTGGGGGAAACATCCCTTTGGTGGGATATTTCTTTAGTTTGTTCCTCCTGGGGTACCTGGTTCAGGTGGGAATTAGCCCTTCCAACACTGGGAGCTAGCTTGCAGAGTGAAAGAAAGGTGTGTGAATTGTTGGGTCTTGTCCTCCTGAAAGCATCCAGAGAAAAAAACCTTGGAAGCCTGTGGGAGAGGTGCCTGTGGTGCAGCTGTGACAAGAAACCCTCTCCCCACTGGATTTCACCTGGCACTGCCCTGATCAGCATCAGGCTTGCTTCATGCCACCCAGCCTGATCTCTCCCAGGTTTTAGGACTGGCTGTACCTGGAGGAGGTGTGCAGGATTGGGCATGGACAGATCCAGGCTCCAGAGTACCCAGACTCTGACATGGAAGTTGTTAGAAAGCAAAAGTGTCGGGAAATTTATGCTGCCCAACTGTTTTGGTTGCTTTTGCAGGAAACTAACAATCAGCTGGCACAAACATGCTGGGAAAAATCTCCTCCTGATGGGACAGGAGAGCACCCCCCCCCGCTGACCTGGGAGCAGCTGAGGTCAGTGCTCAGGGATGGCAGAGCCAGGAAGCCACTGTGTTACACACCTGCACTTCCAGAATTGGAATTGCAGAGGGGAGAACTCTCGCTCAGGTGGGATGTGGGGGGGCAGAGTTGTTGCCCAGGGGACCCACATCACACAGGAGCTGGACAGGACAGCGCTGCCAGGGGTTTGCAGCAGAGTGCTGCCACAACAGGCTCCAACCCAGCCCGGTTTCAGGGCTGGGCTGGCATGCCCAGGGCTGGGCAGGCCCCCTGGGGCTGCATCCCTCCTCCCCAGGGTAACTGCAGTTACCTGGGCTCCCAGGACACACTTCCCCTCCCTCACAGCCCTTTGATAGTCACTCCTATCAGTAGCTGCCAGGGCTGCCTGCTTGGCCAGGGCAGCTGCCTGCTGATGGGAGCTCTTCTGGTAACCCTGGGCTGTTTGGTTGATTAACAAGAGAATGGTTGTTCCCACTGGAGGAACAGGGAACTGCTCAGTGACTGCCTGGAACCAGAGACAGCTGGCAGCCAGTGACACCAGGGAGCACCCCCAGAGCATGGGGGTACCACCCTGGGACACACCACATGCCTCTGCCTGTTCATGCCCATCTTCCCCTCTCCCTGTGGCCAGCATTGCATCCCACCTATCCCTTGCCTCCAGCCAGAGCTCCCAGGGTCTGTGCTAGCATGTCCTTTGCTTGCACATCCAGGATGGGACTGGAGGGTTCAGGCTCCCCAAAGGTTGGCTCTTGGTTGCCCCCTTGGGTGATTTGGCACCAGGCATTTTCTCTGTAGGCTGGTGCCCTGTCACCCATGGGGAGGGATTGTCCCAGCCCCGTGTCACCTGTGCTGTGCTTCCCACTTCTCTGGGACCAGGACTCTGCTGGAGGCTCCTGCTGACCACAGTGGCTGGTCCCTGCTCCTCAGGGACAGACTTAGTGAACAGGTTGCCCAGAGAAGCTGTGGCTGCCCCATCCCTGGAAGTGTTCAAGGGCTTGGAGCAACCTGGTCTAGTGGAAGGTGTCCCTGCCCGTGGCAGGAGGTTGAATGAGATGAGCTTTAAGGTCCTTTCCAACCCAAATTTCTTCCCAATATCCCATCTAACCCTGCTCTCTGGCAGTGGGAAGCCATTCCCCCTTGTCCTGTCACTCAGGACCCTTGTCCAAAGTCCCTCTCTTGCCCTTTAGGCACTAGAAGGGGCTTTAAGGTCTCCCTAGAGCCTTCTCTTCTCCAGGCTGAACAGCCCCAAATTCTCTCAGCCTTTCCTCATAGCACATCTCCCAGCTCAACCTCTCCCACAGCCCCTATAAGAGCACAGTCCCAGAGACCACGGCCGTGCATTGGGGCAGGGTGACACACCTGCCACCCCAGGGGATGTGTCCTGTCACCAGACACGAACATCAGAGGTTTCCAGCTGCCTGGTGTGCCCGTGCAGCAGGACAGGGATGGCTGTGCCCCACAATCTGCGGGCACACCCGCCGAGCACGAGACGTGCTTCTTGCGTCAGCCCAGCTCCCTGCCAAAGCCCCAGGGCAAAGGTCTGCTCAGGGTTCAGGTGGCAGAGCTCCCTCCATCCCCAAAGGATGGGGGTGAGCCAGGGAGATGAAGAGCCTGGCTGAGGTGAGCTCAGGATCCAGTCCTGGTCATCCCAACAGAAAACCTTGAAGGATGTCCCTTCACGTTGATCTGGCTGGGGGCAAATCCCCCAGCCTGGGCTTTCCTCCTCCAGGGGACTGACCTCTGGGGTGGCCAGGTCTTTGCTGCCACAACACACACCAGGGCAAGGTGACCCTGGACAGCTCTGGCCTCAGCTGGGGCGTGTCCAGTTGGCTGAGGGGATGCCATTGTGGTGGTGGCAGCTCCTGTGTGATCCTCAGGCTCCCTGGAGAGCTGGCACTCCTCCAGCCTTTGCCTTCAGGACTGCAGGTGAGCAAGTCCAGGCCTGAGCCTGCTCTCGGGCAAAGGGTGGGTCTGATGAGAGGATCTCATTGCTCCAGGCCTTTCTAAAAGGAGCCGAGTTTCAGAGAGTGCTTTGTGGGAGCCACAAACATCACTGCCATTACATAAGGCATGTTTGGGGAGGGGGGGAGGCAGCAGAGTAAACTGAGAAGAAGTCCAGGGAGGGGCAAAACCAGGGATTTTGGGGCCAGGTCCTCAGGGCTGAGACAGTTATCCTGTCCCCATGGGATCTGCATTGTCCCAGCACCGTACCCCACCAGGACAACAAGAGCCTTGGTGCTTTGTGAGCTCGAGCAGCACCTGACCCAGTGGGCACAGTGTGGCTGGTGCCATCAGGAGATCTGCACAGGCTGTGGAGATGCCAGAGCTGCTACCTGTCCCAGTTTTCTTCCTTGTGTATTCTCAGTGTACCCAGCTGAGCACATTGAGACCTGTCTCTGTCTGTCTCTGGGCTCCAACTGGTGGCTTCTGAGGTGCTGCCTTGTCAGGAGCCAGGCCAGAGCAGGCAGCAGGTCCACCAGGATGGACAGAAAGTGTTTGGCCCCAGGTCAACTTCTGGCAGCAACCAGGATGTTCTGGGCAGGATCCAGAGGGGCAAGTGGGCACTGAGTTCTCCAGGATGTGCAGGAGAAGCCCTTTTCCTCCTCTCCCCCAACAGGCTGGTGGGATCCATGTGCAAGAAACCCTTCTCCAGCAATGGGACTAAGAGGGAGGGTGTCCTGGGATGTGCCTCCGGGGTTCTTTGAGCACAGCAGGAGAGGAGGTGGGCACATGGAGGGGCTGAGTGTCTGTCCCCTCTCCTTGGACGCATTCAGGGAAGCCCTGAGGCTTCCTGGGGACTCTGGCCCCCGAGCCACCCTGGGGGGCAGGTCCCAAGGTTCACCCTAGCTGTGGGCAGGTCCTCAGCCTTTGTGCAGAGACCCATCCCTCTTGCATCCTCCCTTCCCAGCAGTGACGGTGGCAGGCGGTGGCAGGAGTCCAGCCCCACCTGTCTGACAGGTAGAGCAAGGGTGGGGGCAGTGACTGGCACCCGCTGCCTGTCCCAGCCTGCCAGGGTCCTGCCAGACATGGCCTGCTTCAGGAGCAGGGGGAGTGGTGCCCCCAGCCAGCAGTGCCACCGTGCAGGGACAGCACAGCTCTGCCCTGGTACAGAGTGGGTGGGCATATCCTGAGATTGAGACTTGTTCAGCCTGGAAAAGAGAAGGCTCTGGGGAGACCTTAGATCCCCTTCCAGTGCCTAAAGGGGGTTTATAAAAGAGAAGGAGAGCAACTTTTTACGTGGGATGATAGTGACAGGACAAGGGGAACAGTTTTAAACTAAAAGAGGAGAGATTTAGGCCAAGTGTTACAAAGAAATCCTTCCCTGGGAGGGTGGGGAGGCCCTGGCACAGGTTGCCCAGAGAAGCTGTGGCTGGCCCAGCCCTGGGAGTGTCCAAGGCCAGGTTGGATGGGGCTTGGAGCAACCTGGACTAGTGGAAGATGTCCCTGCCCATGGCAGGGGGTGGAATGGGATGAGCTTTAAGGTCCCTTCCAACTCAAGCCTTCCTGTGATTCTGTGATTCTATGACTCTGTGATCCTGCACTGTGTGATGTTACCCACAAGCACACCCAGTTGCACACATATGACCTACACATACACAGAGGGTCACAGAGTGTCAGACACCTGCAGACACACAGTTTTGGGCCCATACAGAGGGTGTTACACTGGGAACACTCACAAAGGCAGACACACAACAGTTGCAGGCACAACGTGAGGGTTTACAGGCACTCAGTCACACATGGACACACACAGGTACACACAGTGTATGAGCTGTAGGTGTACACACAGACACCCACAGAGATGCACACTGAGGCATGTAAGCAGTTATACACGGGGTTACTCACATGCAGTTACTCACACAAGTCCCCACACAACTCCCCAGCCATGGGCACACACACACTCCCTCAGGCAGGTTGCACCCAGCATGGTGGTGGCACAAGTCACACCCATGTCCCACCTCCACCCCCTGCAGAAGGTGCCCGGGTGCCTCCAGCCATGCCACGGCCAGCCAGCCACACCCCAGCCTGTCTCCTTGCTCCCAGCCCCCTGGGATGAGAAGGGCTTTGGGATGGGCAGAAATCCCCATGGGGTGCTGATGGGACCAGGGAATCACAGTGGTGTGTCATGCCCTGTTCCAGCCCAGCTGGAGGCAACAGGGAAGGGCACCTGATGACACAGGGTGAGTGCTCCCTGTTTGGGGGCAGCAGAACCTCCAGCAGCCAGAAGCTAATTCCCAGCCTTGTCTGGTGAAGGTGCAAGCAGATCATGGGTGGACTCTTGCCCATTTTATCAGAGATGGTGAAGACAGGCTGGTACCTGTGGGAGTGCTAGCCAGCACCCTGCTTGCCCTGGCACCCATCCACCCAGCGTGTCCCGTGAGGGCCCATTTGGGGCACAGTTGGGCAGTGTCCAAGGGCTGTGTGACCTCACACTGTTTATTTTCCTAGTTTCAATCCCCATGGATTGGTGACTGGAGCTCAGAAATGCAGGGACAGGTTTGCCTGGAGAGACCTCCAACATTCACAGCACTGAGGGGCACAAACAGCTCCCAGATCTGGCCAGGCCACTCCAGCCCTGACTGACCAGCCACAATGTCTTGCCCAGCCACTTCCAAACAAACCAAACAGCTCGAGGTCTTGCAAAGGGGCTGCAGACATCTCAACCCCCTCACAAACCAAGCCAGGGTCTGGGCTGTGCCTCCCTCCTCCTGGCAGTAGGAGGGTCTGTGTCCTCTTGCAGCTCCTGCCTGTGAGATGTAACCCAGAGATCCCACGGGGCCCTGCTCTGCATGCCAGCACTGCACCTCCCCTGCTCAGGGGGTGCTACCAAGCCTGTTCCAGGTTCCCAGGTGCCTGCCAGGCTGGGCTGAGAGTGCCATGCAGCTGCCCAGATGCAGAAGTAGGTGGGCACGTCTCTGCCCTGGCAAGCCAACCACAGTGGGTCACTCACACACCAGCCCAGCTGACTGGTTGCCCAGGCAAAGGCCACCGAAAGTCCCTGGGGCTGTGGGGTGTGGAGGACACGAGTCCCTCAGCACAGGGGTAGGGTGATGGGGCCCACTGGGATGAAAGCAGCAACCAGGTCTCTGTGAGGTAGACAACGCTGGCCAGGGTTCAAAGCAAACTCCTGCAGCTGGAAGGTGAGGAGGGCTGAGAGAGCAGCACAGCAAGAGGTCACTTGGCACTGTGAAGAACTGGGGTTCTGGAGAGACCAGTTCCTCCCCTTGGATCTACAACAGCACCTTGGGAATCTCAAAGCAGAGCCTACCACAGATCCAGCTTGGATCCCCCCATGCCCAAACAGTGAGCAAATCCCATTTATCCTTGGGAAACAGGCACCTAACACAGGGTGTGCCACGGGGAAAGCTGGCTGGGGAAGGGGCCAGAGGCTGCAGCTCCAATGACCCTATGACTGTCCCACACAGTCCCCAGAGTGGCTGTGAACTCATTCCGCTGTGGTTACCTCCGACTGCATGCCAGGTGCTTTGTCATGAGGCAACAGGAGGAGGGGGAACAGGTTATTCAAGGTCTGCAGGGCCCAGGGCACGCACAGGTGAGCGCAGGGGCTGCGGGTGGGAGAGCAGGGCTGGCAGGCAGGGTGCAGCCCCCTCCTCTTCCCACAGGAGCTCCGGGAAGGGGGGGTTGGGAAGCAGTGCCAGGCACTGCAGTACAGCCACGGGGCACGAACCGGGGGAGCAGAAGACTTTGCCCCCGCCTACAGGGTGTGGCAGAGAGGCTGAACAGTCTGCGGGGCATAATTATCATCAGAGCCGGAACAGGCAGGCTGGGGTCAGGATGGGTCATATTTGGGTCAGGTCAGGAAACCTGACCGGGATGGGATCAACAGAAATCCCCTGTGGTGGGTTTTGCACCATGACAGCCTCCTGCCGCTGCCTGGGACAAGACCTCCCCCCTTGGTAGTCAGTGTGTCCCCCACTGTCACCTTCCCAGCCTGAGAACAAGCAGGTTCAGTGTAACCAGATGGACCAGAACAATTCCACACCCCTGGAGCCCCCTCCTGCCCTCCCAGGCTCTCCTTTGCCACCAAATCACCAAACTGGACAAACTCTTTCTGTTTGAAAGAGTCCTGCACGACCCTGCAGGACACAGAGACCAGGCACAGCAGCCCTTCTACTTTGCCATCCGAGGGCATTGGACTCCCTGGGCACCTTGGAGATCTGGTGATGCTTCACAGGATATTGTTCCTCCTCTCCCTCTCCAACAGCTGCTTTTCCTGCTGGCAGATGCCACAGCCCCTGTGCTCACCCCACATGCCCCCACACAGGTCAAGCATTGCCCCAAGAGTGTGTCTGGTCCTTGCTCCACACACCTGCCTGGGAAACGTTTGCAGCTCCTCCCTGCCCTGATGATGGCTGGAAATTTTCTCTTTTCATGCTGAAGTATGGTCAAGGACTGTCCAGTCACTTCTCCTTCTGTGACCTTTGTCCATTGCCAGAAGAGGTGTCCACCACTCCCTGAGCCTGTGGGAGGCCACCAGGCAGAGCTGCACCCCAAGATCTGGGGATGGGAGGAAGAGCAGAGGTGAGAGCACCTGCCCTGGATGAGGGCAGGGGGATGCCATGGGAAGGGGGGACCCCATACAGAGGGCTGCTGGGCACCAGCCCAGAGCAGGGGACACAGCAGAAGTGCAGACAGGTTTTGGGAGAGCTGCAAACCCCACACCCTCCCAGGGCACAGCCAGGCACAGCTGAGCTGCACCATGCCTGATGGAGCCAGTGCCAGAGCGGGTCCCTAGGTGCCTCCTTGATCTGGTGGGTGGAGGGACCTGCTTGCAGCAACCCCCCCCCTCCTGCCGCTGGTTCTGGTGTGACCCCAGCGCTGTTTGTGTTGTGGGAGGTGTGTGTGTGTGTGCACGAGCCTGTGCCTGTGGGCAGGGCCCCCCCAGCGTGGAGCTGAGTGAGGGTGCCGTGTCACCGGGCTGTGGCACCACCCACACATTCATTTTGCAAACGGTGGGGTCACGAGCTACATAAAGGGCAGGTGTAGGCTGTGCCAGTGCTGAACCCTGCCTCCTCATCCAAGTCAGCCTGGGAGAGCAGAGCCACAGTGGGGCCGTGTGGGTGGAGGACGCAGAGCAACCCTTTGCCCCGGAAAAAGAAAGCACAGCACCAATTCATGCAAAACCAAGGGCCTGAGGATTCCCCCAGCCAAGTGCCTGGTGGGTCTGTAACAGCTGGGGCTGCATTCCTGCACGCCTGCCCCTGCACTGGGCACGTGGCTCCAGGGTTCACAACTGGCTGGCCAGACTCCCGGTGGAGATGTGGGAAGCCAGGGAGGTTCCCGGCACCCACCCAGATCTCCAGGGCAGCTGAGGATCTTGCAATCCTGCTGGGTCTCCCAGGGCTGCTGAGGGTGGTCAGGCTTTTAGCACAGCTTGGCTGCAATAACCCCAGCACCACTTACCTGTTCCTTGGTTCAGCAGCCAAAGCCAGGGCTGGATGTCCTGGCTGAGGTGCCCCTGCCTGCCCTGGCCCTGCGAGCACAGCTCCCTCCCTGCTATCACTGCAGATCCCACTCTCTGCTATTCCACCCTCCCAGCCCAGACATCCTGCAGGCAGGGACATCAGAACACAGCACAGGGACACCCCAGGCCACCTCATCAGCCTGAACTGGTGGCTTCCCAGGAGAGGGATGTGTCAGCCCTGCCACAGCCCTGCTCCTCCTGCAGCTCAGGTGGGTCTCTCAGCTGCAGAGGGCATTTAAGTTGCAGGGGATGGGACCCTGAGGGGTTGCAGGCTCTGGGGAGCTCTGTCACTTTACAGACATGTGCTAATCCTGAAACTAATTTGCCTTCAAATTTGTTGCTCACAGAAATAAAATGCAACATTGGAGTTGCCAGTGGCAACCCCAAACCAAGGCCCATTTTGAAGCCCCATTCTCACTGCCCTCTGCTCTGGCACAGAGTTGTGCATCCCCTGGACAGCAGAGCAGGGTCTTAGCAAGTGTGGCAGAGCTCTCACTCCTTTTAACACAGGACTGGATGATATATCCACCCAGATGAAGGCAGCACCTTGCCCACATTTCCCGGAGGAAGGAAGAGCCGACAGGGAGGGGAAGGACTGTAGGACCCTCTGGACTTTCTCCTGTCTGCCTGGAAACAGGGTAGTTCCTAAGGTACCCTCGGGCAGGAGCCCTGCAGCCCCCGAGGCACTGCCCGATGCTGCACACACCCCACGGAGCCCGTGGGCTTGTCCTCAGCCCTGCACCGACTCGCTGCCCGACCTTGGGCTGGCCACCGCGTGTCCCCGGGTGTCACTGGGCTTCCCGAGGAGCGGGCTCGGCTCGGCTGCTGGCCGTGGAAATTCCCCACTGCCCTCCCATTCCCAGGACCTGCTCCGCCTCAGTACCCAGGCAGCCCAAGGGCTCTCCCCAGGGCAGCCCGCGCTCCCTCGTGCCTGGAGAACAGCCCATGTCCTGACTTTGCAAAACCCCGGGATGAGCAAGCCCTGACAGCGCTGGAGGAGGAGCTGGATGCAAACACTGGCCTCTTTGTCATGGCCGGGAGCAGGCGGGTGCCGGGCTCCCGGGATTTATTTATTTATGGAGGTGAATGCTAACAGCTTGTTTGGAAGGAAAACACGCACCTCGGGGCCCTCTGGGCAGTGGTGCCTCCCCACGGCCAAGCACGGGCACTCAGGGCTGGGCATGTGTCCCGGAGGGTGGGAAGGGCTCAGAGCCCCCAGGTCTCATTCAGTCCCGGCTCAGAGCCCACCCCCCAGCCCTGCTGCGGCAGTTTGGGAAAGGGGAGACTGGCAAGAAGGGAAGGACAGGAAAAGCTCCGGTCCAGGATCCCTGCAGCATTGTCCCATGGCCAGGACCTGAGGCAAACACCACATCCAGCCCTTCAGGGCTTGTCTGGATCCACTCCAACCCTGACATCCCACACAGGGACCAGCCCATGTAGTGCTGCACCCACAGCAGGCAGCTCCTCCCTGCCTTTGGCTCACAATCACAGCAAAGGTGCCATTGGGCTACTGCAGAATGGTTGGCATGACTCATAATGCTCCCATGGGACTGGGAGCAGTGGGCAGGAAAGATCAGGGGCCAAACTAAGTGAGGTCACAGTTAGGAAAAGAAAGGGTTTTGGGCTGCCCTGTGGGCAGAGGAGCTTCATGTCTACCCAAACTACAGGTCTGGTCTGCCTTCACTCCCACTCTGCTGGCAGCAGCAGAGCTCTCCATGGCATGTGCTGGGCTGGCCAAACCCACTCTCAAGGTGCAGCTCACTCACCTGTGAAACCTTCCTGCAGACAGGAGTTGTCTGTGTGCTTTGGGGGGCAGGCCAGGTGAGAAGCTGGTAGGTGTGCTGGAGGGAACTGTAGGATGATGAGCAGTAGGATATGATGGTGTGATGACAGGAGCCTTTGGCCCTGCTGCAGCTTGGCTGGTGGCCTCCCAACAGAACACCATCATGGCCCTTGTGCCACCAAGGCTGGAGCAGGTCCAGTGGGAACAGGTGGGATTTCAGCTCATCACTAGGAGAAGCTGATGACCAGCAGTGCTTTAGGATGGGGTCCAGCAATGCTGGGGAGGGGGGGAGCTGTAGGAGACCCCCAATCTACTCTAGCTGCTTCTCTGAGCACTGCTGATGCTGGTGATGGGGTGGCAAGGCCAGCCTGGACCATCTCCGGGCTTCTCCACACAAACAGCTGGAGGAAGGTACAGGTTCAGGTGTCATGGCCAGACTGCTACAGAGCCAGGGTGCATCCTTGCTCCCAGCACTCGCCCACTCGGGGCAAGTGGGTAGAAATCCTTGTGCCACCCCCACGACCATCTCAGTGGGGTGGCAGCATCTGTGGGCTAACACAGTCCTGCCACCCCTCAAAGCAGGCTGGTGAATCCCTCCTGTGCCCCGCAACAGCCCTTCTGCTCTGACAACCGTGGCTCACCAGTATCCCCACCCTGCAGCCTCCCAGCTCAAACTGGATCTGTGTTTTTATTGCAAAGCCTGTGGCGGGGGGAGCAGGGGAGGCAGCCCTGGGGACACGGCCAGCACTGTCCCTCCCTGCCAGCTGCTGGCTCTCCCCATGTGCTGTTTGCTCAGCTCTGGGTGCCATGTGAAGGCAAACAGGCAAACACGGCTGTGCCGGGAGGAGCAGAAACGAGTCAAACAATGGCTGCCCCAGTCCCACGGGCTCTGGGCACAGTGAGTGGTGTCTGAGGGGTTCCCAGGGCACAGCCAAAGCCGATGGCACCCCAGGGCCCTGATAGACCCTCACCTCTGCCCGTGGTGTGGAACACCTTGCCCAGGGGCTCTGGCTGCTGCAGCCCCAGCAGTGTCCCCAGACCACCTCCACAGAGTGCATATTTAAACTGTGCCGTGTCAGCCAGGCAGACCAGGCTCCCCTGGACAGAGAGGCTGGTGGCTCCTGAGGACACAGGGACAGTCCCCAGTGGGAGAGTGGTTAATACCATCACACTGAATTTGCTGTCAGTGTGTGCTGAGCAGCAGAACCTGGCCTGGTCGGTGACCCTGTGCCCCACGGGCAGTGTCCCCCTGCACTGCAAGCAGCACCTGGCCCTCCTCCCCCCAGACCTCAGGCATATCCTGTGCTGGTGTCACCTTTGCAGCCCTGTCCCATCCACTCTCAGCTTCCTTTGGCTGTCCCAGTGGAGGAGAGGGAAGGGAGGAGGCAAAGCATCTTCCCAGTGCTGCTGGGGAAGGGTAAGCTGAGTTCAAACCAGCAGCACCTGAGGCAGACGAGGCGCCAATCTGATCCAAAAAGAGGGACTGTGCACACCCAGCTCCTCAGGAGCCTGCAGTCCGAGATTAGAACTGACCCCATGCCAGGCCAGGACCTGACTGACACTTGGACATAGGAGCCTCTGAGCAATGTAAGTCACCTTCTCCTCCTCTTCTAATTAGCACACCCATTTGCTGAGGATCTGTGCTCATTTTCTCCTGTGATGACTCAAGTCAGGGACAGCCCTAGTTTTCCTCCTAAACGCCTGCTGAACCTGACCTGCTGAGAACAGACCTCGCTCATCACAGGTACTGCAGCAGGCTTTGCTCTCTGCTGAGCCCACGCAGGAGGGTGCCTGCCCCTGCACTTTGCCAGCCACTTTTGCACTTCTTGAAAGGGCACCCGAAATAGCTTCTCACCCTCCCCCGATCTACCCCGCGGGTGCCGGGGGAGGGGCCGTGGCATCCCGGCCGTGCCAGGAGCCGCTTACCCAGCCCGGAGGGACCGGGTTGCACAAGAGCACAGGCATTTCCAGGGCCACCTCTGCCAATGCAAAGCAGAAAGAGAAATTCGGCGTTCACGGGCTGATCCCTGCTTGCACGAGGTGTGTCTGCAGATACATTATCTGTCCCACGGTGGGGTCTGAAGTCCAGGAGATAAGAGTCTGTGGAAAGCAGCCCGTGGAGCTGCTGTATCAGAGATTCCAGGGGCTGGCAGAGGGAGCGGAGCAGGTTCCCAGTGCACAGCACAGGGGCTGCCAGGTTGTGCTGGGAGAGGTCAGGTCCCCAGTGGCACTGGTGCACTGTGGCACTGGCTGCCTCCACTCCAGGGAGGTGGGAGGGGGCAAGAGGCAGGGCAGGGGCTCACAACAGGCAGAGGGGAGCAAATGCTGCTCTGCCAAAGATTCCTGTGCCTGCCCTTCCCCACACAACAGTCCTTTGTCCCTGTCCCTGCCGCTGCTCCGTGAGTGAGGGATGAGCCCCACAGCCCTGGTGACTGTCACAGGCAAAATGAGAATAATTGGAAGGAGGTGCCTTTATTACAGGTGTCTGTGAGGACCTGGCAGAGCCTGACCCGGGGGACCCTTTGATCTCAGCCTTTGAAACCCTATAACTTTGCTGACAGAGCTGCTCTGTGTTTCCAGGTCACCAGGATGATCATTTCCATCTGGGAACAATGAGCTCTTTATGCTGCCCTGTGTGCTGGACTGTCCCTGTGAGCTGGTGGGCAGGAGGATGTGCCACTGCACAAGTCCTGTCAGCCTCAACTCCTTCCCTGGGTGGATGAGGGACAGCAAGAGGAGAGCCCACCCAGCTCAGCATCCTTACTCCCCATGGGAAATGGGAGGCTTCTGTCCCCAATGCACAACCCTGGGAGAGGGCCTTTTGTCCTCAGGATGTACCCAAAACCTTCCAGCTCCCCTAGAGAAAAGGCCTGCACATCCCCAGCCCCAGCAGCAAACCCGAAGTCCAGCCTCTGGAATGGGTCACACAGGCACACATGGGGTCTGCACATGGGGGGTTTCTGTGCCTCCACACCCAACAGCTCCTGGCAAGGAGCAGGAAATGTCAGGGTTCCTGAGCAGGGCCCTGAGCCAGGGCACTGCAGGGTGGGCACCTCTGTTGTGTGCTTTCTGGAGGGCTCCTGGCATTGCCCCAGAACTGCAGCTCCCCCAGACCTGGGTCCCCTCACTGCCCCGTGCTCAGGCCCCTGTACTCTACTGGTGGCCAGGCAGCAGCAGAAAGCCCTAAACCTGTATTTCTCAGGGCAACATGGACTTTGCTGGTGGGACAGCCCTACTACAGAGCCTGGGAACTGGTCACCTGAGGACAAGGCAAGGACAGAGGAGCACCTGGGGAGGAGAAGACCCTCAACACCCCCCTGTCCCATTCTGGGACTTTGTATGAACTGTAAAAGGGGCATGTGAAAAAACCCAGCATCTTCCTGGTTGATGTGGTTTGTCTGTATCTCTTCCAGCTCCACAACCCTTCCCAACCTGGGAATCTGCAATGACACCTTCCTCCCCCTTCCCTCTCCCATCAGGCTCCCTGCGAGTCTGTACCCCTTTCCTTTCGGTTCCAGCTCCTCTGGGGCTGCTGGAGGCTGTGGTTTGCTTTTGCCTTTGTCAAAACAACACATTGTTCAGTGGCAGCAGGCGTGGGGACCGGTCGGGCGAGTTCCCTTGGTTGGGACAGTTTTTGCTGGGGTACAAGGTAAGATTTTGACTGGATGAGCTCCAAGGTCTGCTCCCTGAGGAACAGGGTGTCCCCACAAGTGCTCTGGGAACACACACTGGGGACACACACTGGGTCCAGTCTGACCCCCTTGGGCTATGCTTGGGTGATGATTTCACCCGATGGAGCGTGGCTGTTCCCAGCCTGAGGAATGAAACGAGTTGTCCCGGCGTCAGCCACTGTCTTCCATGTTCCAGCAGAAACTGGCTCCAGTGCCATGCACCAGCCCACCTCTCTCCTGTATCCATGGAAGCTTGACAGGCTCTGTGGGATGGGTCATGCTGAAGCCAGAGCTGAGTGGCAGCTGCTGTGGAGATCCGTGGCAGTGGTGGTGACTGCCTGGCTGATGGATGACAGGGACAGAGCCAGTAGTGTGCCATTTCTGTGTGTGCTTGTCGCCCTCTCCTTGTGCTGGATGTCGCCTCCTGGTTTTTCAAAGCAAATCCTGGTTTTGGCAGGGGCAGTGGAGTGGGTACATCTGCTTGTTTGACAGATAAGTTCCCCAGGGGCCGGGGCGTGAGCTGGAGTCAGCAGCCAGCCCCTCTGTCAGTGGGGTGTGGGATGTGGGGGCCCATCTCCACACACCCCACCCTGCTCTCTCTCCCCACTGTGCTCTAGCAGAGCTATCTCCAGGCAACCCAGCCAGAGCAAGGAGAATCTCTCCTCTGCCAAGGTGAGCTGGTGCCACACATACCTCGCATAGCTGGATGCAGGCATCACCAGGAACACTAACCCTTTCCTACTCTCCAGGTAGAAACTCCAGCTGGGTGCTGGTCCCCCAAGGGCACTGCTGGCCTCCTGACCCAGTCCCAGCACCCTGAGGATCCAGCACGATGTAGGCAGTGCTGGCACCCACCCAGGCAAGGAGTCAAGGGCCTCCATGGTGCCAAAACTTGGCTTTGCTCCCCATGCATGTGTCCTTCCAGCCATGAGCAGACTAAAGTGCAGCTTACCATGCTTGAACCCTGTCACCTGTATTCTGCTATCACCCCTCTGGCACTTTGACTGCACCTTCCTCCAGCATCCCCTGGGACAAGGATGCTCCCACCTGCCCCAGAGAAACAGAAGTTATAGAATCGTGGAATGGTTTGGGTTGGAAAGGACCTTAAAGATCATCCCATTCTACTCCCTGCCATGGGCAGGGAAACCTTCCACTAACCCAGGTTGCTCCAAGCCTGTCTGACCTGGCCTTGGACACTTCCAGGGATGGGGCAGCCACAGCTTCTCTGGGCAACCTGTACCAGGGCCTCCCCACCCTCACTGGGAAAAATTTCTTCCTAATCTCTAAAGCAACCCTACCCTCAGGGTTTGAAGCCATTCCCCCATTTCCTATGTCCTAAGTCACAATGTATGTCATGATTTATAGGGTCCACTGCAGGTGGGGGTCTTCCCAGAAGATCTTTGTCTCCCCTAAGCAGTGCTGAGTTGGATCAGACTGGATTTCTGCATGTCTCCAGGATGCTGAAAGGTCCACCACGCTCCCTGCAGCATCTCCCACTCCCAGATGCAGCATGGCCAGCTATGCACTGGCTCCTGGTGGCTGCTCCCAGCAAGCACCTTCCCCATGCTCAGGCCAGGGGGATCTGACAGATGGCCTGCACCCAAACCTGGAACATGCAGGGGTGTTAAGAAGGGAGCCTGGGGACACATCAACCCGAGCCCCAGCAAGTGTGGCTCTTCTGGTTCAGTGTGGCTCTTCTGGTTCAGTGCAGACCTCCCAGCCCACCCTTCACATCCCTGGAGGAGGAAGGTGTCTTTTCTGCTGGAATCTGAGATCCAGCCGAGCCCATGTCAGAGCAGACACAAAGCTCTTCTTGCGTGTCTGGGGCTGCAGGTGCTGTGTGCCCATTTTGGCACATGTGTGCCCCTGTGTATATCCCTCAGTGAGTGGAAGTCTGCATCTAGCTGGGTGCCCAGGTTGCTTTCAGGTGTTAGGGTGCTCTCCTGGCCCTGGGTGCTCTCTGCAGGGATGGGTGCATGGAGAAGGGAATTACATTATGCCTGTCCAGAAGCTGCAGAAGCCCTTCCACCATCAGTTCTCATTGCAAGGACTCACATGATCTCCCTGCTCTTCTCTCTATCAGATCTTGCTTTACCCACACTATGAACTCCTCCTGCATCGTCCAGCCTGCCCATGCTGCAGAGTCTGACACCCAGGGACTGCCTGAGGTGAATCTTCCCCCTGAGCCAGCCTACCCGTCCTGACCATGTCCAGAAACTCATGCCATCCAGGTCCACACTTCCAAGAGTCCTCTATCCAAAGCCCAAACAATCACAGGGCTGTGGGGGGTGGTCTGGATACCCTCAACCTCCCTGTGCAGCTCCAACTCCTCACAGATCTGCTCAGGTCATGGTGGAGCAGGAGGTCTACAGGATGGAGTAAAATCACGAGCAGGATGTTCTGTGCCTGAGACCAGGGAAGGTTGTGCTTCCACGGTCCCAAGGTTTGAGCAATGTGTTAGAAGCAGGTGAGGAATGGAAGAGAGAGCCTGAGCATCAGGACAGGCATGGCTCTCAGGGATGCTGGGCCTTGAACTCACAGCACAAGCAGTGATATTTTGAAGAAAGGGGGATGGCCAACCATGAAGCATCCCATGAGATCGTGCAGGTGCCTCTGGAGGACACTAAAGGTGAGCTACATGTACAGGCAGTACCCAGCACACACTGTGCTCCAGGTCTTTTGCTCAGTAGGAGGGTGGGATGGAGTCTGAGCTGCCCAGGAGTGCCAGGAGATTTTTGGTTGTTTCCTGGAGAGGTGGATCCCAGGAGACTTAGGGGACTGCTAACCCAGGCTCTCCTTGGCTGTGGGTTCTGCCCACCAACCCTGTAGCCCAAGAGGTTCTGCCAGTTGCTGGCTGGTCCAGGTTGTGCCAACCTGAGCACAGTTCTCGCCACCAGCACACTCTTGCATTTTTGCAAGTATTTTGCAAGTGTCTAATAGCAAGTGCCCAGTTGACAGGGCTGGCACTGGTCCCCGAGGGCAAACTGAGTTGACCTGAGCTGGGGATGCAGCTCTGAGTGACAGAGCTCTGCTGCAGTGCTGAGTCCTGGGGACATGGCAAAAAGGTGAGCAGAGAAAGCCAGGCAGGGAGCTCGGGGCACCTGGAGCAGAGACAAGTCTGGCACCTATGATGTGTTTCCATGTCCTCAGGTTATACTGCTCTTCCAGTATTGCCTGCTCTGGAGTGAGAGGAGTTCAGGGAAACCCCAGTTTGGTGACGAGACCAGATTTAGATCTTGTGGCTAATGAAGGAAGCCTGCTCCAGGGCATCTTCCAGCACCATCACCCAATCTCGAGCAGGTTTCCAAGCTGAGGGGCACCTTGCTCAGTCCCAGGCAGGATGGCTCCTGCTCAGCAGGGCTGCTCACAGCCACGGGGCAGCCCTATGCTGGGAGAAGCAGTGGGTAGAAGGGCCCAGGGTGATACACAGCAACATGTGCAGAGCCAAGGGATATGGAGATTCCCATGGTAAGCAAACCAGTACAGCAGAGGGGGAGGTGACTGTGGGATTCACCTGCCTGAGACAGAAATGCCTGGCAGCCCCAGGAGCTGAGCTGAACCTGCCCATCACCTCCACCTCTCCAGGGCTGTGCACACAGGAGTGAGCTGGTGGCTGCCACAGCCCCCTCCCCTAACATGGCACAAGTCCCCTTAGGCCCTGCTGGGTGCTGGGGTGAGCCAGTCCTGACTGATCCCAGGGATGAAGGACTGGGGGCCCAGCTGAGCACTACTGCCAGGGAGAGTGTTCCTGCCGGCTCAGAGCAGCAGAGCCAGACTCTCCAGGCAGAGCAAGCAGCATGCCTGCATTTTTTCTTCTGAGCTGAACTTGGAATGTGCTTGGGTAAGAGTCATTTCCCTCTCCCAGCAGCATTGGCTGACTCTGGGTGCAAATCCTGGGGGAACTTGGGAGGGGTGTGCTGCCAAACTTTTGCAGGGTGGAGAAACTGCTCCCAGCTCTGAGACCCCTCTGGAAAGCTGAGGGGTTCTGGACACGCTGTCCTCCCCACGTGGGAGCAGTGTGTGATGTGCTCAGCCCTGACGAGGATGTGTCTGATTGGCCTGTCCTCTTGTGGCAAACTGAGTCAGCTGCCTCCTACCCGGCAGCCCTTCTGCCGTGGCTGGGGAAACTGAGGCACATGGGAGCCATGACTCACTCCCGTTTTCAGGCAGTGCTGAGGAGGAGCTGGGCCCTGGCACCCCACAGGAGAGCAGACCTGCACTGGTGGCACTGTGGAGAGGAGAGGGCAGGATGGCAGTGAAAGGAGCAGCCTGGAACACGGGGTGACTCAGCTGTGATGTGTGGGGGGTGAGGCTCAGCCCAGCCTTTCGCAATGTGTTTACCAGCACCTGGGCGGCCACTGCCTTCCAGGATGTGCAGCCCATCCTCCCCAGCCCCGGAGCTGCCAGCCAGGCTCAGCCGGGCAGAGGAAGGACCTGGAGCTACCCTAGTCTGGCTGGCTCACAGTGGGCAAGGAGCCTCTGGCCAGCCCTCTGCTCCATCACTGCTGCTGGCACACTGCCCCTGCCCAGGGGACAGCGATGCCCCACGCTGAGGTCAAGGAGTGTGCTCCCGGGGCAGCCAAAAACCACAGGGTGCACTGAAACACAGACCACAGTGAGGTGGTGACATATCAGAGCAGTTATATCCACATGACATCGGCCCAGGGAGAGGGACAGAAATTCCTCTGTGTTCCTTACACTGTTTGCTGACTGCCATCCCAGCCATGTTCTGCCAGCTGCCTCGGGATACGTGTCCTGAGTGGGCAAGACACAGAGAGTGGGGGGGAAACTCCCTTTTTATGGATGGTTTCAGAGCTAAACGTGCTGTTTTGAGAAATTTCCCTAGAGGAAAGTCAAGGACAACAGATCCAAAAGATGTTTTATTTCATTTCAGCTTCTTGTGGAGCTTGAGATGGGAAATGCCGGTCACAGTCAGAAACACCAACATTTCCTTCTGCAGTGACTGGGAAGGAGGGTGGCAAGAGGGAGACAGGGAAGGAGGCCCATCTCCCTGCTTTCTGCTGTAGGTGAACTTGGCTTTGCTGCTGCAGCAGCACCAGGGATGGACACTCAGCACGATGGCCATCAGTGCTCCTGCTGCAACTGGAACCACTTGCTGTGCCATGGGCAGGAGCGCCTGGCACGTGACAACTGCAGACAAGAGGTCCTGGAGCCGTCAGTGGAAGTCTCAGGTGTTTTCAGCAGGTCCATGTTGGTCCCCACCACATGGGACATGGGGCACTGCAGAGCAATACCTGCTGAATCCTGCTGGTGCCTGACCAGCCAGGACCCTTGGCCACGCCGAGCAGGTGACCTGTGTGCAGCAGTTAACCTCAAAACACCGTTCCCAGTTAACCTAGTTTGGCTCTGGGCAAGGCTGGGCCTTCCAGAGAAAACCACGTGCAGGCTTGTCTCCTGTTGGCCTCTTTGCTGGCTCGTTTCCATGGCATGATTCATGTCAGTCCCCGATGCCAACGGCTGAGAAGGGACCTGTGTCACTGCATTGTCCCTGGGATATTTACTGCTTGGTTACCGCTCAAGGTTCAGCCTGGCAGGAGCTCGCAGGCAGGGCACAAACCGGTGTCCCCAGCCCGGCAGGAGCTGTGGCGGGGTCAGAGTGGGCAGCTGGTGCTGGCTCCTCCAGCATCACAGGGCTGTGGGGCTGGGTGGTGAGAGGCAGCCGTGCAGTGCCACGGCTGGGCATCGCTCTGGCTGCCTGGGGGAGGCTCAGCCTCTCTCGCTGCCCTCCAGGCTCCTGCCAGGCACTTGCTCCACCCCGACAGTGCCCCAGCGTTCACCCCGACTGCTTGGCTGCCCCAGCTCCACAGCAGGAACATCAGAGAGGGCAGGGCCCACACATGAAAGAGAAATATCTTCACCCACCCCATGCCAGGAATATCTGCCCACAGGGTATATGCACTCATGGGCACAGCAAGTTTTGCCTCAGCTGATTCTCTGATGGGTCCCCAAACACATATCCAGCCCAGCCTCTCACCCT
Organism: Manacus vitellinus; assembly: GCF_001715985.3. Taxonomy (NCBI): domain Eukaryota; kingdom Metazoa; phylum Chordata; class Aves; order Passeriformes; family Pipridae; genus Manacus; species Manacus vitellinus. The sequence goes on along the minus strand of NW_021940585.1, from coordinate 1,235,391 downwards.
TTCCTCTCTGGAGCTGACCTGCTGCAGCAGTACCTGGCAGATATCAAACTCTTGCCCCCATTCCTGGGTTCAGAGGGTACCCAGGGAGGTGGGGAAGGTGCCACATGGCACATCCAGGAGCCACCCGTGCCTGTAAATCAGTAACAAAGCGACAGGTCCTCATGTGACTTTGCAGTCTGTGGCCTCTCCTCTGGGATGGCGGGCAGGAACAGGTGATGATGTGGCTATTGACTGCCACACACCCCTGGCTGGCACCGCCCTGCAGTGCCAGGCACTGGTACGTGCACCAGCGGGCGTGTGGGAGCGGGGCAGGGGATGGGGCAGCTCCTCTGCCCCGGGGGTTATGCTCCCCCCGTGCTCCCAGTGCTGCAGAGCAGGCAGCCAGGGCTGAGGACGTGGGCTCAGCCCTGGGACACACACCTGAGCCTCTTCTCCTTCTCACAGTCCTTGTTCAGCGATGCTCCTTGTCTGGGACCTGCTCTTCCCTCACCACGTCTCATCACCCTCTGTGGATATGATGGGAACTTACTCAGCCCCTTGGTGGTCTCGGGCAGATGACACCCCTGGGACACACCCAACTCCAACGACCTCCGGGGCCCAAAATGAAGTTTTATTTCAATTATTGTATTTATAACAGTGAGAGACAAGGGTGGCACCAAAACCCCCCAGTTTCTATGGCAACCAGGAATAACCTCCTTGGGGACAGTGCTGTTTCTGACAATCTTCAGTCCAGACCCTGCTGATACAGGGCCTCATGAAGACACAGCTCAAGCAGGGTCCCTCAGCTTTGGAGCCTTCCCATCCCCAAAATGCCTTTCCTGCTCTCTCTGGCTGCTTCCTTTGCTCGCTGCCCTGTACTGCTCTGCAAAAACCAGAGCCAGGAGGAATCTGCAGTTTCACAGCTGGGGGAGCAGGACAGGACCCTGTCCTTGCAGAGCCCAACCTGCATCCCACCAGGTAAGTGCTCCTCACCAACAGTCTTGCCCTGGATCGGGAGAGCCTCTGCCCCATCCTGCACTTCTCCAAGGTCTGATGGCAGGTGATGGGGCACTGTTCACCCTGGCACACAGTGGCAGGGGTATTCCCACATGGAGATCTCACTGGGAGTCCAGCAGCCCATGACTTCTGGGAGAAGGCAGCCTGTGCTGCAATGCCTTGCTGCATTGAGTTGTGGGACAACTCAACCTGGGGGTGCAAAGGGGTTTATCACCCATCCCTGGAGCAGCAGAGACTTCTCTGCTCTGAGGTAGCTCATGACACTGCATGGCATAGAGTCCTCCATGCCCACAACTGGAGAGAATCCTGGCAGGGGTGACCCAGGGAAGTTGTGGAGACACCATCTGGGCATGTCCTGGGCAACCTCCTCTGGCTGATCCTGCTCTGAGCAGGTGTGCTGGACTAGGTGATCTCCAGAGAAGCCTCCAACCTTAACCTCCAGGGAGGTTTCTCCCTGCCCGCTGTGTCCAAGGCCACAGAGTTCCCCAGAGCCACGTTTGGGCTGGGGGAGAAGCCGCCCAGACACCCCCTCTGGGCTCCAGGTGTGCCACAGGTCAACCATTCCAGCTATTCTGACGTCACTTTTTTTCCGCAGCAGTAGGAAATTCTTATCCCGGCCCTGGCACACACATCACTGCTGCAGGAGCTGGGGTCACACCCTTAGGAGGCTGAGGTTGTCCCTGCTTCCTTCCTTGGGATCACCATCTGCTGGGAATGGCCATTGATGGCCATCAAGGGCCTGGGCCAATTTTTAAGCATCAGTTCCTAGTCTTTCCTGCTCTGGTCTGTGATCTCAGAACAAGCCCTGGGGCCTGGGAAAACAAAGCAGTACAGGTGGAAAATGATCTCTGGCTGCAGTCTGAGAACTTTGAACAATATCTCTGTTTCCTTAGGAAAATAGTGGGAGGGGGGGATTCCATCTGTGCAGCAGAGCGTGGAGCAGGGCACAGAGCACAGGGGCAGAGGCAGCAGGCAAAGAGAGATGGGTGTGAGGCATCACTCGTGCTCCTTCCTGCCTTGTGCTTGGATCTCCCTTTGTGGCACCAGGTGCCACAGGAAAGCAGGTTGGTCCTTCTCTGCTCCATCACAGGGGCACAGGGGGTTCCTGAGCTCTGTCTGAGGCACTGTCAGACACACACCCACCTGACTGCTGCTCCTGTGTCACCATGAGGGCTTCTGGAGCTTTTAATGCCACCAGAAAGGATCCCCGAGAGCTCCTCAGTCTTTGGGGGACAGTCAATCACTCTGATTGTCCCCCACAACTTGCTGCTAAGCCACATGTTCAGCATGCTAGGCAGCAGCCCCACCTGTGAGTCCCCAAGCCTCTGGGTGAAGACATTTCTCCACATGAAGGTCCTGGCACTTTCCTCTCCCTTCCTGTAAACTGTGTTCTGCAAAGTTCCTCTGCTGGCATCTCCATTTGAGGGACCTTCTCAGCCTTCTTCACTGTGCAGCCTGGGAAGCCCCTGGGTACCTCATCGAGGGCAACCATGTGAGGGATTCATCTCACTTCTCCTTACAGCTTATTTTCATGACTGCTCCTGTTGTACTCCACTGTTTGTTAATTCCAACCTCTTTGGCAGGCAACCACCTTTTGTCTACTCACAAAAATGTTTGAATATTAGTTGTCGTGCCTTTAGCAAGTCGTTCCTCAAAAAAAAACGTTGGCTAGTCTGACCACAGTTTCACATTTCACTTGCCCAGGTTTACCCTCCTCATTGTTTGGACACAGTTATGGCTTATTCAAAGATATCACTTTACTTCCAACAGGCTCCCACACTTGCTTTTCAAAAACATTTGCTATAAGACTGCTAAGAATCTCTGTGGACAGACACGCACGTTTACTCTCTGCCTCCAGTATCATATTGACAAAACATCCCACATGTAATAAAATATAAATACAAGATAAAATGTTATTAAAGAGCATCCAAAGGAGGGCTATGAGGATGGTGAAGGGTGTGGAGGGGCCATACCACGAGTGGCTGAGGTCACTTGATCCGTTCACCCTGGAGAAGAGGAGCCTGAGGTCAGACCTCACTGGGGTCTGCAGCTTCCTCAGGAGGGGCAGCAGAGGGGCAGCTCCCATCTCTGCTCTCTGTGATCAGTGACAGGACCTGAGGGAACAGCTGGAGTTGTGTCAGGGGAGGGTTAGGTTGGGTATCAGGGAAAGGTTCTTCCCTCAGAGGGTGCACAGGCTCCCCAGGGCAGTGGGCACAGCACCAAGGCTGACAGAGCTCAGGGAGCGTTTGGACAACGCTCTCAGGGACAGGGTGGGATGGTTGGGGTGTCATGTGCAGGACCAGGAGTTGGACTCAATGCTCCCTTCCAGCTCAGGAGATTTTATGATTCCGTGATCCTCTTTTGGTTGCAAATTTTAATTTCTAATGTCCCTGTTTTTTGGACATAACTATTGCTGCAGGTTTTATGCTGCTGGTTTCCTGTCCAAGAGATCACTGTGATCATCAGAAGAACATTCTGGACTAAGTTTGTTGCCCTGCCTGTAAAACCATGTAACAGGTACACTGAGACTGGGATGAAGGAAGGGTGTGGGGGACTGGCTGTTGTTTGAAAGTACCAGGAGAAACTCTAAAGATGAAATTATGAGCGTGTCCTGCACAGGGCACAATCAACACCAGGAAGATGCTGAGCAATCTGGTGTTTACATCAGCCCAGATGGCTGTGCTTTGATAAGGTGCAGGTAACACCAGCAGGAGCCTCGTGCTTTGGTAGTGGAAGGATGGCAGCAAGATACCAGCACATCCCTTACATCCTCCTCCTCCCCCACACCACGGTGGCACCTCTAAAAACAGTCACGACAAGGACACCCAGGCAAAGGCAGCAGTCCAGCCTGAGGCTCTTGGAAGGTGGATCAGAGGCTCCATAAAAATGGTTGATTCTACACGTAAAGAGTGCAGAAGACCTGTCAGCACTGTTTGCTGCAGCCAGTGAAGAGGAACCCGTGAGACACAGTGAGGACCAGCATCCCTCACACCAGTGCTGCACTTGCTCAGACCCCGTGCAGATGAGTGTGAGAATGAGTGAAACCAAGAGGAACACAGTGGGAGAGACTCAGGCAGTTTATTTTAATAAAAACCCCCTTCCCAAGGGAATTTTTATACGTTAACACTGTGCCTGGCCCAATGGAAGCACAGGCTCCAGCCTTCACCCCACTGACGTGGCCTTGGAGGGCTTTCCTGGAGCTAGTCCAGGGTGTGGTGTTGGGGGCTGAGGTGCCAGTGGTGTCTGTGTGCATTCAGCCTTTGCCACACACCCGTGCCTTGGCTGGGCCTGGGCCTGGAACTGGGATCCCTTTGCCCAGTGTGGCTGCCTGTGGGCCAACCAGGCTGGTGATGCTGCTTCCAGCAGCTGCTGGGGACACACTCTTGGAGATTAAGGTTGGATCCCACAGTGGCAGGACCCTCATAAAACCCTGGAGAGCTGTAAAGAGCCACCACAGTGGCTGTGAGCTGGGAATGGTGCGCAGAGGATGGCGGCTGGTGCTATGCACTTCTCAAACCTGCCCAGACACACAGAGGTCAACAGAGAGGGGGGTCTCTGAGGGCAACCAGGACTGTGATTGCAGTTGTCCAAATGCTCCTTGTTGAGCTGGGCAGTATTGCTTCTGAACCTCTGAACTCAGAAGGGATCTCCTTATACTGACTCCAACACTGCAGGAGGAGAATAATGCTCGAGAGGATCCATGCTGGTGACCACCCTGACCCTGTTGGAAGCCAGCAAATCCATGGCTGGACAGGCTCACCCAGGACAACATCCCTGCAGTGTCACCCCAGTGTAGGGAACTGTGGCTGTCCCGGACAGGGGCTGTTCAGGGGGTCCCACTGCCCCAGCAGAGGTGGTGTGTGTGTTCACTGCGAGGTGTAGGTGTGGGCAGGAGGGCTTGTGACCATGTCATCTGCGGGGAAAGACATCACCCACGAGCTGGGGGATCCCCCACAGCGCACCGTGGGTCAGGCTGTGCTTCCTCACCACCCCATCCCGACTGCATTCCTGCAGTGTGACTCAGGGTTTGCAGATACTGCCTACTCCTTCCCAGCCACCGGGGAGGGCTTGGCCCCTCCTCCTGGCAGAGCAGGTTGGCAGGACTCTGCCATCCAAGGTCAGAAAGGTGTTTGGAATCAGGGAAAGGGAGAGGCAGGAGCGTGGGTTCCATCATGGGAGGCTTGGAGCTACAGTAGAGGCACTTTGCAGTGCTCCTTCCTCCTGTGGGAGGAGACCTGGTCCCTCTGCAGTCACCCCTCAGCATGATCCCATCTGGATATCCCAGGCTCAGCATCCCTCCAAAGCAGATTCCAAGGAAACCACGGGAACACCAAGGGGCTGGCACCCAGCAGTTGATGCTCCTTATCACTTCTCAGTCACTGAATGGGAAAAGACCAGTGGGAACAGAAGGGTCCTTCCATCTTCCAGGCTGAGGTTAGAAAACACCAGCTTCTGTGAACACAGAACAAGGAGAAAAGTGAGAAAATTGTGATAGGGAAAAGAGAAAAGTAATTTCAGCAAATTGAGCCATTTCAACAAATCTCAGAGGAAGAGAGGCCCGAAGATGGGTCTCCAATCTGAACATGGGTGAGGGACCAGAGGTGTCTCCACCAGCAGCAGAGGAGATGAGATGGGAAGGGAAAGGCACTATAGGCTAAAGCCATGTTGGGCGGTGGAAATAGCAGACCTTTCCCCAAGTTCCATGAACCATTTGGGACTGAAACTCTACCTCAGAGCAGGAATTTTCCCCAGTGAACTGGTGACCTGACTGGGGCCATGGCACTGATCAAACTGGGCTGGTTTGATGGGAGCAGAGGTGCAGGAGGAGCAATGACTTCCTTCCCAGCACGTACCAAAACTCAGGGCCAGCCCTTGGCGAGAGGGGATTTCTATTTTAAAAGGAACTGACTCAGTCTCTCACACTTCTCTCTGGTCTCTGTCACCCTCACAGCCACCCCCACCCCGAGGTGTTTGCACAAGGGGCACGGCTGGGCCTTCAGGCTGACACACAAGTCTTCTCTGCACAGGGTCCTCTCAACTGGCAATGACAAAACACTTTTGGGGCAGGTTTTTGATGCACCAACAGATACTATTGCAGGATCTTTCCTCTCCAAACATTGCTCTCCTCACCTTCCACAAGACTCAGGCAGAGCTACTGCTTTTTACTGGTTCATTCTTATTTTGGGTGGGTTTTTTGGCTCCTGTCTGTCAAAGTGTTGGGAAAGGAGGAAGGCATGGGGTATCTGCTGGCATTCCTTGTGTTACAGGAGTGGGCTGGCACTCTGGGCTGGCAGCAGTGTCCTTGCACCACCTGGCAGAGTTGCCACCTGCCTGGCAGCCTGCCCTTTCCCCAGCCCCAGAGCCTGACACGGCACCAGCTCAAATATCTGCCCGTGGTATCTTATCTGCCAGCCTGCCACGCACTGGGAGTGGGGAGATGGCCCAGATATTCCATTTCATGAGTTTCCTACGTCCACAGCCACGGGCTTGCCAGAGCACAGGCACACAGGGCAGGAGCCCCCTGGCTGTGCCCCACTGGTTCTGCTCAGCACTGGCCCTCTGCTCTCCCCTCCCTTCTCTGGGGCTCCCTCAGCACCCCACAGACACAGGGATGTGAGGTGCTGGAAATCCTCCAGAGCTTTGCCACGTGATGCTCACAGGCTGTTGCCATTTGGATCCTACTCTCCCACTGCCCCCTCTGCCCTTGCTCCCCACTGGCAGCCCCAGGATTGCTCCTACAGAAGGAGAACAGAGACATTGTTTTGTGTTCTGAGTGTCCCAGACAGGAGGCACAGACCTTCCAGTCTGGGCAGGACACAGTCACCTGCATGGCTGTGACTAGGATGACAGACTTAAGACACCCTTGTAGGACCAAGGGACCATCTGCCCCAAGCACAAAGAGTCCCCAGGAGTGTGCTGGGATTGCTGGGTTGCTGGCTGCTGCATTTGAAGAGACCCACAAGGATCATCCAGTCCAACTCCTGGTCCTGCTCAGGACACCCCAACAATGCCACCCTGTCCCTCAGAGCGTTGTCCAAATGCTCCTGGAGCTCTGGCAGCCTTGGGGCTGTGCCCACTGCCCTGGGGAGCCTGGTCAGTGCCCAAACACCCTCCGGGGGAAGAGTCTTTTCCTGATATCCAGCCTAACCTCTGCTTACACAGCTTTGTGCCATTTCACTGGTCACCAGAAGAGGACAAGGGGTGCAAGGCCGTCTCTGTTCCCAGCTGGTACTCCTGACTTGGTGGAGTAGGCGGGAAAGGTCCCGGCATGATGGTCAGGGCATGCAGGCAGCAGACCATGCCCATGACCACGCTGTCAGGGACAGGACAGAGGGGTGAGGAGGCTTCCTTGGAGCTCAATAGCTTCTCCCGGGGCACAACAGCAGACTTTGGACATCTGCCAGCTAAGTGATGTGTCCTACCAGCTCCTCAGCGATTGCCCAAAGCTGTGAAGAGCAGAGACATCCCCCACCTACAGTCACGAGTGCTCTCAGCTCCAGGCTGCAGTTGCTGCTGCATCACCACCTCCTCGGCCTGGCCTCACGTCACCTGTCACATGCCACACCTGGAGATACCAGCAGGGTGTCGTCACCTGGTGACTCAGGGCCACTGGCTTTGGAGCTTGATTGGAGCCCCTGACCTGAATCTGGGGTAATCCTGCAGGCCTTGCTGTGGCACTGAGGAGCTCCAGCCCCCTGTGGGTCGCTGGCTGGAGGCCGTGTGGGTCAGAGACTCAGTGCTGAGCAACTCACCTCGTGGGACTGAGTCACAGGAGAGCGGGGAAAACTGCACAGGGAGCCTGGGGCTTTCTCCATCCTCTCCCTCTCTCTGTCCTGCTGCCACAGCCATAGCTAACAAACACCTCTGCCCCGCAGGTGGCATGTCTTGGAGCCTGGGTTGGATGGTGCCACTTGCACTTCTGTGCTTGTGACTGGCTTTACTGGTGCTGCAGGTGTCGGGGTAGAGCAGCTCCAGCACTGGTTGGAGTACATCTTTGCCAGCTGTGGCTGTAACGTGGGCATCTCAAGGTACAGGGAGTCTGCAGGGTAACAAATTTGGTAGGGAGGTTCTTCCCTCCCTGTGTCATCCTTGGACCACACAGGGCAGTACCACAGCCCTGGAAAATAGGACCTTTAAGGTAAAGGCTTAAAAGATTATTATCTTAAAAGATTATTATCTTAAAAGATTATTATCTTAAAAGGATATTCCCATCCTGTCCTCCTCCCTTCCCTGAGCCTAGTCTGTAGATATCCATGTGGTGCTGATGGAGTGCAGCTCTGGGACCTCGGGGGGGGGGGTCCTGACCCCCCAGTCCACACAGCACCAGCACAGTCCCAGCTCCCCAGTGCCCTGCAGTGGGCACAGGTACCAACCCTGCATGTCAGAGCACAGGCAGGTGCCTGTCTCCTCCCACAGCCTCCTGCCTCTGAGGACCCTGGCTCAACTTTTCCCCCCACTTCCTTCTCCACAGCACTGGAGATGTGACCAGCTCCGTGGGACACCCCTGGTCCTTGGGGTCTCTGGGTGGCCCTGACTGTATGTGGCTTCAGCAAAGGCTTCTCTGGCTCCAGAGCAGGGGTCCATTGGGAGGGGGGTCTGTCTGGCAGGCCAAGGGCACAGCCCATCGAGATGCATGGACAGGCTGTGGGCAAGGAGAGCTGACCCGGGGACACAGGTGTGACCCGAGACCAGGACATCTCCAAGGGGGAGAACAGGTTTTGGGGGGGCCAATATGTGTGATGGTGACCTTAGTGAAGGTGGTATGGAAAACCCCCAGCCCTGTGGGGCCTGGAGAAGGGAGGGGAGCCCTCATTTGCATGGGCACAGAGTAGGGAATTTTCCATCAGCCAGCAGCCGAAATTTCTGTGTGGTGACCTTTGTCCCCACCCAGGGTGGGGAGCCCACGGCAGCTGACAAATGTCCCCACTGGCAGGCTGGGGACCAGGCCCTCGGTGTGTGGGACAGCCTGGGCTGTGGTAGCCAGAGGGGGCAGAGCCAAGGGGTCTGGATCCTGCCTCCAGCATCCTCCCACTGCCAGCACGGTGCAAAACCAGCAGGACCCCCCAGAGCTCCCTCAGCATGTCCCCCAGGGAGGGCAGTCCCCAGTCACCTCTGGGCATCAGTGGGGGACCAGCACCCCCAGTCCCCCTGCCCACCCTGCTGCCAGCTCATGGCATTGGTCCCTGGCCCCACAGGAAGGGATGAACTGTGGCACAGGCTCTGGCACAGGACCTTTATGGGGTTGCTCAGCACATCCCAGCATCAGGCCCTGGCCGCTGTGACCAGATGCTGCCCATGGATGCAGGATGAGCAGTGTCTGGTCAGGATGGTGAGGGTGAGCTGTCTGGTTTGAGGGCAAGCTGTGGGTGGACCAGAAGAGGCCGTGGAGACGATGAATATGGGTTGTAGGTCTCTGAATGGAGTCCCTGCAGCAGAGAAACTTGTGGTCACCACACCTGAAGAGTTGACAGCCCCTGTGAGCAGGGCTGCCTGCACACAAGGACCCCCTGGATGCACCACAGGCTCTCCCAAAGCTCCTGACCCACCTGTGCTCAGTGCTGGGCACAGACCCCCTCCCAGAGGGCTGTGATGCTGGCCCACCCTGCTGCCAGGCTTGAAGCCCAGCAGCCTTTGTGGGGTGCAGCCCACCAAGCAGAGACTGCCCACACATCACCTCCTTCCTCACAGCTTTCCAAGGAAACACAAACCACAGTGTTCCTGGTAGGCACAAATCACCTTGACTTTTGCTCTGAGCCCTGGAACAGCTGGAGCAGAGAATGGCCCAGGGGCCTGTGCCTGGCTCGGGGCTCCACTGCTCCGTGGGCAGGTTGTTTCCCACAGCTCCAGGAGGAGCTGGGATTCACTGCCAGCAGCAGGGATGGCAAAGCATCCCGAGAGTGGTGTTGGGAAACAGGGAGGATGAACCCATCACCTTCACCAGGATGGCATTCCCCAGGGTTTAGGGGGCCCCATGCATCCATCACCCAAACCCAAGCTCCACACATCAGAGCCCCGGCCACAGCATTTGATGGACACAGCAGCAAGGGAGCATGAGGTTTACTCACAGTAGGGAAAAACGAAGGATTTGTTGCTACAGCAAGAGAGACTGAATTGAGCTAAGTGAAGAAATACTCATCCTGAAATAAAGGTGGTGAACTTGAGGATGGTTTGTTTTCTACACTGAACTTAGGAGTGGTTTTGGTCCTATTCACATTTTGCATTTGTGACTTCTCGTGCATTTGCAGGGAACTTGGGGGTGAATTACCAAGGGGGCTCCACCACAGGGGAGAGCTCAGGGTCTCTCCCAAGGGCCTTTTGCTGCTTCCAGAACATCTCTCATTTAGTTCCATGGCAAAATAGTGCCTCTGCCCTAAGCTGACCTTGCCATGGGTTCTCAGTTCCTCCTGGAACACGTGACCACCCCAGTGCAGACAGAAGCACAGCCCCTGCTCCCAGGGCTGAGAATGCTTCCCTGCACACCCAGGGCTGCATCCAGTGCCCTGACACCGACCCACAGAGTGCCTGGATGTCCCCATGCTGGTCCCTGCAAGGCAGCCCCAGGAACTCACCTCCTGCTGTGGCTCGAGGAAAATCCCATTGTCATATTTTGGTCATTTTGGTTTTCCCACTGTAAAATGGGTTTGAGTGTTCATGTCATGCTTTGCACTGGTGACCCCTGGGAAACCCACCCATGGGAGCAGAGCTGACATCCTGCAGGAGATCAAGAAGGCCACAGGCTGTGGGTTCACTCTGGCAGTGCTGGCAGCAGTGACCTCAGTGCAGTGTGGCATGGTCAAATGGGAGCAGCTTTCCATGAGCTCCAGGGAGCAGGGGAGGGGAAACTGCAGCTCCAGAGCCTGCCATGGCTCCTGGCCTGCACCATGGTGTGCTGGGAACAGCTGGTCAAACCCTGAGGGTGCTTCACTCCCCACATCCCCAACTCCCATCACACACCATCCCCCCGGGGAGCAATGACATAAAAACTGGGACTGGAGTGGGTGAGTTTCTCTGACTCCCTCCTTGCCTCTGCAGGAAGCCCCTGTGACCCCCTCTCTGGTTCTGTCATCACCCTCATGGAGGAACCCAGCAGGGTGGAGGTTCAGTGCCACTGGGACACTGAGGGGAACACCCAGACTGAGTGGGGCAGGCTCAGCCACACACGCTGCTGACAGGGGGCTGGGGTGGGCACAGACACCGGGCTGGCCTCAGCCCCAGTGGGAGGGCTAGAAAGTCCCAGGGGAGTATCAGGACCAGGGGAGACAGCAGTGCAGGGGAGGTCCTTGGCAGTGCCCCCCACCCGCAGCCCTGCAGCAGAGTTGCCTGAGCTCTGGGTTTCCTGCACCAGCTGTCTGTGTTTACCCTGTCCCCTCCCTGCCCTCTCTCTCCTTTCCCGGGCAAACAGGCGTGTACCAGCCTGGCTATTGCTTGGCTCCCGCGGTCAGACTGTTTGATAGAAACAAAAGGGAACGTTTTCCTCCTCCCCTCGGGTATTTGGGTCTCGCATGCCCTGAGTCTCTCCAGCAATAGGGGACTTGTGAGGTGCCACAGGGTGAGGGGCACCCTCAGTGCCAGGGGGTGGGGGGGGTTGGAAGCAGTGTCCTCTGCTGCTCTGTGCTATCAGAGAGAGCTTGTGGCCACCCTGAGAGCTCACCAAAGCTTGCCAGAAGGCAGGTTGGAGCCTCACGGGGTTCTGACATTGATTCTGATTCAAGAAAGAAAATGTTCTCATCAACAGAGACAAACCAGGGGTGAATGTGAGCACGACCCTCCTTCAGTCACTGCCCGCTGTTTGTTGGTACGGGGGGTCTCACCCTGCAGGGCTCTGGGAGACCTGAGCTATGCTGGGTCTGTGCTCACTGTTGGGGCCTGATGAGGGACAGGCTTCTGACAAGAGCAGAGGTTCTGGCATCCCCAGAACCCGGGGTAAGGATGTTCTGTAACACAATGGCCGTGCAGAGAGGAGCCTGGGCCAGAGCTTCAGTGCCAAGGTGTCGGGGCAGTGCACACCGTGGGGGACAGGCCAGCTTGTCCTTGCTGCCCTGCTGCCCTCCCAGCCTGAGACAAACAGTTCAGCATTACTGGGGCTCTCACCTCCTGGAAAAGATGCTCCTCATCCTGCACACAGTCAGTTCCAGGTCTCCTCAGGTGACCTCCCACCCCACTGTCCCTCTCAGCACAGGCATCACACTTGCAGGCACCTTATTACCACCCAGACTTCAAGTTTCCTCCACCTCAGCCATTCCCCTGGGCTTGGATTGGAGTAAATGGCATGGAGCAATTCTCCTTTTCCCCCAGAAATCCCCAAGCCAGTGAACAGTGGCAGAGAGACCAGGCACAGCTTTAAAAAAGCCTCAGAATAGGGCAGACGGTGTGGTGCAGTGCAGGCTCAGGAGTGCTCCTGACTCTTGTCCCCCTTCTATCAGAGGGTTTGGAATGTGTTACTGAGGGGGTATTCCTGTGGGCCCCAAGGTGGGCAGATGCAGGTCTTAGGTAGGGTATGATTTTTATGCAGACTTGTCCAAAACATAGATGGGTGAATGAAATATCTGAAAGGGCAGTGCAGGAATGGACCTCCCCTGGGTCACTGACAAAGTACCTCTCAGATTGCAGACCTGCAAAACACACACTCATCTCCCCAGAAACAGTCTCACCCATCTGTGAATTTGAGCTGGAGAAGATAAATGTGCATTTCCCAAATAGCCACTGGGGCTGTCTGGCCCCAGTCTGGGGACAGCCAGGGACCCTCACTGGCTGAGAGCCCCTGGACAGAGCGAGGGAAGGAAGAGAAGCATCTCAGAGAGGCATCTTGGACAGTGATTCTGTGGGTTACAGAACCAGCCTGAGGTCACTCCCGTGCCACTGAAGTGTCACCTTGCCCCAGTGAACTCTGCTGTTGTCTTCAGGCAGCTCCCTGGCACACCCGGCCCTTGTGCAAATGAAACAAGACTAAAAATAGCTCCGGCTCGCTACAGAACAACACCTGGCTGCCAGCACCTGCCCAGACCGTGCTCCAAGGGCTCCCTCCTCCGAGCTGATGTGGTCACTGAGGGAAGACCTCAACCTCCCTCTCTCCTGCCCCGAGCCCTGCCTGCCCTCTGCTTGCCCCTCTCTTAGCAAGCTGGGGGATGCTGGGGGATGTTGGAGGATGTTCAGGGTATGCTGGGGGCTGCCAAGCTGCCCATCCTGGCCACTGGCACAGCGTGGTTTTCCCCTGAGCCTCGCCAAGGTGCAGTGGCATCACTCTCTGAGCATAACATGGGGACTGATGCCACCATTTCTCCTTCCTGGCCTTTGAAGAGGGAACTGGGGTTGGCACTGGGAGTTCACTGAGGAGGAAGTTCAAGTTATCCATCCTTCAGTTAACCAGACTTAGTTAAATCACTGGCAGTGCTCAGCTGTCTAAACTGCCCATGCCCTGGCTCTGCTGGCACCCCTGTACCTGGGCACAGCACTGTGCCCCATTCAAACTGGACACAGTTCAGCTCTTTCTTGGGTTTGTTCTCCACTAAGTAAAAACTTGGCTCGTTTTAGGTGTGGGACAGATTCCCTACAGTCCTTGCCACCAGAGCACCTGCATTGCCAGCCCACAGCAGTTCTGTGAGATCCTCGGGCTGTTAATGAGCTCAGGTTGAGCTGTTCTTCCTCTGTCACAGTCAGGCTCTGCCAAGATCAGGCCAGTGATCACTTAGAGGTGCTGGTGCCTCTGCCCCCAGGCCAGACCTCAGGCATTGCCACTGTCTGCTCCTGCAGAACCCAGCCAGAGCTAAAATCCTCCTTTTCTCATGGGAAGCTTCCAAATGATGCTCAAAATCCAGAGCACTGTTGAGAGTTGGAGAGTAGCCCCTGGCTGCAGAAGCAGTGTGAGAAAGGAGAGCATGTGGGCTCTGTGGCCGTGGCTGATCCTCACTGTCACACACAGTGGAGGAACAGCTCCAAGTGCAGGAGTGATGAAGAGCTTGTGCTTCTCTGAGGCCACTGATCTGGGAGCAGAGACTCCTTCTGCCCCAACCAGAGTTTCTTCCAGCCCAGTTGTGGTGACCGAGCACCAAGTGCCAGCTGAGTACAATGTGACTTTGAGCAGAGCAGGGGGCATGCCACCCTGTCATCAACATCCTGCATCCCACCACTGAAACCTCTACCAGCCAGTGTCTTGCATCCCCCTGAAACCCCTGTCAGCAACGTCCTGCCAGCTGTGGCCACACACACACACCTGGAAGGAGGAATCTCTTAGCCCCAGTACCCAGTGATGTTGCAGGAGGCACGTGACCCCCAGCGCTCTGGAACATCAGCTCAGAGTGCCTTGTGGCTCGGGGAGGAGCAGGCACAGTGCCAGAAGGAAATGGCAGTGGGTTCCCAGACAGGGAGAAGTTGGTGTTCACTGGGTGCCAGGGGTGAGGCACCCCCACCCCTGCTCCTGTTGCTGCCCTGTGCAGGACAGGAACACACTCCTTGAGCTCCTTGGGTGTGGGGCACCTCTGCAGCTCCAGGCCTTGCAGGCATCCATCCCCATGGGGCTGCCTGCATGCCACAGGGCGTGTCCCCCTGTCCCCCTGGTCCCACAGGCCTGGGAAAGGGGTGGCAGCATAGGGAGGGATAAAAAGTAGGGAAGCAGGAGATGAGGACAGAGCAGAGGAGGTGGATATCTGGAGAGGAGATGGAAACAGGGAAAGATGATGGGTGTGGGAGAGACAGGACGGGTCTGGGGAGGAGTCAGAGATACAGGGATCAGGCAGTAGGAAAAGCAGCAACAAACCTTTGGAGAGTTGGGCCATCAGATCTGACCCCTCAGTGTGGCAAGAAGCATCACCTGGGGCCACCTGCCCTTCCTCTTGCCAGGGGCAGCCCTGATGCCCCTCCAGCCCCAGGGAGATGGTTCAGCCTTTTGAGGGTGTCCTGAGCCCAAGCTGAGTGTGCAGGGGATGTGCCACGTGGTGCCCAGTGCCAGATCTCAGGACTCCTGAGTGCCCCCTGCTCCAGGGAGAGAGTGGAGGATCTCCCGTGGGAAGAGCTGAGCTCACAGGCCATGCCCAGTGCCAAGCCGTGGGCATCCCTCGTCTGGCTCGTTCTGCAGGGATGTTGGGGGTGCCTGAGGTTGCTGGGGAATACTGGGGGAGCTTGGGGGATACTGGGGGATGCTGAGGGATGCCAGGAAGTGTTGGGGGATATTGGGGGATGTTGAGGGATGCTGAGGGATGCTGGGGAAATGTGAAGGGATGTTTGGGGATGCTGAGGGATTTTTGGGGGATCCTGAGGGATGTTGGGGGAATGCTGGGAAGATGCTGGGAAGATGCTGGGGAATGTATTGGGATACTGGGGGATTTTTTGTGGATACTGCAGGATTTTTTGTGGATGCTGGGAGGATGCTGGGGAATGTTCAGGGATGCTGGGCGATTTGTCGAGATGCTGGGAAGATGTTTGGGGGTGTTCGGTGGATGCTGGGCGATGCTGGAGGGACGCCAGTGGGATGCTGGGAAGATGTCTGGGGATGTCAGAGGGATGTTGGGGAACGCAGGGGGATGCTGGGGGATGCGGAGCTGCCCAGCCTGGCCGCTGTCCCATCTCCCGGGCGGTGGGTGACCAGCAGAGGGCCCGGCTCCCCTCCCGCAGCCGCTTTAT
>NW_021940585.1:1197733-1219414 GCF_001715985.3 Manacus vitellinus | reverse complement strand
CCAGGGTGTGGAGGGAGGCAGGACCCTGCCCACGGTTTCCCAGGACATCCCGGAGGTGCAGGTGATGAGAGAGAGGCCGCGCCGGGGGACGGAGGAGGACTCCAAGTCGGTGCAGCAGTACGTGCCGGGGGTGCGGGTGGAGTTCCCGCGGCCCCTCAACTCCGCCAGCCTGCACCCGACCAGGGCCCTGCTGCCATCCAGCACTGACCCCTCGGAGCAGCAACCGGGGGTCCCCACGGACAGGGACAGGCTAGAGCCCCGAGCCAACCTCACCACCGTGTCCGACAAGCGGCTGCAAATCCACAACCCCTTGTACCCGGTGACCGAGAGCTCCTACAGCGCCTACGCCGTGATGTTCCTGTCCCTCATCGTCTTTGCCGTGGGCATCATAGGAAACCTCTCCGTGATGTGCATCGTGTGGCACAACTACTACATGAAGAGTGCCTGGAACTCCATCCTGGCCAGCCTGGCTTTCTGGGACTTCCTCATCCTCTTCTTCTGCCTGCCTGTGGTCATCTTCAATGAGATCACCAAGAGGAGGCTGCTGGGGGACGTGTCCTGTCGCATTGTGCCCTTCATGGAGGTAAGGGGCTGCACGGGGCCCTGGAGGGATCAAGGACTCAGCTCCTCTCTTCCCTCCTGCTCTGGGGCAGTCTGTGCTGGTGGCCTGGCACAGGGACTGTGTGCCAGGGCCCCCCACGGTGAGGAACAGCAAGGAGCCAAGGGACAGTCCCAATAGTGACCTTCCCTTTGCCTCTGTCCCAGGCCATTCCTCAGGCTCTGCAGCCAGCACCAGCTCTGCCAGGGCTGGGAGGAGCCCATTAGACCCTCTGTTGTCCAGCCAGCATGGGCACTTCTGTCTGCAGGGTCCCTCCATTTGTCTGTCCCAATCCCAGCTTGACTCCCCCAAGCCTGGGGGCTCGGTCTCACAGTGTGCTGGCCCAGAAACTGCCCACTGTGGGCTGTTGAGGATGGCTCTGGGGCAGGAGGGTGCAGCTGGGCAGCACTGGGGTGGGATAGCCCAGGAATTAGGTTTGGGACCTGAGATCTGTGTTTGTCCTCAAGCTTCACGTGTGACAGGCTGGCCACGCTTGGGGAGAGCCAGGCACCCACTGAGAAGGCCACAGGGACTGGGGTGACAGAACATGGCAGAATGAGCAAAGCTGCCTCAGATGGCAGGATTTGGAATGATCCTGCTCTTGCGCTGGAAACAAACCCTAGCTGTGGATATCTCCCATCCTCAGGGGAGCCTGGGGTCCAGCTGTGCCCCTCTGTGCCCTTATGGGACAGACAGATCCAACCTGCCTGTGCTTGTTCTGTGGGGTCAACATTTATCAAAGGGTGCAAACATCTGGAACTGCTCAAAGACAGTGTCAGGTGGCTGGAGACCCTCTCAGGCTTGGTCAGACTAGAGAGGGTTCAGGACCTGCCTGTCCCATGGAGCATCCACCGCAGTGTTCAGGGCCCCCAGCTGCTCCGTGCCCTGCTGGCAATGGGACAGTCACCCCCCTGTGCCCCAGTGCCTTTGTGCAGGACCTGCAGTGGCACAGGGGTCCCTGGCTGTGCACAGGGTCCCTGGCAATGCACAGCCCTAGCGGGGGATGCCAGCAATGCCACTGAGGCCTCTGGGTGCAGGGTGATGGACCTGCACCCTGCGTGTCTCGTTGGGCACAGCCCCAAATCTGCACAGCACATCCCAGCACGTGGATGTTGTGTTTGCTGGGGGAGCTGTGCAGCCCCCCTGCTTCACTATGTCCCTGTCCAGCAGGCAGGAGCTGCCCCTTTCCAAAGCCCAGCCCAGCCTCTCATTAAATGGAGTGTTTGCCCCATCCTTGTCCTCCACCACAGGCCTCCATCACTGCAGCTGGGTGGACTCAGAGAGGGGCAGGAATTTGCCCAAGCAGGCTCAGTGCTCTGGGGAAGAATGGGAAGGGAAGGGTGATACCCCCAAAGCAGACCCCAGTCCTGAGGAGGATCTGCCATGAGCTGCTCACGGGCTCCCTGTCCCTGTGGGAGAACCCTGGGGATGGCACCAGTGGGCACAGGGATTCAGCAGCACCAGGGTGCTCCTGGGACAGCTTGGTGCTGGAGGAGGCAGGAAGGGACACAAACTGGGAAGCACGGTCCTGGTGGGGGGGCTACTCCTGCTTGGCCCCCCAGAACCCAGCCCTGTGCTGCCCTCCTGCCCCTCAAAGCACGGGCAGAAAGGGGCTCCAGGTCTTCACCTGGGACTCAGCTGCAGGGAGCCACAGGAACAACAGAGCCAAATCCCTGGCAAAGGGTCAGCCATGAGAGGGGGACCTGTCTGCAGGCCAATGGTTCATGTCCACCTTGAGTGGCTGAAGCCACTGGACAGACACTGTGAGAATTGGACCTCCTGGCCTCACTGTGTAGCTGTCCAGTGCCCTGTGAGTGGGCACAGAGTCAGGTTTTGGGAGCATAGCTAGTTACATGGGCTCCTGGGGACAGCCCATGTGCAGGGATATGCTTGGGCTGACCAGTGGCACTGGTCAGCATTCTGCATCCCTGCCAGGGCACTGGAGAGCATCCTATGCCCTGCAGGACCAAGGGAACCAGGAGAGACAGAAGAGCCTGTGGAAGGGTGTAGAGGGAGGAGGCAGCAGCACAGCAGCACCAAGAGTAAGGGAACTGGGCCAATGTGCTGGGTGCTGGCTGTGGGGTAGAGCAGGGCTGGGACATGCTGGGAGGTGGTTCTGAGTGCAGGATGCTGGTGCTGGGCACAGGATGTTGGTGCTGCTCTGGTGCCCTGATGCTGTGTCTGGGAAGATGCTGCTGTACAAAACCAACAGTGCTGCTCAGTGCTGGCATCACCCTGGTCAGCAGCTGCTGGAGGGACCAGCCCAGGACCCAGGAAAAGCTGGGGGGCCAAGGAGGCAGTGTTCTGGGCTGCTCCCCAGGCACCACGTGGAGCCTTGGGATGTTTCCTGAGTGGTGGGAAGGTCTTTCAGCACAGGGTGATGTTTGATGGCTTCGTGAGGCCAGGAATGGCCACAGCACGAGGGGCACCAGCATGTGACTCTGCCATCATCCTGGCCAAGGGCTGTGGGACTTGGCTCCCAGCTCTGGGGCTGGGACTGGGAACGCTGATCGTGACCCTGGGTGCCTGGCCAGTCCTCCCAGAGCCACAGTGATTCCTCTGCCTCCTTTGGCCTCCTCCTTTGGCAAAGGGGATGTTTTTCCTGCCATTCTCAATGCAGCGGAAATTGCCCCAAGCTGATTTGGGACAACGGTGCCTTCAACTCCCTTGGCCTGTCTGAGGAGAGCAGGGCAGGGACGAGCCAGCATGGGGGGGCCTTGAGAACCCTGGGAAGGTGCTGGTGGGTGTGATGGTCCCTGCTTTTCCTCTGCAAGAGCTATCCAGAATAGAGGAAGAGCCTGAGGGACAATCGTGTTGTTCCCACTCTGGCTGGATGGACAGACAGACATCCAGCAAAGCTTCTCCCTTCTGCAGAGAAGGGAGCTAGGCAAGGACTGTGGGTCAGGGGACATATTGATCCACTGTCATTTCAGGAGTCACAGAAAAGTGGCTCTAACCCTGGGATGCAGCCACAGGCTGTGACGTCCCTGCAACCTTGGAGGAGGTCTTGTGGTCTTGGGTAGCCAGGGGTTTGCCACAAGCCTGGTACAGCCAACCTCCTGGTGTTGTCCCTGCAGCAGGGCTCACCTGTTCTGCCTCCTCCCTCGCCAGGTATCGTCGCTGGGAGTCACCACCTTCAGCCTCTGCGCCCTGGGCATCGACAGGTTCCACGCAGCCACCAGCCCCCAGGCCAGCACCCGGCCCATCGAGCAGTGCCAGTCCATCATTGCCAAGCTGGCTGTCATCTGGGTGGGCTCCATGACACTGTCGGTGCCAGAGATCCTGCTCTGGCAGCTGGCGCAGGACACGTCACCCGTGAACGGTGTGGTGACGGAGTACTGCACCATGAAGCCCTCGTCCAACCTGCCCGAGTCTGTCTACTCGCTGGTGCTCACCTACCAGAACGCTCGGATGTGGTGGTACTTCGGCTGCTACTTCTGCCTGCCCATCCTCTTCACCATCAGCTGCCAGCTGGTGACCCGCCGCATCCGCGGCACCGAGAAGGGCGAGTGCCGGGGCACCAAGCACGGCCAGTGCGAGAGTCACCTCAACTGCACCATCATCGCGCTGACCATCATCTACGGGCTCTGCACCACCCCTGAGAACGTCTGCAACATCGTGGTGGCCTACATGTCCCCCGACATGTCCAAGCAGACCTTGGACCTACTCAACCTCATCAACCAGTTCTTCCTGTTCTTCAAGTGCTCGGTGACACCCGTCCTGCTCTTGTGCCTCTGTCGTCCCCTGGGCCAGGCCTTCATGGACTGCTGCTGCTGCTGCTGCGAGGGCTGCGGCCCCGACACCGCCTCCAGCGAGGGCAGTGCCGACAGCAAGCTCAAAACCGAGATGTCCTCCTCCATCTTCTTCGACAAGCCCCGGGAGACACCCCCCCCGCTCCTGGCCCTCGGCACCCCATGCTAAAGTGCCACCGGGGAGCTGTAGAGATCGTTCCACCACCTCCTCCCAAGACCAAATGTTGTTTTGCCGTTAGTGCCCGTGTCTGGATTGTGGAATAAGCAGAAGAGACGGCTCAGGGGGCTGCGTCGTGGGCTCCAAACCCAGCATTGGGCAGGTGGAGCTTGAAACCCTGTGGCTACATCGGTGACCTTCTTGCCTCTGCCCAAAGGCCAGTGAGGACATCAGCACCCTCCCGTCCCAGCTGCCCAGCTGGGCTCTGTGGGGTTGCTGCTCTGGAGATGGAATTGTGCCGGAAAGGTCCCATCTGAAACCATGGAGGGTGGCCACGGTGGCTCGCAGAGGACACAGCAAACACAAACTGCCCTCGTCCTGTCCCCTCCCCTCTTGCCAGCCCCTCCACAGTAGGAGAAGGTCCCAGTGACTGTATCCCGTGGATCCGAGCCGTGCCCTGTATGGCTCAATAAAACCAGAACTAGAAGCAATCGCAGCGGGCAAGCCGCCGGCACCGCCAGGCTGAGCCCCGGCAGCCCCTTGGATGGCTCTTCCCTAAACCTGGGGGGCTCTGGGGTGGGCATGAACAGCTAAGGGGGCATGAGGGCAGGGAAGAAGTTCTGCCAGGGCAGGCAGCAGCTAGAGGAGGTGGGGAAAGGCCCCTTTGCCCCCTCCCTCTGGGATGACGCTGAGCGGTGCCTGTGGGAAGGTTCCCTCTGAAGCATCAGGCTTGGGGTGGTCTCTAGGACTTGAACTGGTCCCAGTAAAGCCCTGCCAGCCCAGCACTGGGCTGTGGTGCCCCACAGCCTGCAAGGCAGCTGTATTATGCAGGACCAAGGTGCACAGTGCTGCTGCCTGGGGGGGGTGTGGGACCACCACCCCAGCACCCCTTGGAGAGCCTTGGGGTGAGGACATTTTACCCAAACCATCCCACGCAGGGCTCCTGGCCCTCATCCACCCACCCATTGCAGGGACAGGATTGTCCAGGGAGACTGTTTCAGGACATAAGGCTTTCCAGCCCCACATCCCCCCCCTGCCCACGGCTCCTCTATGGGGTGGGGGGTGGTGGCTCGGGGATCTGCCTGAGGGCAGGCTGGTCACAGCGGCCCATCCACCGGAGCTGTTAGAGCTCCTTGTCCCAGTTGCTGGCAGCCGCCCCAGCCCCCGAAATGCCGGGGCAAGGGAGACGGTTGCTACGGGCAGTGAAAGCGAGGGGCTCACTGTGGGCTTTGTGCACAACACCCACCGGGCTCCGCTCGGGCTTTGCTTTCACAGCTCCGTTTCCAGGGAAACAAAAGCCCCAGTTTTCTTCCGAGAGCACAAAACTGGGTTTTTCCTTTCATCCTCCTCCCCCCCCCACACCCAGCTCTGGGTCCCACAGTTTGGGAGAAGAGGGGTCTCACCCTGGCACAGGGATGAAGGGGGGTGCAGAGCCCAGGCCGTGTTCCCATATGTCCCCTCGGGGCAAGTGGGGTCCCCATGGGGGTTCGAGGGCAGTGGGGGCAGTAAGGGGGGGGCATCTCTCATGTGCCTGGTCCACGTAGCTCAGTCCTGAGCCTGGGCCAAGGGCGAACAAAGCTGGGCTTGTGCTGCGGCCCCGCGGGGCTGGATGGGTGGGGAGGGGGAGCGCGGGCGCGGGCAGGGGAGGTGCAGGCAGCACCATCACCATGGGCAGCACGTGGCCCCACAGCAGGCACAGCACCCCACAGGCTGGGCTGAACCCCAGGCCTGCTGCCCAGGCACCTGCCAGGCACAGGGCAAAGCCCTTTTGGGGGGGGTCAGGCAGGGGGCCACCCCCTGGGGACACAGAGTGGAGGGACCCCAGAAGCAATGGCCACAGCCCCCAGGGTATATGGGGCAGGAGGCCACCCCCAAAGGACACAGGGAGGGCAGGGGGATGCAGCACTGCAGCCCCCCCTCCAAATCCAGTCTGGCAGCAGGGCCCTGCAGCAGTTCTGGTACCTGACAGGGGCAAAGGAAGGTCCCACAGCAGCAATGGCCACAGATGGAGTCTCCGAGCTCATCTTGGCACCCAGGCCAAGGAAACGAGGCATGCAGAGGTGGCTCCAGCCCCTCTTGGTGAGCATGACCACACAGATGGTGCTGCCTGGGGGACAGGGACTCCCATCCTGGGCAGGGCTCCGAGGGACGGGTGGCAGTGATGGCGAGGAAGTAACGTGACTGCAGCCACACCCCCAACGCAAAATTGTTAATTTATTATTAGGAGGCAAAAAAAATTGTACAGTTACAAGAATCATTCCCCAACAGAGGTCAAATCTGAGACAAAATACCTTTTTAAAAAAAAAAGGGAGGAGTGGGGGGTGACAACACTTTACAAGTCATTAAATTAAAAAAAAACAAAACCAAAAAAAAAACCAAAAAGAAACCTCTCTTTGTGCAATTCTGCAAAAACAAGAACAGAAGATAAACCCCTGGCCTGACACCCCAGAACTGAGTGGGAAGAGGCTGAGAGGGGCCCTGCAGCGACCCCAGCCACCCCCACCCTGTGCCTCAGCCCTGCACTGGGACTGACAACTGCCTCCCCGCTGCACACCCACCCTCCAGCAGCCCCCCCCAGCACAGCTGAGTCCTCAAAAACTGGCCCCAAACAATCTGGCCGGGCCCCCAGGCTGCACCTGCAGAGCCCCAACAAATCATCACACGGCACAGATGGCCACAGCCTTCCTCACCCCCCAAAACCTCCCCTCATCCTCCCGCCACCTGCAGACAAGGACCCAACTGTGGTCCCCACAAGCCCTGCTGCCCCCTGCCCCATGGCTCCCATGTCCCCCAGCCAGGGCAGCACAGCAGGAGGGGGTATGGGGAGTAGGGAGTGGGGAGCAGGGAATGGGGAGCAGGGAATAGGGAGCAGAGCACAGGGAGCAGAGCACAGGGAGTAGGGAATGGGAACACAGAACGGGGAGCAGGACACAGGGAACAGGCACAGGGAGCACCTCCCTGGCTCCACTGAGCAGTGCTGAGGGTGCACAGATGCTCTGAACGTGTCTCCAGGTGCCTCCGTGTGTCCCTCCCTCCCCAGCATCCCCACGGGATGTCCCCAGCCAGAGCAGAGCCAGCAGCCCCAGCCAGGCACAGGCGATGCCATTTGGCACATAGGGAGCCAGGGCAGCCACCCCAAGAGGCTACAGGGGGTTGAGCCAACTGTGGGGCAGCTGCATGGCAGGAGCCAGCCCCCCACACCCTCAGGGGCTGCTGACATTGCTGGGTCCCCTGCACTGGCACCAGTCCCCCAGATCAGCCCACCCCGAGCGTCCAGGCTGGGCAGTGGGCAGGATTTGGAACAGGCACAGGAGCAGGGGACATGTGGGGCAGGGGGACAAGTGGCCCTCAGCCCCAAGGAGGGGTTGGGGCAGTGGCACATCAGCCAGAGGCAAGGGGGGGAGGCTGATCACAGTGGCTTGTGACTAATCCCTGTCCCTTGGAGCCCAGGGGCAGCATCACCCCCTCCCTCAAACCCTGCCCATAGGACTGAAGCCCAAGGCAGGGCAAAGTGAGCACCTCCTGACACCCCCAGCGTGGTCTCTGCCTGGAGGTAGCAGCAGGACACGCAGGGAAGGGAAGATGGAGCCCCAGGGGACCTGCCTGCAGCTGGCACAGTCCCATCCCCAAGGGCTGCCTTCTGCTACCACCCTCCTCTCCTTCCCAGCGCTGACCCCCGGCCGGCCTCGGGGAGCCCCAGCTTTCCTACTGCTCACAGGGCCCAGTTTAGTAACAGCACTATCCCTTAAATTAAAAAATTAAAATATATATACATATATATATATACTGTATACACAGACAACAACAGAACAGTGCCAAAATGGAGGAAGAGAGGGAGAGAGGGGAAGGGAAGAGAGGAGAAGGGAGGAGAGGAGGAGAGGAGAGGAGGGCAGTCGGACATTTTCTTTACAATAAAAACAAGGACTCTGCCCCAACATGAGCAGAGTCTGGGGTCCCCTAAAAATACCCATCTAGAGAGAGAGCTGGAGGGACAGAGCAGGAGAGAGGGGCATGGGCTTGTACAATGGCATCTTCCCGATCCGAGCCAAGCCCGTGGGATCTCAGCTTCGCCTGGACTTCGAGTGCTGGATAAGCCACTGTAGGGTGATGTCTGCAGAGGCAAGGGGACACTTACAGCCTCTCCCCCTGGCTGTCACCCCCTCCTGTGCCAACACCTGGGCACAGGCTGCCCTGCCCCACTACACCCCCAACCCTCGGCACTCACTCACCGATGTTGTCCTTTTCTTTGCAGGAGATGGAATAGCAACATATCTCTCGGTCCTGGATCGCAGAGAGGTTCCTGTGGGAGAGGAGCAAGTGCTGGCTGCAGACCCTGGGCTGTGTGGGGCAGCCATGGGAGACACTTCTGGGCAGCCCTTGGGGAGGGCTCCGAAACAGGGCACATTGAAGGAACAGAGGCTCCCCAGAAGCTGCATGTGTGTCAGGAGAGGGCACCAGCACTCCATGCCTGAGGGGCAGAGGTGGGCTGGGGGGGGCTGGGTGATGGGGTAGGAGGGACCTGATCCCACAAGAGAGCCTGGCCACAAAAGTTCACAGCTACCCCTCAAGCTCTGCAGCCAGACAGGGCAGGGAAGTTTTGGGAGTGGCATAGGGCTGGCAGCACAGGAGCTGCACGTGTGCCCACAGTCCAGGGGGTGCTCCAAGGGGTGGCTGGAGGGAGGAGTTGCTGTGAGTCAGCGCAGCATCCCAGATCCCCTCTGAGGGGATGGGCAGGAGCAGAATCAGAGGCCACATGCTGGCATGGCAAAGGGTGAAGGGACAGGAATGTGGATGGTGTCACACACCAGAGCAGGGTCCAACCTCCCGGCCCCCAGGGCTGTCAGGTGAGCAGTGCCTATGCCATGAGTGGTGCAGAGCCATGGGAGGGTGACCAGAGCAGCACCCCCAGGGAACCCACCCCCAGTGCCCACCGTGATACCCCCAGGGAGCCTGGTCCCACTGTCCCCAGGGGTACCCCCAGGGAGCCTGGTCCCACTGTCCCCAGCAGTACCCCTGGGGAGCCTGGTCCCACTGTCCCCAGCCTGGTCCCACTGTCCCCAGCAGTACCCCCAGGGAGCCTGGTCCCACTGTCCCCAGCAGTACCCCCGGGGAACCTGGTCCCAGTGTCCCCAGCAGTGCCCCTGGGGAGCCCAGCTCCACCGCCCAGCACCACGCTGTGCCAGGCCCACACGCCACCGTGTGGCACCCAGGACCCAGCCCTGGCACTGGTGGCTCCAGCTCCTCCTTGTCTCCACAAGGTGTCACCTCAGATGTCCTCAGCCACTCATCTCTGGCAGCCCACCCCCCGGACAACACAATGTCACCCCAGATGGGTGACCATGCTGGCGGGGACATGGCAGAACAAGGGGGTTCACACTGTGTCACAGCCCCACTGTGGCTGCCTGGGCCACTGGCAGACTCACATCTTCTCGATGAGCTCCTTCTCATCCAAGGCACCGGGCAGGTCCCGCTTGTTTCCCAGGACGAGGACCTACAGGGACAGGGGACACCTGAAGCTCCCGGTTGCCAGACCAGGCAGGAACCTGCTTCTGCCACCCAGAAGCAGAGTCTGCTTGTGATTCAAGACAGCCCTAACCACTCCACCAGGATGTCCCAGCTGGAGAAACCCCCTTCAGCAGCACTCAGGAGGCAGAGCACTTCAATTAACTGCCTTAATTATCCTGCGTACAGCATCTCCTGTGCATTCTCTACTCCCAGCGTGGAGACGGCCCCATAGCAAATCCTCCCTGAAGGGCACCAGCATCTGTTGTGCCATGTAGGACATTCTCCCAGGAGCCTCTTGCTGTCTTTGAGCAAAAAGTCAAGTGACATGGCTAAACCTGACGTTACCAGCACGAGCAAGCTGTGGGTGCCGGGCAGAACCCGCTCCGCAGGCAGCCAGCGCCAACCAGCACCGGCTGCTTGCACCATCCACTGATCCCTCCTGATTTCAAGGGTGTTCACATCCTCAAAGGCATTCTCAGACCGTGCAAGGAGAATAACCACCCGGCAGGACTGGTTTGTTCCTCCCGGAGCACCCACACGACTGTCACCTGACAGGGGCAGTGCCGAGGCTGCACGTGCAGGGTGAGCTGGGGCTCTGCAGCAACACAGGATGCAGCACCTTCAATCCCGAGGCTCATTCTCCCAGAGGAGAGCATTCAGAGGGCTACAACTGCAGCCTGGTATGTCAGGAGCTTAATTTAGCTGGCAGCGGACGTTTGGGATCTGTGGCGAGTTCCTCAATTAGCTCCTTTCAAAGGAGGCTGGTTTGGGATGCTCTGTGCACATCCCACCCTGGCACGTGCTGCATGCCTCATGCTGTGCCACGTCCCCACCTCCTGCACATGTCACAGCCCAGGAGCCACTCTCCCAGGAGACGGGACATTAATGTCACACCATAAATTAGGCACAAGAGGACAGATTGAATACATGGGGGTCTGGTCTGTGCTCCCTGCCCTAAAGCTCTGTTGCTTGGCCTAGCTCTGGCCTAGAAAGTTCCCTCAGGAGTGCAGCAGGGAAGGGACCCCCCCAAGAAAGGGGATCCCTGACCTGAATCTGCTCTGCAAGCCCTGGCTCAGGATGATGAGTGGTTGTGGGCACTGGCTGAGGCAGCAGCTCACCGGGATGCCCTGGAGCTGCGGTTTATCCAGCAGGTTGTGCAGTTCGTTCTTGGAAGCCTCTATCTTCTCCTGGTCAGCAGCATCCACCATGTACCTGCAAGGGAAGGGACACCCCTGAGCACAGGTGCCCAGGTCCCCATGCCTTGGTGCTGTGCCCGAGGTCTGTGCCACCCCCAAATCTCCTCCCATGGCAGCTCACTGCCCCCACTGGAGACTGGGCCATAGAGGGAGTGGATAACAGGATCCTCCTGCCAGGACCCCTCTTCCCAAGGATAGCTGTGGGGCTGAGAGTCCCTCATGTCTCCCAGAGGAGAGGAGGACCACCCTGTCCCCATCCCTGCATGTGTCCACCTGCTGACAGCAGGGACAGTCTGGGCAAGGGAAGCCTGGGCAGGAGAAGCTGCAGGACACGTGTTGTCCCCAAGCACCCAGTGAAGCTCATGTGCACATGGCAGCTCCCATGGAGACACCCAGGACAGAGGACAAGTGGAGAAGGCAAAAGGAGCTGATGATGGAGAGGAGACGTTGACCCAAGAGGGGGAAGGACCTGATCATCCCATCAGTGGGGTAATCTTGGGAGGGGCCACAGAGAAAATGGATGTGAAGCTAGCAGTCAGCAATGCTGCTCTGAGCAGACAGGGAGATTTAGGGAAGGATTTCGCTCTTATGGGCTGACACTCATCCTGCAAAGGATATTAGAGAAAATTTGTTCCCTGGAAGGGTGGTCAGGCACTGGAACAGGCTGCCCAGGGCAGTGGTGGTCACCACCCCTGGAAGGGTTCAAAAACCACCTGGGGACATGGTTTAGTGGTGACCATGGCTGTGTTGGGTTAACGGTGGGACCTGATGGTCTTAGAGGCCTTTTCCAACCTTCATGATTCCATGATAATTCAGTGGTTCTAACTCCTGACACAGGTGTCCGGCTCCACCAGCAAAGGCATCGCAGCTCCCCTCACAGCCAGCCCAGTATCCTGGGGTGGGGCTGTGCCCCCACCCACTGGTGAGCTCAGCATCAGTGTGTGTGTGCCAGTGGAGCTCTGGCTCCCAGGATACTCACACGATGGCACTCACTCCACGGCAGTATCGCTCCCACATGCTGCGGAACCGCGGCTGGCCACCAATGTCCCAGAGCTGTGACAGGGAGATCGGGGTTACTCCGGTGTCCTGTCCATCACCCCGGTGCCCCAAGTACCCCAGTCCTGCCCAAGACCATGTGGCCACCCAGGGCATTTTGTCCATTACACCAAACCCACCCCCATCCCGTCCTCTTCAGCTCAAACCTGAGGAGGAGGCTCCCGGCTTGGTAAGGTAAGGAGACACCTCAGGAAGGGCAGCTGTAGGATGCTGAAACCCCCTGTGGTATGCTTCTGCTGGCATACAGGGACCCCCTGGCCCAAGCTGGGTGCTCTTCCCCATGTCCACCACACCTCCTGGTCTATCCCTGAGGCATTTCCCATTTCAGAACACTCAGCACACTCTCAAAAGTGTTCCTGCAGCAGCCCGAGATCCCCAGCCATCTTTTCAAGCATGTCTCACAGCCATTTTCCAGTTTAACTCAGGGCCCTTGAAAGATCCAGAAGGGGTAGAACCTTCCTCTCCCTTTGCTTCCGAGGCAGAGACCACCACTTGAAGTCATGACCTGTTTATTCCAGCACACCCACCCTCAGCAAGGTGACCACATCCATGAGTCCCCACCAGCAAGCCAGAAGTATAAGGAAACCTCCAGCACTGCAGCCTGGACTGGCTCTTACTGCACAAGTCTGAATCTCCTATATCTCACTATCTCTTCTGGTGGTTACCTGCAGGACCCTGACAGGGCAGAGGGTGGAATCACAGTCCCTGGAAGCATTCAAAAAACATGTGGATGTGACACTTGGGGACATGGTTCAGTGGTGAACATGACTACCATGTCATGGGGGGAACAGCTTAGAGGAATTTTCCAACCTTAACGATCCTAGGATTTCATTCTATGATTCCCAGTTGCAGTTGCAGTCCCTGGAATCCTTCAAAGTCCTGCAGAAGAGCCACCAATCTCCCTTCCCTCCACCTTTGGTCCCAGTAGCCCTAACCAGCAGTAACACCTGCATCTTACCTTTATGGTAACATTCCCCTTGGTGATCTTCCTCATGTTGAAGCCAACCGTCGGGATCATGTCTTCGTTGAACTGTCCTGACTGTGAGGAACAAGGTGAGACAGCGTTAGGGGGCAGAGGAACATGGCCAGCCAGCCCACCCCAGCAGGGTAGCGAGGCTGGCAGCCTGCCTGGGATAACCCCAAAGGCTCTGCCAGCCCTGCCCCGGGCACAGCACAACCTCCAGGTCCATGCCAGGAGCACAGAGCCCAGAGACAGGACACTGCCAGGTGGGAATGGTGTGTATCCTGGTTCCAGCCCAGATCAGCGGGATGGGGAATGGCCAAGACATCTTGTTATTTGATACCACCTAAGATCATCGCCATGGGCAAGGAAAAGGGTCTCTTGCTTGCTTCCAAGAAGGACATTCCTTTCCTGTCCCTTTCCTGTAGGGAGAAAGTGTGGTGGGGGAGGGAAGTCATCCACCATTGTTTCATTGTCCCGGGCTTGGTGAGCATTTTGCATGTTAATCACCCTCTCTTTGTACACTTTTGTTATCAGTATTGTTGCTGTTACTGGTCGTTTTCTTATCTCATTGCTGTTACCAGTAAATTGTTCTTATCTCAATCCCTGATCTTTGCCTTTTGTGCTTCCAGTTGGAGGGGGAAGCAAGTGGTGGGAGCAGTAAACTGGGGGAACATCATTCCTAAACCAGGACACTTCAGCTGCTGCACAGGGCACAGGTGCAGCCCCCAGCCCTGCAGTGAGCTCCCAACCTCAGCACCAGACACACTGTCGTCCCAGTGGTCAGGGTCAGGAGACAGGAGCTGCCACAGCCCTTCACCTGCTGCCTCCAGCAGCCTCCTTGGGACTCAAATCAGGTTTATTGCCTGTAAAAGCATCCGGGAGGCCACACTGTGGAATGCTGGGGAGCCAACAGGGAAGAGGGTTTGCTAACCAGGTTAACACAGACGTGGGGATTTTGGCCATCAGTGCCAGAAACTTGCAGGAACCACCAACCATGGCCAAACTCATCCTAGCAGCTCTTAAAACCTCAGTTTCTTGAGGGCTTTTCTGGCTTTTCTCTTAGTTAACACGAACCTCAAAACGGGAAGGCAATTTATGCTATTTTCTGATAAGCAGATTTTTGAGCCAACGGCTCCTCCAGACCCACATCACCAGGTCCCCAGGGTTCTCCTGACCTCTTCCAATGTCTCTGCAAAACACACCACTTCCCTTTTTCATTTCCCTTTTGCATCCAACAGCAAAACCCAGCAGCCAAGGGGTGTCCAGACCACACTGCACCCAGAAACCACCGTGGGGAAAGGCAGGGAAGGGTGCAGGGAGAGGAGGGGAAGCAGGCAGAGATCCGCAGGGGATGTCTCCTGTGGACTGAGGTTCAATACACAACTTGGCTTTATGAAATTAAGAAATTCACAGGCTTTGATCGGCAGACACGGAGAGCAATTGCTGAAGAGCTCTAGGAAGCTGCAGGCACCTCCCTCAGGGATCCCAGACCACATCACGGCATCTGCTGTCTGTGCAAAAGCCATCCAAGACATAGTTCAGGCAGATAGAAGCTTATTCCAGAAGGGATGGGCTGCAGGAGCCAGGAGACACCTCTTTCCTCCATAGGGAAAGTGAGGCACAGCCTTGCTCCCTGCCCAAAATCCTCTCCCCCCTGCAGCCCCGGTCTCCAGGGGCCAAAGGACCAACAAAAAAACCACTTGAGCTGTCCAAAACAGGTTGGGATTGTGACACATTGTGGTCCAGGATGGCCTGCCTGTGGTCCCTGCTGTCCCAGCACCCACAAAAGCATCTTCAACATGCTGCAACGTGCTCAGCTCCTCCTGCATCAGCTGCTCTCTGAAAGCAACTCTCAGTGGTGGAAACACAGTGTCCCCTCTTTCCTCTCCAACTATCCCTGATGGTGGCACCTTCGGCACATCTTCAGCTCCCTGCAGGGTCCAGCTATCCACAGCTCCACTCCCAGGAAAGCAGAGACCATCTAGCTGGAGACATGCAAAAGCTTCACTGGACACATGCTTGCCCCCCCAGATTTTGGTTATGCAACAGACCCAGCACTCATGCTGACCCTGGAGATGATACCAAGCCACACCAATCACTTGGGAATGCAATTCCACTGGGATGCACAAAAATCCTTGCAGGCAAGATGGATTTTGTGGCCACAACTGGCAGATCAGGTCTCTACAGGCTCCCGTTCGTTGCTGATTTTGCCAGGGTTCCCCAGCACTCTGCCCAAACCACTCTGCCTCACTGCCCTGCCTGGAAGGCAAGTGACCCAACACTTCCCAGTTGAGTTACTGGGAGAGGTGGCCAGGATTCAGCTTTTGCAGGGGCAAGCAGTCCCCCCAGCTCATGATGAGCCCCATCCTCTGCCACAAGCACAGGGACACCACATCACTTGCCACTTCAGCCATCATCCCCCACTCAGCCAGCAGCCAGGCCCTCGGCTCGCTGGCACATGCAAAGAGGCCACCTCAGCCTCCACACTGCAGCCACCAGCTCTGGTGAGCAGCGTGCAGGGTGGCCAGGTCCTGCTCTTCACCGTGGTCTCCACGGGGCAGAGGCAGGAGCCTAAAGCACCTCAGGTTGGGTGTCTCCCACCAGTGCCTGGACCATTCCCAAAACTGCCCAGCCTGGCACTCCTGCAGGATCTCCTGCCATGGAGCACTTGAGACCCTGACAAACCGTGTCCAAGCTCCAACCCAGGGGGATACGTGGCAGTTTCTCACCTGTAACCTCCACATCCATCCTCCTAAGCTGGCCCTGTGCCAGTGCAGGGTGGGAGTGCCTGGTAGCCTGAGCTGGGCAGTTTTGGGACCTTGCTTGGTCTTCCACTGCTCTTCCAGCTCTTCTCCAAGAGCTAAACCAGCCCAGCTCCACCACACAGGTTCCCATCCCTCAGCACATCTCTATCAGCCAACAGACCCTGACACTGAGCACCCCATTCAGACAGGAAAAAGCCAAATTCAAGCCAAGCCTTTACACTTCAACAGTGGGCTTACAGCTCTCTGGGGCTCTGAGTACCACAGGGCACCTATGGCACAGAGATCCATGCCCCTGCAGAAGGCACTGGAGGGGACAGGACTGAGAACTGGGAAAAGGGGCTGCCACCTGGGCCAGGCAGGATGGAGCTACCCCAGGGGCTGGCAGCAAGAAGGAAGTGCCACGTGGGTCCAAGAGACAATCCCAACTCTTGCCCCAAATCCTCAGCATGCTCTGATTTCAAAAACTTCACGCAGAAGGATCCTATTGAAGGGGCCTGTGTTGGGCAGCCCCCACCACTGCAGGCAGCAGCCCCAGCTGGGCAAGCAGGGGGCTGTGGGACAGGGATGGGCCCCTCCATCCCGGGCAGATGGTCTCACCACCACCACCACTACCTTCATTACCACACATGGTCTGGCTCCACAGCACCCCTCAGCTTGTACATCCAGCATCCCAGGCCATGAGCATGGTGGGAAAACCACAGGCCCCTCCTGGCACTGCTCCCTGTATTGCTTGTGCATCTGAAACAGGCTGTGCTGCCCTCCCTGACGCCACAGGCCTCATCTCCAGGGCACTGGGTATCTCAAGAGCAAAAATGGGATCCGGGGACAGCTATCAGGCCATGCATGTGCTGACCCTAGAGCCCAAGTGACACTGGCATGGCCAACACTGCTGTAAGCCCACCTGAGCCAGGCAGGACGATCCATCCCACTCCCTGCAATGCAGCTAATGCACATGTTTATTTTTTTTTTTTTAAGAGCACAGTATCACTGAAGTTCAGGAGTTTTTTTCATAAAAATTAGGTTCCTCAGATGAAAGGGAAAATCCTTGGGCTGCTTTTGCTTCTTCAGCACTGCATCAGAGTCCAAAGTATGCTGGACAGCAGCGCTGAGGTTGCACTGATCCAACTCTCTGTGAGATGCTCCCAGCAGCTCCCCAAGGACAGGCAGCAGAGCCCCAACTCTGAGGGGAAGCCAGCAGCTCTGTGTAAGATTTGCAGCAACATCTGGTCCCACCTTTGTCCACAGAGACCCCACAAATGCCTATAAATCTATCAGTTGTTGTCCTTGTTCAGATGTCTCTGCAGTGGGGCAGCATCTGGACAGAGGTGGTGGCCACACTGGTGACTCAGCTTGCTGCTGGCCTAGATTTTGGAATGCTGGACATGTGCAGCCCCCACTGGCATCAGCACTACTTGATGGTAGCACAGAGTCTGTTACAGAAACTCTGGAGAACTGGCTGGATGGTCACAGTGGATGGTCCACGGCTCAGTGTCGAGGTGGAGGCCAGTGATGAGTGGTGTTCCTCAGCAGTGGGTGTTGGGACCAGCACTGTTTTAGAACAGAATTACAGAATGGTTTGGGTTGGAAGGGACCTTAAACATCATTCCATTCCTCCCCCTGCCATGGGCAGGGACACCTTCCACTAGACCCAGTTGCTCCAAGTCCAGTCCAATCTGGCCTTGGACACTTCCAGGGATGGGGCAGCCACAGTTCCTCTGGGCAGCAGAGATGTCACCATCAGAGACCATCCCATGACAGAATGTTGTATCTCTGTCAGTGGCATGGACAGTGGGATCAGGGTGCTGAGGACACTGAGTTGTGTGGTGCAGTTGACATGCTGGAGGGAAGGGGTGGCATCCTGGACCTGGACAGGCTTCAGAAGTGGGTCTGTGCAAGCCTTGTGGAGTTCAAAAAGGCCAAGTGGAAGATCTAGCACCTGTGTCAGGGCAACCCTAAGCATGAATCCAGTCTGGGTAGAGAAAGGCTGGAGAGCAGCCTCGAAGAGAAGGACTTGGGGGTGCTGGCAGATGAAAAGCTTAACATGCCCCAACCATGTGTGCTGATGCCCAGAAACCCCCGTGTGCTGGGCTCATCCCACAGCGTGGGCAGCAGGGGAGGGTGGGATTCTGCCCCTCTGCCCCACTCAGGTGAGATCCCACTTGCAGACCTGCCTCCAGCTCCGGGGTCTCAGCATCAGAAGGACATGGAGCTGCTGGAGCAAGTCCATAGGAAGCCACAGAGGTGCTCTGAGGGCTGGAGCCCCTCTGCTCTGGAGAGCTGGGGCTGTTCAGCCCGGAGAAGAAAAGGTTCTGGGGAGACCTTAGAGCCCCTTCCAGTACCTAAAAGTGGCTTCTAAGAAAGATGGGGACAGACTTTTTAGTAGGGTCTATAGTGACAGGACAAGGGGTAATGGTTTTAAACTAAAGGAGGGGAGATTCAGATTAGATATAAGGAGGAAATTTTTTATAATGTGAGTGATGAGGCCCTGGCACAGGTTGCCCAGAGAAGTTGTGTCTGACCCATCCCTGGAAATGTTCCAGATCAGGTTGGACAGGGCTTGGAGCAACCTGGTGTAGAGGAATATGTCCTGAATGTCCCTGCCCATGGGAGGGGTGTTGGACAAGGTGACCTTTAAAGGTCCCTTCCAACCAAAACCAGTCTATGATCCTATGATCTTGGAAAACCACCACTTGTCCATTTTTCCTGGCTTATGTTGACAGAGATTGCAGCAGCAAGACAAGACCATGTCCCATCCAGATTCTTCTCCTCTTCCGGAAACATAGCAGAAACCCCCCAAAAAACCTACCACCTTCTGCATTATGAAGCTGAGGTGCAAAGACACACCTGTGGAGGGCCCAGGTGCTGCACCTGGAGGCAGAAGGACCACAAGGCAGCATGAGGACCCATGTCCACCTCCACCACACCCTGGCCCTACCAGACCCCATGCCAGGGGCATGTCCTGAGTTACTGGGAGAGGCAGGGGTCAGACAGACTGGCAAAAAGGCATCAGAACAACATCTCCCTGATTCTCCCTCAGCACCTCCACCAGTATTTCTACCTCTCCAGCAAACCTTGGAGACCTTGCAGACCTGGAGCTGCACCTCCCCTCCCAAGCTGAGGCACCCAAATGCATCCTGCTGAGGGGGCTCAGCTGGCCAGTGAAGGGGTCAGTGGCTCTCCAGGGATGGGTGGGAGCAGGCACTGAGCTCTGCAGTCCTCCAAGACACTCTCAGGACATGCCTCCATCAGCAGTGCTGTCAGGAGAGCCATGGCATCCATCATCCTACCTGATGCCACACACGACGCTGATGTGGTTTCACAGAAATGGTTGAGGTTGGAAGGAACCACAGTGGGTCATCTGGTTCAGCCTCTCTGCTCAAGCAGGATCATCCCAGAGCACGTGGCAAAGGATTGCATCCAGACTCCACACTCGCTCTGGGCAGCCTTTTCAGTGCTCGGTCACCCATGCAGTAAAGAAGTTCTTCCTCATGTTCAGGTAGAACTTCCTGTGCATCAGTTCCTGCTTGTTGCCTCTTGTCCCATTGCTGAGCACCATCAAGCAGAGCCTGGTCCATCCTCTGACAGCTCCCTGCAGATACTGACAGACTGGATAAGGTCCCCTCTCAGATGTCTCTTCTTGAGGCTGACCAAGCCCAGCTCCCTCAGCCTGTCCTCGTAAGAGAGACGCTCCAGTCCCCTCAGCATCTTCGCAGCCTCTGCTGAACTCACTCTAGGAGCTCCATGTTTCCTCTTGCAGAACTGATCTGAATCACTTCCTGAGCAGGGTTAAAGCACAGGATGGTGCCCCAGACCCCCCATCACCCAGGACCGACACCCCGGCACCTGTGGCTCAGCTCCCCTGGAAGGCTCTAGCACAGGTAGAACATGTGTGGTGTTAAAAAGCAGCAACACACTCTTTTGTTCTAATCATGGCCTGCACTAACAGGTTTTGGGCCCCAGCACCTCCTGAGGAGCTCTCAACACCCTCGAGTCACCCTCGTCACCACCAGACTGGGGAAAAGGCAGCTAAAAGCCCACTGGCTTCAGGTTAAACAAAGACTGGGCTTGTTTACAGCTTTCGCCCCTCCTTGCAGGCAAAACTTCGAAAGTCTCAGCTCCCAAGAGCCAGGAAAAATAAAAATAAGCCCTGGAAAATGAAGGTCCCCAGGCAGGTGACCCAGGAGGAGTCAGCCCCCGGATCCTCACTGCCTTCAGCAAAACCCTCGCCTGGCACAACCACAGCTCTGACTGCTGGAGGGAACCACCCACCTTCCAGGCAACCAGAGTCCATTTTTCAGTCAGGTGCAGCTAAAAATCCTGGAACACAAGGACGGTGCCAACCCCCCCGGAGCAGCCCCAGCATCGCTCTGAGGGAAGGGGAGCACCTCTTGCACCCACAGAGATGTCTTGTGAGATCTCTCCAACAACGCCAAAATCCCACACTTCTCAGTTCAGGCTCTTCCCCTCCCCAAAGCCCAGATTACAGCCCAAAGCACAAATCACAGCTATTTCCCCTTCCAACACCCCCATTGCGACACCCTAAAGCCAGGCACCTCCAACCCTGCTCAGGCAGTTCCTGTCGAGTCGGCATTTTCTGTGTCACGCTGCTACTTCACTGTCCCCAATACCTTCTTTCCAGGACGTTTTCTCAAGGGTTGGTGCCCCTTTTTGTGTGCATGTGCCACAAAACACCAACTTTCCAAATTAACTGAGCTCAGCCACTAAGCCTGACTGCCCTGCAAGGGTGTCAAACCCCCCACCACAGACCTGTTACACCGGCAGGCCATGGTGCCAGCTCCAGCCACCTCAAGAGCTCCTGTAATTCCCCAAAGTCCCTCAGCCAGCAATCCTGGCTAAGCAGTGAGAGTCCTGGTGCACAGGTCTTCCAGGTGGGGTTTTGCCCACAGTAAAACTGCCTGCAACAAGGTGTTTACTCGCAGGAGCAAACCCCACGAAGCCCACGCTGAGCCCTGTCTGTGGATGCAGCTGGGTGAGGAGGAGGCACGTGGGGAACAGGGAGCTGGGCAAGATGAGGACCAAAGCAGCAGGAGCCCGGAGCACCAAGTGGTGACTTCCAAGCAAAACAGCTCGAGACCTGGAGTGCCATCGTCTCCAGGGTGAAAAAGCACTTTGGAGTGTCCTTCCTCTGCCCCCAGACACTTCAGGAAGGACATTTTTGTCCCTCAGCAACTGGCATCAACGGAAACCTCCTGAAGAGCACAGTTCCAGTGCAAAGAAGCCTCCAAACAGGCTGAAAATCCCCTCTGACAGCCCAGCACCTTCCAGCACACTGAGCGAGCAGCAATAATTCCCTG
Organism: Manacus vitellinus; assembly: GCF_001715985.3. NCBI lineage: Eukaryota > Metazoa > Chordata > Aves > Passeriformes > Pipridae > Manacus > Manacus vitellinus. The sequence continues at coordinate 1,198,106 of NW_021940585.1, read as the reverse complement.
TGCTTTGGAGCCATGGCACCGAGCAAGCAAAGTGCAGGGACAAGGAGGGCAGTAGAGCAGCCAGGGCAGCTGGAAGATCCACATCCTCCTCCCTCCATTAAACCCTGCAGGAGCGACAGCCCAAACCTGACCCTTCGGGATCCGCCCACCTCGCAGCATCACATCTGGAGAGGGCGAGAGTAACCCAAAAAGCAAGAGGGGAAACTCCACCAAGCATCGCCAGGGGTGAAACCACACCCTGGGCTCCGCGATCCCGCTCCTGATCTGCGGCCGGCTCCAGGGACCCCGTGGAGGAGGCAGCACAGCTGGGGAGAGGCCGGGGTCGGAGGGGCCCGAGGCGGGTGTCACTGTGGGGTGTGGAGCGTGTGCTGCT
>NW_021940585.1:1166777-1195757 GCF_001715985.3 Manacus vitellinus | reverse complement strand
GCAGGGGATGTGGGCAGTGCTAGGTGGGGGAGATGCAAGGCACAGGGGTGAAGGAGTTGGGGGTGCAGTGGTGCTGGGGTTGCAGAAGTCCTGGGGTACTGAGGGTGCAGGGATGCAGGGTGTGATCGGTGTAGGAGAACTGGGGGTGCAGGGGAGCTGGGTGTGCTGGGGTGTGGGGTGTACAGGAGCGGATAGAAATGCTTGGTGTCAGAAGCAGGGTGGGGAGTGTGGGGTGCAGTGGGTGCCAGGAGCCCCGAGCAATGTCCCAGGAGCCGATGAGCAAATTTCCACCTGGAGAACGAGACACAGCCCAAAGGCACAGACGGCTTCCTCGAAGGATGTTTCTGTGAGACTTTTATCCAGCCTGCTGCCACAGCAGTCTGTAGCCATCAGGTTGGGCCCTGCAGCCTTAAAACCCCCTTGTTTTTCCCCTGCTCAGCTCTGCTGGGTTGGGGGGCACACGGAGCTGCTCCAGGTGCCTGTTCTGGCCATGCCTTCACTCCGCTGTGCCCTCCCATGCCCTGCTCAGGGCAGGTGCTGCCTGGCTGTGCCCTGCCAACAGGGCTCTCCATCCAGGTGGGATTTGAGCCAGTCCTAAAGTGAGGACTGACACACAGAGCCATTTGCAATTCCCTTAGGCTGGACACTTTATTCCAGCAGTGGCTGGGGAGAGCCCATGTGCTTATGCTCCCACGAGAGACAAGGATACTGAATCCACTGCTAAAGCTGCCTGAGACAAACATGTATGCACAGAAAATAGGGAAACTGAGATGGGGTTGGATTCAACTCTGTAATACAGAGTATCTCAACCCCTGACAAGTAATGGTGGGAGGGAGTTTCCACCATGTGCTGCAAGTCACTGGGAAGCTGCCTTTGTTTTTGGAGGCAGAAACCATTTTGCTTTCAGAGCTGCTGCAGCATGCTCAGGATCCCCATGCTCTCAAAGGGAGGCCTTAGGAAGCAGGAATATCATTGCTTTCTGTAATTACCCCATCATAGCTCCTCCTCATACCAGTGAAAAATTCTTTGTCCTCCAGTTCTTGCATGTAATTTCTGATTTAGGATATTTTTTTTCATAGAATCACAGAATCGTTCAAGTTGGAAAAGACCTTTAAGATCATCGAGTCCAACTGTTACCCCAGCATTGCCGTGGTCACCAGTAAACCATGTCCCCAAGTCACCATCCTCCAGGAATGGTGACTCTACCACTGCCCTGGGCAGCCTGGGCCACTGCCTGACTGCCCTTTCAGGGAAGAAATTTTCCCAATATCCAACCTGAACCTCCCCCGCTGCAAATTGAGGCCACTTCCTCTTGTCCTGTCCCTCGTTCCCTGGGAGCAGAGCCTGACCCCCACCTGCCTCCACCCTCCTGTCAGGGAGTTGCAGAGAGCAAGAAGGTCCCCTTCCATTCCTTCTCTGGACACACTCCAGCACCACAATGTCTTTTCTGTCATGAGGGGCCCAAAACTGCACACAGGATTTGAGGTGGGGCCTCATGAGTACAGGGGGGAAACAGATTTTTGTTTAACATTCCAGCCCAGGGAATGTCCCTACACCAGTTTGGGGCTTCCCCCCCCTCAGCATTCCTGTAGCACTGGAGTTGTTAGCAGAGATTGCCCATGGATAGCAGGGGTGTTCCTGCAGTCCCTGCTACAGAAACTGCCCATCCAGTGCTCAAACCAAACCCACCCCTCACAGCAGAGACGACAGCTGGGCCAGACTAACCCCATGCTAGGAGAGACACAAGAAAATGAGCAACATCGACCCTTTTCATGCACTATCCCTGCTCCACCCACCCTATTTACCTTATCCCCAGCAAGGGGAGGGTCTCACAGCAGCCCTGACAGGTTTGGGGACATCTGGCTGTTTCCCACTGCTTTGAACCAGGGTCCCAAGCTCTGCTCCTTGCAGGGGAGCTGTGGTGGCCCACGTGGAGATGCACACACCAGATCCACTCCCCAAGGCTGCACCCCTGCAGCTCTGTCCCCCCTTGTCACCCCATGGTCTCCATGCTAGGAGTTTGGGACTGGGCAGAGTCTCGTGCAAGGCTCCAGGGCCTCTCCAGACAAGAGCATGTTTGACATTCCCAGGAGGTTTTGATGTGATTGCCCAATCAAGTTCCTTAAGGGAACTGAATGGTCAGGGCTGTGATGGGTGATGGGTGGCTTATCCTCCTGTTCCCTGATTCAGAGTTTAACCCCTGGGCTACTGAGGACCAGCACAAACAGATGTCATGTCCCACAGTGTCCCTGGTGCTCCCACCCATCCCTCTGCTGCTGGGTGGGCCTCATCCTCTGTTGGGTTCCACCTTCTGCAGCTGCTCTCACAGGGCCTCCCTGACCTCCTGGGACTCCAGTGCTGCCCTGGAAATGTCAAAATGTACCCTGCAATGTCTCCTTTTCAGGTGATGGCTTGATTAGTGATGACTTGGAGTCCATGGATGCTGTTGGAGACTCACCTCTCCAGGGAAGGCAATTGCAAACTGCAGATGCATTTGGGAATCTCCCCTGCTTGGAAGAGGGGAGGTTCGGATATTAGGGAAAATATTAAGGATATTAGGGATAATTTCTTCCCTGGAAGGGTGGTCAGGCACTGGCACGGGTTGCCCAGGGTGGTGGTGGAGTCACCATCCCTGGAGGTGTTCAAGAAATGACTGAACATGGCACTTCCTGATACAGTTTAGTGGGCACAATGGGATTCAGTAAAAGGTTGGATTTGATGATCTTGGAGGTCTTTTCCAACCTTAATGATTCCATGATTCTACTTTAGGGCAGTTGAGAAGGTGTTGGCTGAAGGTGGAGAGAAAAACAAGCCATGGAACAATGGTAGCTGACTGTGCACCTGTTGTACTAACCCATCAAGGTGTGTCTTTAGCAAGAAGAGCCTCATGGTGTGTGGTTGGAGCAAGCCCAGCCCTGTTCACAGACGATGCACAGCCAGGAGAGAGGCTCCATTTATTTCAGGGTGATTCTACCAGCGCTGCATCTAACAGAGTGAACACCTCTGTGCAGGTAAAAGGCAAACTGCGCTCCCGGCGCTCCCCAGGCATGCAGTTCCTCTGCACAGCTTGCTCTTCTGGTTCACGATCTTGCACCTCTCAAAAGCCAAAGCTTCTTTCCATGGGTGAAATCTGCCTCGAGGCAGCAGCAACAGCCACCTCGAGCACCCAGTGCACCCCTCACGTGAACCCACCACACCTCACTCGTCCCCAGGGTCCAAGGCCACAGCCCCCGTGGGTTTCCTCAGCTGTGCTCATCCCAAGGGATGTTTGTGCTGCTTTTCTGTGGCCTGGCAGCGTCAGGAGAGGTTTTGGTGGAGGTGTCCCCGAGGCTGGTGCAGGAGAGGTTGGAGTGGGGAGCTAGAAGCCTGGTGGGAGCCCTGTGCTAGTGACCTCCAGCCTCTGGCAGCTGGGAAGCGTAGAGAGCTAGAGTGTGATGGAGGAACTGGTACTGCTCACTCGTCTGGATCATCCCACCTCTGCAAGGGAAAGGCAGGGCCCACTGACACTTAACCAAACCCAGAACCCCGTTCCCAGCTCTCTGCTCCTGGGGCACAATATTCCTGCATCACCAACCATGTTTAGATGCCTCTGAAACAGGCACCAGAGCTGCCCAAAGAGTACAGGGGCTCAGAAGCATTGCTGGGCTGTTCAAAATGAGATTAGAAACTGATTTGGCTCTAGTATTTACCAGTACTTCTTGAAAAGGGGCCAGACAGAGTGTTTCTGGATTTAATGGCTGAGCTGGAAGGGAAGGAGCAGATGGCTGCCAGATTCAGAGCCCCTCTCCTGTCCCTCATATCCTCAGGTCAGATCTCAGCAGAACCAGCCTGGCACTGGGAATTGTTTGCTTTCCACACATCTGCATCCTCCAGCAACCCTTCTGGTTTCCACCAAAAATAGTCCCCGTGCCCCCTCGGGATGCCCATGCCCACGCCCCTCCCACATCCCTCCTCCCAGGCTTGGCACCCAGCAGGACCCTCCAAGGAGCCTCCTGCTCTGAGCACCCACCTGTCTATGCGGAGATGGCACACGATTCCCAGGATATCCACCTCCCCCTTGTCCTTCAGCTGCTGGCACCCCATCCTGGTGGCGATGAAGCAGCCTGTGCGGCCGATGCCTGCACTGCAGGACAGACAGAGCTGTGCTGAGCACCGACAGCAGCCACTGCATGGACCTCCATCTGCCTGGGCTGGATGCACTCCTGGATTGGTTTGCTGCCGTGATTTCTTCCTAGAGGGATGCTGGGGCCCCAGTCCCAGCTGCCAGACCAACCTCCTTAGCCAGGCACCAAAAGGCATGGGCTGGGGTCACTCTGCCAATGGCAAGGGGGTCTTGCTGTGTTGCACAGCATGGCTGAGGCTGCTCTGGAAGCACAAAACCAGCCCATGCCCCGTCCCTGCACTGTGCAGGGGGCTCTGCAGCCCCTTCCCCTCCCAGCTGGGCTCTGACCTCAGCCCTCAGCAGTTAGCACCCAGCCTGCAGCAGCACATGATGAGTGATGAGTGTGTTCCACAGGGACAATCAGGTGCTCTGCTCTGCTGTCCCCAAATTCACTTAGCAGGGGGAGAAAATAGGCAGAGGCCACCTCCTGCAGGAGGGCTGCCCTGAAACACAGCTCCACAACCAAGCTACAGGCCATGCTCAGTGGCAGAGTGAGCAGGAATCACAGAGTCACAGAATGGGCCAGGTTGGAAGGGATCACCCAGGGGTCAAGCAGGGTCTTCCAGAGCCAGAGCTGTGGATGTACCATGGGGCTGGGTCCCGGCTGCAGACCTCTCCTGCAGCCTGCTGTCCATGGACCCAGGTGCAGGATGTGCCAGGCTAATGCCTCCATCCTGCTGCCAGGACAGGGCCTGCTGGTTGACAACTCTGCTGTGGGGTTGCTGTGTCCTGGGATTTCTGCACAGCACCAGCACATGAGCATTCACATGTGGGTTTTTCTCAGGCAGGCTGATTCCAAAGTGAAGTACAGACAGGAATCAGGTGAGGTGCAAGCTCTTACCTGCAGTGCACCACGATGGGCCCTGGGCTGGCTGCAGTCTGCAGAGTCTCCTCCACCTTGGACACCAGGTGCAGCAGAGGCTTGGCTGACTCGGGTGTTTGCTGGTCCGGCCAGGAAGGGAAGAGGATGTGTTTGACCTCCCGACATTCTCCTTCAAGCTTTTTCAGCACAGAAGAAAGAGAAATCAGGATGTGGGAGCACTGGCCAAATGAAAGGATAGTCCAGCTCAAGCAGAAGCCAAGCAGCCTGTACCCATCTCAGCTGCTCTCCTCCCAAATCCCTTTTAGAGCCTCTGCCAGACACCCAGGAGAGACCCCTGGGCCAGGGAAAATGGGATGTGTCCCGTCCCAGAAGATGGGAGCAGATGCAGTGTCCCAATACTGTCCCCAGAGTCCAGACAAAGCAAACAAGATCCTTTAGGCTAGTGTCAGTCCAGGGTGACCATGGGGAGCCCATGGGGCAGAGCCCAGCAACACAGTGCAAACAACAGTGGGCTGGTAGCACTACTCTGCCCAGCTGACCCCCTCTCCTCCACACCCCAGGGCTGGGTCCTGCTCCCTCCCAGCCCCCCCAGGCAGGAGCTCTGCAGGCCTCTCCTCTGGCAGGGGGATCCTGAGAACCATGAACCCCCCTCTTTCCTATCACACAGCATTGCCATCTCACTACAGATCCCCAGGGGTGTTAGGGGCACAGCTGGGCCCCGCTGCACTGCCCCTCTAACCCCAGGGTGGGGCTGGAACCCACCTGGATGCAGAGATCCCGGACCACGTACTCCGCGCCCTCGCTCAGCCCCTGCACGCGCACGGTGAAGGGGCCGTAGGTGCCTTCCTTCTCAGGCCAGTAGTGGACACATTTCTGGAGGACAAGTCAGGTTTTGTGGCTGTGAGATGCTCAAGGCACCTGCTGGATGTTTGAGCTGTGCTTGGCTCAGTGCTCTTGGGAAGGGGCATCACCTGGGGGGACGTGGGGGAGTGGGGAAGGTGGATGTGGAAGTGATACAGAGGGGAAGCAAAGAAGGGATAGATCCCTCTCCCTGCATCTGCTGCCCTTCAGCCACTCCCATGCCTGCCCTGGCTTTCAGACCCCAGGGCTGCATAGCTCTCCCCAGCCCCTGGGAGCTTCCAGGCCCAGCAGGACCCAGGGCACAGGGAGGCTGTCAGTCAGGAGAGAAGGGAGCAAGGACATGGCCATGAAAGAGAGAGTGAGTTTTCAGTTCTCAGTTCCCCCAGGCTGGTGCTGCTTGGATGGCGAGCCAGGGTTCCCAGCAAAGGCACAGCACTGCAGGCTCCCACCCCAGCTTAATCTCCTGGCTGAGAGCTCCTAACCCAGGGGAGAGCTGTGGGGGGCCAGAGGGGCACTGCTGCCTGCTGCTTCTGCCCCCTGCCCAGGGGTTGCTCTAATCCCTTTAGCCTCTAATCCAGCTGGCAAAGCATGCCCAGAACTCGAGGCCATGTGAGGAAGAGCAGCTTTGCTGCGTGGAACCAGGGCTGCAGCCCTGGGACCCTCCTCCTCCACCTGATCCATCAGGGAACCCTCGGAGACCAAAGCACAGCAAGCACGTGCACAGACCCCCACGCCTGCCCTCGCACAACCCTTCGCTGTTGGCATCACCCCACCCCACCCCGTGGCCCTGGTTGGGGGCGGTGCCCGGGAGGGGCGCTGGTACCTCCTTGCGCTCCTGGAGCTCAGTGATCATGACGATCAGGGGTGCCTCCTCCTGCCACACCATCTCCCAGAAGTCGGTCACGGTGTGCAGCATGGGGCCCTGCGTGGCGATGTACTCCCGGGGCCGCCCCGCGTAGCCCTGCCGAGCACACGGTCCATCAGGGAAGCTGGGGGGACCCCGAGGGGAGGGGGGGGCCTGTCTCCAGACCTCTCCAACCCTTACCGGCCTTTTCTGCCTCTACAGGTGAAAGCCTGAGCCACACACATTATTTCCTACTAAACCTGTCCTTGAAATGCTTTTACAGACCTGATGAGGGCATACCAGGCATCCTCACCATCCTGCTGGTCCCAACGTCCACGAGCAAGTCCACGGAGCTGGCCTTGTGCACCCAAGCTCCTGCAAGCACCCCTGGTGACGACAGCCAGCATGGTGGATGCCTTGGCAAGGCAGAGCCCTCGCAGGGACCTGCACTCCTCACTGTGGGCATTTCCACAAGGACAAGCAAGAGTCCCAGTTTCACAGCTCCAAGAGTTCTCTGCCTCCACTGCCACTTCCTCCCCCAGCATAGAATTACTAAAGATATCTAAAAGCTCCGAGTCCTGCTCATCTCCTGCTTCACCCCCCGGCCCTGGACAGTGTGCAGCAGCAGCTGGCAGGAGCTTGATGTACAAGCAGAGGTGTAGGAGATCTCTCTCCCAGGGTCAGTAACAAGTTACTCCAGCTCCCAGCTGGACATTCCATTTGGCAACACATCAAGGAGTCTGGGACCCAGCTGAGGATGCCACAGAGATGCTGGGGGAGGCACCCCCAAGCACCCCAGCTTTTGGAAAAGCGAGGACACAGCACTCCAGGCAGAGCTGTAAAGCTGTACAGCTTTGTCAAAAGAGATCTCAGTTTAAAATTGTTAAGGACTGTCCTCTGAAGAATTGATGTATAAGTTCATTTGCTTATCTGCATTTGTGTACTGCCCTTAAGCCCCGCTTAAGGTGTGTGTGTATGGTGGGTCTCCCCAGGGAATTTAATCTAATCACTAAAGTTCAGGGCTAACTTTATAAGACAATTGTTGATGACTGCCTTACATGCACTACTAGGCAAGTTAAAAGACCTAAAATCTCACACTCAGAAACATTTCATGGAACACCATCAGCAGGGAAAGCATCAATCCCAGGTGGGGCTGATGTGATCAAGGGTCTGTCCATCACCCCAGAGAGCACTTTTTGTGGGCTATTTTTCCAAGTCCCACTTCCCCTTGCTGCCACGCACTCACAGTGTCTGTGGCCCCACCTCTGCTTCCCAGCACCCTGGCCAGTCCCAAGGGAAGAATGCCAAAGTGAGATGAATTGCTCAGAAAGAAACCTGCCCTCCAGGCACCTGGCACTTGGCTGACACAAGATCCCATTTAAGGGTGATATGTGGTTCAGCACAAGCGAGGCTGCAGCCTGGAAGGGTTTGCACAGGGATGGATATCAAAATCAGGTTGTCTAAGTAACACTCTTGGGTCTGGGGATTTCTCAGTCTCTGGAAAGGGACCTAATCAGGTGCCAAAAATAAGCCATGCCCCACCTTCATTAAGCTTTCCTCTTGGGAAATTGTTACAAACCCCACCTTCATTAAGCTTTCCTCTTGGGAAATTGTAACAAACCCCCTGAGCAGAGAGAAATCCCTGGATGTGTGAGGGTTGAGGATCTCTGAGCTGCCATGCTCTACTGGCATAGCTTGCCTCCCATGGCCTTGCCAGACAGTGGGCCAGTGTGTGAGGAGATGGAGGAGCACTTGCAAAGCAGCCTGTCGAGGGACAGCTGAGAGCAGCCCCCTCATGAACCTCTCCCAGCAAAAGGAGCAGCGTGTCTGCCCTGCTCGGGCAGAGCTGCATCTCTCCAGCTCCAAAAGGGGTGGCAAGTTAAAACTGCTGCCCCAGGGCAGGCCCAGGGCAGTGGGTGACAGTGTGACACCTGCAGACTGCCCTGAGCCATGGGCTGCAGGACCTGGGAGCCTGCCCACGCTCTGCCCAGGCAGAACACCCACCGTGATGTAGTTGGCATTTATGTAGCTGTCCTCCTCCTGCTTCCCTGCCCTCCGCAGGCAGACCCGGCTCTCAGGATCTGGAAGACATGGCAGGTATTACCCCAGGGACTGACCCTACTCATCCTCCCTGTCTCAGCCTCAGGGACTGCAGGCTGAGTCCTCCCACTCCGTGCCATACTCAGAGCTGTTTGCACCCTCCCTCAGGCCCGTACTCGCCCCACTTCACCCTCAGTGCCCTGGCAAGGTACAGCCCAGGTATGTGCCCAAACCTGCACGTACCACAGTGAGCACATGGGTTAGTTCACCTGCCGGGCACGACCCCCCCAGGACATTCCCACAGTGCCTGACTAGAGCCCAGACGAGTCCTTCCACGACATCCTCAGCCTTTACATCCCTAGGGGCATGTCCTTGGGACATGTAAGACTGCAGGGTGGCAGGTGCAACCCAGGCTGGGCTATCCTGCACTGTAGGCAGGACATCCCAGGGAGTAGCTCCCCATGTACCACCCCCTAGCACTGTGTGCACCCCCTGCAACACCCAGCTCCTGCTACATGGGAGGTAGGAACAAACACAGCAGGAACACCAAGAGCACCCAGGCACGCCCACCCCCATGCCAGGGCTGCTCCAAGTCATCCCTCTCCCATGAGCAAACAAAGATGGGCAAATGGGAGGCAAAGGGATGCAGTGGCACGTACTGGGGAGGATGGTTTTGTATCTGTCCTTGAAGGCACGTCCAGGGATCTCCAGTTCCTCTGGATTCACAAAGTTGGGTGGGATTTTCTGCAGGGGAAAGAGAACAGGCGTGAGGAAAGGCTCATCACTGCCACTTGTGTACCCTGGTGGTGGCAGAGCTGGTCCCTCAGAAGTGCACAGCTGGCCCAGGGACCCACTGGCATCACCAGAGATGCCAGCTCTTGGGATGAGCCCTGTCCTTACCCCAGATGATGTGGGACTTTTTCCAGAGAGGCCACCTTGGGAGAAGAGCTTGTCATGGGAGGGCAGGACCCCAGGGACCCCAAGGATGTGTTTGCACCAGGGAGAGGGTGGTACCTTGGGCACCCCTGCCCTCTGCTTGCCCACTCTGCCTGCCCCACCACCAGGGCTGTGGGGCACAGCTGGGGTCAGAACCTCTCTCAGAGTTGTCCACCCCTGTCTGTGCCACCATCACCAGCCCCTGCCACCCCTGCGGTGAGGAGGAAGAGGGAAGCGTCGCACCGAAAACTCCTCCTGGAGCTGTGCCAGGCACTGGGCATGCTGTTGGAGCTCCTGTCTCCTCAGCACGTGGCTGGATGTCCTCAGGAACTTCAGCGTGATGTCCCGTGGTGTGCAGACAGGCTGGATGGGCTCCACGCTCCCCAGAGAGCTCATGTCTAGCACCAGTGATACGTTGGAGCCCCTCCTGCAAGGCAAAGGGGTCCCTGGCTGACCCACTGCCACCCAGGGACAGAAGGAGAGCCCATCCCACCATATCATCAGTTAAAACCACCCCACACTGAACAAAAGCCAGGCAGAGACCCCGGTAGATGGGAGGACTGAGAAACAAGGAACTTGAGCTGCTCATTTTGCCTTTTGGCTGGGAAGCCCCTGGAAGGCGGTGTCGAGATTTATCCTGGGCTGGGTGGGGGGTCAGGCCTGCCTCCACCTTCAGACCTGGCACCTGCACGTGCTGGCAGGTGGAGGGCTGTAAGGAGGGAAGTCTGGGGGAGCCCTGGGGATGAGCAGTGCTGTGGGTATCCCCATGAGGGCTGAGCCACACTCACCTCTCCTGGAGACGCACGTGCTTCTTGGCAGAGGGACTGGGCTTGTCCCGCTTGTCCATGTCTGCCACAGCTGCCTGGGCTGCCAGGCTGCCCTTATGAACTCTGGAGCACACCAAGCAGGCTTGGACCATGCTGCAGCAGCCACAGAGCCCTCGTCCTGAAGCACAGGGTGGGTCACGGTGGGCCCTCAACTTTTGGGGAATCACAGAGCCATCAGAGGAGAAGAGGCTGGAAAGGAAAAGGCAGATCTGGGACATACAATGAGGCTGGGTGGACTCCCCAGCAGATGGTCTGCAAGCAAGAGATGGGTTTTAAGTTCGCAGTTGTCCTGGAATCAGGACCTCCAGCTTCTGTATCCAGGTGGATGGCAGAGGGAGAGCTCCCAGCACAGTCACCCTCTGGGATGCTGCAGCACTGCAACCCAACAGACACCACTGGTGACCCTGGGCATGGCACCTGCTTCCCCCGAGGGCAGGACACCCACCCTCTGTGTTGGAAGCCCCAGATGCTCTCCACCTCCATGGGAAGCACATGCTGCCCTATGTTTCCAGCCCTTCCCTGCCACGCCTGCTTCAGCCTGGGGAAACAGTGGGAAGTGGGAGAGCTGGAACACATGAGCCCAGCAGTGTTCAGCAGGTGACACGAGGTGGGCTGTAGCCACTGCAGGGAGCCTGGCCAGCTCCTGCTGCAGGGAGACACAGACCAGGCTCCCTCAACAGCCTCATGACTCTGGCGAGGGAGGGATGACCTGGGACAGCCTCCTCCCTCCTGCAGGTCTCAGCAACTGTCAAGAGGAAACTGCTTTATCTGGGTGGTTGAGCAAGAGGTGATGGGGCAGCCCAGCCGGGGGAGGTGCCAGGGCTCCTCCATCACCAGCCCCAGCGATACAGGACTGGGGGCTTGTGGGTGATGCTGGTTCACCTCTGAGAACAGCTCCTCATAGTGCATGCAGCACACTGGGATCCTAAGGCTCCTTCTCACCCCCAGCTCCCTCCATGAGGAGACAGGGAATGATGTAGAATCAGAGCTCTTGGTGGGCAAAGAGTGGGATCCCTGTTAGCCCATCTGCTCAGGGAGGTCTTGTGAAGAGCCAGGTCCACATGGTGGTTAGGAACACAGCTAGGGCAGGAGATGTTCTCCAAGACTCCCTGCTGCCCAGTGTCATTTCTGGGGGTGGCAGTGCCACCACTGCCACACACACCAGCCCCATGCCCTGTGCCCTGTGCCCCATTCAGTGTGTCCTGGTGTTCCCCAGACAGGCAAGGCATGAGCAGGAACTGCAGCACCAAGAGAGACCCTGACCAGAGACAGCCCAGGCTCCCACCCCGGCAGCTGTCCCTTGTGCTCCAGCCAGGAAACATCTGGGAGATGCCCTGGCCAAGCCCCTGGCTGGCAAAGAGGCACCCTAGGAAGAGCCCCAGCTGCCAGTACCTGCAGGGAGGTGCTCCTATCACCCTGTCCAGCCTCCCAGCCCTGCCTGGGGCTGCCTGGCTGCAAGCACATGCCCACCACCCCTGGGCACGGGGCCCGGCACTGCCCATTGGGGGTCTCGTCTCCAGTGGGCGGCAGGGGTGGGCTGGGGGGCTGCCTACCTGCTGCCCTGCGCTGGGGGCTCGTCGGTCCCGGCACAAGCCCGCGGGCACCGCGCGGCTCGCTCTGACACCACGGTTTAAAGTGTTCAGGAAGCTGCTTATCAAAGGAGCTGCTGCCTCTGCTGCTTCCTCTCCCTCCTTCTCCCCCACCCTGCCTGCCGCCCACACACATACCGGCCACATCTCTGCAGCTCGGCTCCGCTGGGCCGCCTGCAGACCCAGCCCTGCTCCCCACCGGCGAACCCCCGTCCTGCATCCTGCGTCTCCGGGCACAGCCTGACCTCCCCCAAACCCCCGGGGTGCCTCCCCGGGCATCGCCGGTGGGGCTGGTGGGGTGTGCTCAATGCTCTCTGGGACAAGCCATGGCCAGCACTGGTGCCACCCATGGGGCATGGAGCGACAGGCAAGACCTGGCCACAGGAGGCCGCTGGCAGAGGTTGAGGTGGGATGCTCCACGTGGTGCAGTGGTGTTATTCTGGGGGCACCAGACCCCACCTCCTCTCCTGCAGGAAGCCAGGATGAGTCCTCCCATCCCTGCTCTCCTGCCCATATCCTCTTGCCCAGGCTGTGCCCCAGCTGTTCCCCATCCCACTGTGGGATGAGCCAGGGCTCGCTCAGTGCCTCTTACTCTCAATGCCTGGCCATGTGCAGTGTGCTCCTGGTGTCACCCCACCATCCCCCAACCCATGGCCATGTGGGGACCCAGCACCTCTCTGCACCCACGACCATCCCTGGGCACCTCAGGGGAAGACATATGGGCTCCCCCTCTGCAGCAGGGCAGGGCAGGGGATGTATTTGGGGAGGAAGGTCCCTGGAGAGTCTGGCTCAGGTAGGACAGGTCTGCCCTTATGGCACTGCACATCCTTCCTGCCACATCCCCATCACTCTTCCTGTTTGCTCTTGCCCGGACTCTGCTCAGACACTGCTGCTTCCTTCCTCCTCAGCCCCCACCCTGCTGTGCTGCAGCAGCTCCCACTGCACCCCCCAGCTCCCATGGACACCACCTCCCAAACCCCCCCAGACACCATGGACACCACACCTCAAACACCCCCGAGACACCATGGACATCACATCCCAAACAACCCCCAGACACCATGGACACCACACCTCAAACCACCCCCCAGACACCATGGACACCACATCCCAAAGAACCCCGGACACCATGGACACCACATCCCAAAGAACCCCGGACATCATGGACACCACATCCCAAACAACCCCCAGATACCATGGACACCACATCCCAAACAACCCCCAGACACCATGGACACCACATCCCAAACCTCCCCCATCCCCCATGGACACCACATCCCAAACAACCCCAGACACCATGGACACCACATCCCAAACAACCCCAGATACCATGGGCACCACATCCCAAACCACCCCCAGATACCATGGACACCACATCCCAAACAACCCCCAAACATCAGGGACACCACACCCCAACTCCCCCCCATCCCCCATGGACACCACATCCCAACCCCCCCATCCCCCATGGACACCACATCCCAAACACCTTTCCCCTCATCCGCTCTGCCCTGGAGAGCTCCCAGCCTGGGCCACCTCCATCCTGGGCCAGCTCCAGCCCAGCTCCTTGTGGCCACTGTCCCGTCCCTGGGATGTGTGGTGCCAGCACTGCTGGTCACTGAGCTGGAGAGCTGCCTGTGTGCACACCTGTGTGTTTGCAGGAGCGGGTGTGCAGGGGGGTGCCAAGGTGCCAGAACATCTTCCCTGGGCACCCCTGGGAGACGCTGGCAGTGCCACCTTCTACCCAAGACCCAGGATGGGGGGAAGGCAGGAGGGAAGTAGGGATGTGGTACAGGGATGTGCCATGGCCCAGGGTCCCAGGGACAGAAAGGTCTGTACTGCTGGGATTTTTTGACCCCTACATGCCTCTGATGGTGCACGAGTGGAACCCAGTGTGCTCCCACCCACCAGCATAGCTCCTCTTCCTCCCCTCTGCTGAAGCACCAGCAGTCTGAGGAGGTGCATTTGAGGGGAGAGGGAGCATGGAATGGGACACAGACTGGTGGAGACCCTTGAAAGACAAGGTGCTGGTGGGAAAAGAGGCATGAGATGGGGGAGATAGACTGGATATGAGGGAGACCAGGAGCAGATGGGCCCAGAACACACTACTTGACCCAGGGCACTTTTCAGCTTTCAGTGCCCACTCCTGAAACAACAACCTGCCCCCTGCACCTTGTTGCACCCAGCCACATGTCTGCTGCCCCCCTGGGAATGGCCCCTGCACCCCCAGGCTGCACACAGCAGATGCACATCCACATGTGCACAGAGAATGTCCCTGGTCACTGATCGGTGTCTGCCTGAGCAGGCGGAGGGCAGGCAGATACCTCGAGCAGTGAAGTCCCAGACGTGCCCACACTCACACACACACACACACACACACAAGCACTTTTGGGCACATCACTCCTGACCACCTCTGAGCACCAGCTTGGAACATGATGCTACCAGCTGGCTCCTCCAGAGGGACCTGGCTGGATCCTCAGGGGGGTACAGGGGGGAGCAAAGAGCTGGGAGCTGCTCTGGCCAGTGGTGCAAAGCAAGGGACTGTGCTTTTCACGTGCAGCCACACTCATCCCATGTCATATCAACAGCTCTGCACCAGCTGCATCAGGCTGGCCTGGGGTGCAGAGGGGGAGCTGCTGGATCCTACAAGCAGGGACTGCTGGGGCTAGGAATGACTGGGCTTTGAGGGGAGAGGGTGTCCAGTCTGGGGGCAGATCCCAACCCAGGGACAGTTTACTGTAAGGACAGGACCAGGACAACAGGGCAGCCACCCCCTTTGCAATCTGCCCTGGGCAAAGAGGAACCTGACTCCCCAGAGGGTAAAGCCCAGGAGGTTATGGGGGGAAACAACACTGAAGGAAATGGCTCTGAGGAGGAGGGTCCCATAAGGTCACAGCTGTGCCCCTCACCTTCCTGCCTCCTTTGTCTTGTGGGGAAGGAGGGTCAGGACCCAGAACAGGAACATCCCTTCTTCCCCAGCTCTCCTCTCTGCTCCAACCTTGGTGCCAGTGGGATGTCAGGGGTTATGATGATGTCCAAAGTGGTGCTGGGACAGCAAAGCTTGGTGATGGAGGGGCAGACATTGGGGAAAGGGTCCCAGCTCTTACCACACCAGCCATGCACCCTGACCCAACCAGGCATGTGCCAGGCTTGGGATCCCCTGTGTCCTGTGTCCATGAACACTTGTGCATTAGGATTATCTGTTGGGATGTAGGGACTGGAGAGGTCTGTGCCAGAGCCTCAGAGGCCCTGAGGTATGGCTGTGGGTTTACTTTCAGCAACACGTGGGGACCCTACAGAGTTGGTGCTCTGGGAAGGAAAATCTGGATTTATCCCTGGCTGGTACTTGCTGTTGTTCACTTGCAGTTTACAACTCCACTTCCATGGGATCATCTTGCACCTCTGGCTGTGATCTCAGAGCCAGTTCCCCTTGTGCAAAGGGCACCTTCTAGCTCCAGACTGGGAGCGGTTCTTCCCACTTCCCTAGCCAGTCCTTATGCCCATTTCTGCCCCCCGACCTCCTGAGCATGGGCCTCCTCACCCAGCCTCCCTCCCTTGATTCACACACCCTCTCCTCATCCTCTCCAAACAGCAATGTAGCCCCAAAGTCACCTCAGCCCAGGCAGGCACCGAACTGGCACCCAAAGCACAGATGCTGCCCCACAGCCTCACTCCCTGGGATTGCCTTGTCCCGCCAGGCCCCCATCACCTTTGGGTCCGGCACTCAGGAAGGGCTGGTCCTGCTTCCGCTGACACGGCTGGGACTCAGGACGTCCTGCAGGCTTTTGGAAACGAGCCCATCTCCTCCACCGCCTAAACATCGCTCACAGGCTTGAAGGTGAAGCAGCTGCCTCGGGACTGAGCAGACTCTGTGCACACCGGGCGATCAGCTCCCGGCAGGCGTGAGGAGGACGGTGCGATCCCCCGGAGCATCCCGCAGAGCCGGCCGGGGGGGTGCGAACAGCCCAGGTACCGCACCTTTGCCGGGGACTCCGCCGCGCCGGCCCGGGGACAGCGAGGACCCGGAGCTGAGGGAAGCACCTCCGCAGATTGCTTTTCCGGAGAACAGCGTCTCGCTATTCCGGAGTCCTCCACGGGAGCGCATTCCCAAGGACAGCCCCGGCACAAGCGGGGATGCGGGAGCTCAGAGCCCGCAGGGCAGCGCCGCAGGCGAGCCTGGACCCTCGGGCATCCCACCGGCGTGGGGCTGATCCCGGGCTCCGAGTCAGAGCCAGCCGGTGTGTGACCTTTCTCCCCGTGACTGATGACAGTCTGTGCAGCTCCTGCTCCTGCCTGGCTCGGGCTGGGAGCAATTAAGCAATTGCTGGTTGTCTTGCCAAGGCATCACCGCTGATCCTGCCAGCCCCTGTGCTTCTGCCCTCTCCTCAAGGAGAACCAGGAGGAGGGTTTAACACCTGGATTTCTTGCTTAACTGCTGGATTTTTTTCTTCTTTCAATCACTTGATTTGTTCAGAGAAGAGGAGACTGAGGGGAGACCTCATTGCAGTCTTCAGCATCCTCATGAGTGGAAGCAGAGGGGCATGTACCAATCTCTTCACTCTCATGACCAGTGATAGGACTCAAGGGAACAGCAGGAGCCGAGTCAGGGGAGGCTTAGAGTAGAAAGGAAAAGGTTTTTCACCCAGAGGGTGGTTGGGCACTGGAACAGGCTCCCCAGGGAAGTGGTCACAGCCCCAAGCCTGTCTGAGTTCAATAAGCATTTGGACAATGCTCTCAGGCACAGGGTGGGATTCTTGGGGAGTCCTGCATAGGGCCAGGAGTTGAACTCGATGATCCTCATGAGTCCCTTCCAACTCAGCATATTCTATGATTCTATGACTGCTGAGTAGAACCACTTTTGGTTTCTGGAATTAGATATTCTCCCACAACTCCTGCAAACAAGCTGAGCTTTCCTCCAAATTTGCCAGCAGAAAGGCAGAGCAGGTGAACCACCAGCCCTACCAGGGTGGGCTAACAGTGATGCAAAGCTGGTGCTGTTGTGGGCTAAAGAGGGTGCCTTGGCACAGGAACAGCTCCCCTGGGATAGGTCTCCCAGAGTGAAAGTGCTTTATATCAGCTTGGTTTATTCCTCTCCTCATGTGGGAACAAGCTCTCCAGCTTCATTTTACAATGGAGTAATTGCATAGGAGATTGTTCCTAAGTCAGGTGCATAGAACCACAAAATCACAGAAATATTAAGGTAGAAAAATCTCTCTGAGATCGAGTCCAACTGTTAACTGTTCACCACTAAACCATGTCCCTAAGGGGTGGTTCTAAGTAAAGGGGATCTAAGCCAGCACGTGGGACCAGACCTCCAAGGTGCTGAGACTTTGACTCTGTAGCCAACAAATGCCAGTGGAGAAGCCAGAGAAGCACAGCAAGAGCCATTGAGCGACTTGGTCACCCAGGACACGCTGCTGGAGGCACACCCAGCACCTGTGGCATCACCCAGCTCATCCATCTGTCACTTGGGCTTGTCCTGTCCTTCCCTGTCTGCCTCTAAGAGGGCTTTGCTTTTAGAAAGGCTGCCTGGAAAACGCTGTGTGCCTCAGTTTCCCCTGGGGAGTGAGCTGTTGCCTTGCTTGGGACACCCGTGGGGTGGCAGCAAGCAGCAGCTACTCCAGGCCAGGAGACACACACACATGTCCCCTCGGGAGGCTCCAGAGCACAGCACCTGCCTGCAAAACCCTGTGAGCTGTGTGGGCAGGGAGAAGTCTCCCAGGAACAGGAACCCCCCCAACTCCTCCCACAGCACACAGGGCAAAGAAGCTCTCAAGGAAAAAGACACAAAAAGGCCTGAAAATCCTGAAGACCCATCATGTTATTCCTCTCCTGGGTCCCTTAGCACCCTGTAGCAGTGGGGACCTTGGCAGCCAGCACACAGGCTGAGCCTTTTGCCCAGCCCAGCCAAGCCCAGCTGGGTTTGCTCTGCATGGCCCTGCTGCCCCCAGCCCAGGCTGCTTCTTTTTGGGGGGACACTGAGCCCAGTTACCTCTCATCAGGTGCAGGGGCCATTACCAATGACAGGAAACGAGCTGGGCAGGAGGGGCAGGAGGGAGAGAGAGAGAGAGACTCAGAAAGAAAGGAAGCTGTTAGAAAGCAGTCACTTCCATTTTTGTTGCAAGAAAACCTGAGCCCAGGCACTGCTGGGCAAGGGGAAACAGTGCTGGCCTTCCTCAGGCTGATCTGGCCTGGGATCAGCAGTGACTTTATGATGAAGGCACAGATCCTCTTCTAGCCCTCTTCTATCCTCTTCTGACAACAGCTAGAAAGAAGATAGTAAGCAGGGATGGTTAAAGCAGCCATCATCAGCCAACATCCACTGCAGAAATATGTGTGGTGAGTCCTACCAACGCTGAGTTGGTCACTGCACAGGGGTTTAAGTTTCTTAACCTCACCTTGGACAAACTGTGCACTAAGGACTGTACCCTCTGGCCCCAGCACAGGATGGATCTGTGGATGCAGCTGCCTGAGGCCAAAGGGCCAGGGAGGATATACCAGCAGCTTTAATTTCAGGAAAAATATCTTCCCTGAATGGGTGATCAGACACTGGCACAGGCTGCCCAGGGTGGAGTCACCAGCCCTGAAGGTGTTCAAAAGGTGTGTGAATGTGGCACGTGGGGACATGGGTTAGTGGTGAACATGACAGTGCTGGGTTAATGGTTGGACTTGATGATCTTAGAGGGCTTTTCCAACCTGAACAATTCTGTGATGGTTCTTGCATAGCAAGAGGCAGAGCCTCTGACAGCCACGGCAGGTCCCACCTCTCCAGCCGAAGGACTGGCTGTGGATCAGCAGAGGCAGCCAGAGGGCAGCAGTGCAGAGGCAGAATGCAGGTCTGCCCAGTGCTGCTCCTCCAGCTCACGGCCACGACAGACCGTGGGCCTGTCCACTCTTGAAAGCTGTTCTGGGTTGTGCTTTCTGGCCTCAGAAATTCAGGAAGCTGCCACATTGGACCATGCATTGCTGCTGCTGGGAGATGCTGTGTGATGCCTCTGAGTCCCCTTTGTCTCGCCGCAGCCGTAGGTCTGAGCCATGGAAGCTCACAGCACACCTGTCCTATCCCAGTTCCAGGCATCAGAAATATTCCTGTCAGCTCACGGTGGGGAAGCCCTGGTGCTCATGGCCACAGATGGCCCAGATCTGGAGGAAAAGCAACTGTGAGCTTTTTAGTTTATTTCCTCCTGCTGTCGGGACTGAGGGGGGTCCCTAACTGCTGTGGGACCAGGGACACCTTTCCTGCCAGAGAGCCGAAGGATGGAGCCATGGAGCTTTTGACACTGGAGGAGAAATCAAGGCAGCAACTGGGGCCACCAGAGCCTGGGATGCAGCACAAGTGTTGGGCTGCTTGCCTGTGAAAGCCATGCCTTGCCAGACAGCAGCTGTCTCCACCACCCAAGGCTGCTGAGCACCATGCCCTGCTCCTTGCTGGCAGGGACACAGGGTCGAGCCACGGGGCTGGCACCAGGGTGGTGTTTGTAGTGACCCTGAGTGAGGCATTGGGTCTGCCACCACGGGGAACAGCAGCAGATCACAGACACGGTGCCTGGTGGGCAGGTCACTGTGCAGTTCTGCACAGTCCACTGTCCTTCTCTCCCCATACCTCACCTCTGTTTGTGGGGGGCATTTTGGGACAGGGTGGGTGCCTCTGTAATGCAGGATACAGCCACCACCTGCCTGTGCTGCTGGGGCCCAGGTCTGTGGCACCAGCACAGGGTAGGAGGGATCTGTGCTGATGGCGAGAGGGGAAGAGAATGGGGAAGCACTGACAGAACACTCACAGGGGTGCAGAGAGGGCTGCAAAGCCAGCAAGCTCTGCTCTCATCTAGGCCAGGCCATCCCTGCCCTGCCACACCACCAGCCAGCCTGGCATCACAACACTGCTGGGGAACATGATGTCTCCACCTCCTCTCACAGCCCCTCAGGCCTGCCCTGTTCCCATGAGTCTCCTGAGCCTCTCCTCAGAAGCACTAGTGGGGATGCCTCAGCGGGCTTTGGGGTTGCTCCACTCCGGGCCCAGAGCTGGAATCCAACCAAAGGACCCCAGAGCCCTGGGGCAGTGGCCTGAAGCAGGTGCCAGGCAGGGACCCGCTGCCCATGCCAGCTGGGCAGGAGATGTCACGTGTGGGGCCATGTCCTGCACAACTGACTGGCTCTGGGGCTCTGACAGGACCCCCATGTCTGCCTTTTGCCCCATCCCTGCAAAGGGCTGGTTTATGTTTCTGTCATAGTCAGGGATGGCTGAGCCTGTGTGGATCCAGGATGGACCCTGAAGAGGTCCAGATGGATCCTGTCTCCCACGAAGAGCCAGGATGGATTCAGGCAGTGACAACCACCCTGTGTGTCAGCTCCTCTCTGCTGCCTCTTCCCAGCCATCAGACAGGCCCCAGGGGCTGACACAGGCTGTCAGCTCAGACTCTGCCAATGGTCTCTTTTAACAACAGGCAGCAAAGGAGGGCAAAGGTGATGTTTGTCAATGGAGAAAATATCTGTGTGTTTCCCTGGAGACCTGGTGGGATGGTCCCACCGGCCCTGGTACCCTCCAGGACACAGGGGAGGTTGGTGACAGGCAGAGAAAAAGCAGGAGAACTGGGCAGGGAGCAGATGAGTGGCAGCAGGAGCTGGGTGGGAACCACCAGGCAGGGTGACCTTACCTGTGTGCACCACTACAGACAGGCTCTGGGGGAGCAGGGATGGACCCCAGGCTGGAACAACACTGAAATTGCACACACAGGTGGGGTGCAGGGATGACAACCTTGGAGACACTCACTCTGCATTCCCAGGAGATACAACAGGGATGTCACAGGCCACCCTGCCCTTGTCCCTGCCTTCAGCAGCATCCTATAGAGTGCCGAGACATTCCTGACCCCCACAGCACCTGCCAGAGCACACTGAGCCCAGCAATGCCCACTTCCCTGGCAGGGCAGCCTGTGGAGCCACTGGCCAGGCCTGTGAGGAGTGTCAGGCCGTGGGAAGGTGTCTGTTAAGAATCACAGCCAGGCTGTGTATGCAGGTGGTATCCTTGTGCTGGGTGCCAGCATGTGTTCAGGGATGCTTTTGGCCCAGAGGGGAAGGAATGGTGCTGTCTCCTGCTGCAGGTCTCCAGAAAAGGTCACAGCTGATCCTGGAGCTGATCTTTTCTGACCTCTTCTTCTGCCACATGTCAAGCAGCCGGAACGTGCCTCCTGGGTGGGGGTCTGCTCTGGGACCAGGCTCTGTGCAGGCAAGTCCTCTGCCCAGAGGTGCTGGAAAAGATCCTTAGAACACAGGAAAGCACTCGACCAAAAAAAACAGTGAAACATTCCCTTATTCTGTGATGTTTGTTGTTTTAGGCTCTCCTAGCCGAGTGACTCAAGCCAAACAGCAGCCAGGCTGATCCCACCAAGCCTTCAGACTGTCCCTCTGGGCCCCACAGTCAGCCCAACCCAGCTGCACTGCCCATGGGAGATGCAGGACAGCGTGGCTTTGCAGCCCAGATGACAAATGCACCGCTACTGAGAGCCCAGGAGGGGATGAGAAGGCTCAGAAGAGCTTGATGCATGCCTGTCACCAGCCTGCTCTCCCTCCCTCCCCTCCAGCAGCAGAGCACCTCTGCCTCCCAGCGTGTGGATGGTAAACTGAGGCACAGCAGGTGTGTTCCAGCTCAGAGGTGAAAATAGCTTCTGCCAGTGCCTTGGGTAGGAACCAGCTCTCCAAGTCTGGCATCTGTGAGGGTCTCCAAGCCCCACAGACTCTCCATGCCCCCAAACCCTCAAGCCAGGATGTTCAACTCAGTGGACACTTCATTGGGGACCCCTGGACAGACAAGGTTGAGCTCTGTGTCACTCTACAAGACCCAGTGAATGGTCCCACCATCCTAAGTCAAGCAGCAGAAGCCTTGGCTGAAGGGATAGACAAAACTGTCAGCAGGCAACAGTGGAGGAAGCTGATCCTGCATCCCTCTGCAAGCGTCTCACCCCTGCTCCAGAACTGCAGCACCCTCCTGGGGAGGCCGAGCTCCTGCCAGCAAAGCCTTTGGCAATCGATGGCTGTAGGACCTGTGCCTGCAGCCAAGACATGTCCGAGACAGCAACTACTGCTGGATGGCTACAACAGTGCCCTGGGGAGCAACCAGGCTGTGCCAACCCCAAACGTGCCTCTGCCTGGGGAGGGTGGCACTGGGGCTCCCTGCAGCTGGGCTGGGGGAGTAGCACCCAGAGGAGTTCCCCAACTGCTCCTGTGAAGAAGCAGAACTGCTTCTGCTGGGGGCTGGATGCAGAAAGCTGCAGGCACTGCTGACAGCGGACGAGACGGGCTCATGTTGTGTTTGGCTCCAGGAGCTGCGGGAGATGCCAGGGAGAAGCTGAGGAGCTGCATAAGCAGGCACTGCCAAGGCTGCAGCCATGCTGTGGGGACAGGAGCAGCCCTGGGTGCCACACAACAGCTCCCCGGGACTGCCATGGTGTAAAGACCTGTCCCCATGCCCTGGGACCCTCCAGCTATGGGGGTGGGCGTGGACAGGCTGTGCAAGCCTCAGTCCCGGGCTTGCAGATGGGTATGGTGATGGTGGTGTTGGCATTGCAGTGGCATTGGCATTGGCAGTGCTGCAGGCAGCAGTATGCTCACAGGAGATGCCAGAGAGGGACAGCAGCCAGGCAGCAAGACGGGACAATGCCCCGACCTGATCTGCCGGGTTGATCTCCCTCCCATGGTCGAGGTGGAGGATGGGCAGGCTTTGTGTTTACTCCTCCAAAAAAAGAGACCTTCCTCCTGAAAACAAAGCCTTTTGTGTGCAAATGAAGCCATCAGCAGGTTTGTTTTTATACAGGAAACTTTGAACCAGAGGCTGGGCCTGGTTTCGTTTTCAGGTGGGATTTTCAGCTTGTGGCAGTATTCGGAAACTGAGCCGCTTTCCAAATTTGAAGGTTGGATTTTCACATCACTGCTGAGCATGGCAGAAGTGTCCAGGGCTTCCTGTCACTGTCCCTCTCCCTGCTGTCTGCAGAGAGCTTTAGCCTGGCTGAGGCAGGGGGGACACCAGCAGGGACAGGTGCCTGTTTGCAGAAGGCTCTTGTCTGGTGGCTGAAATATGTGTGACCCTCCCTTGTGGGACCAGCTGCTACCTATTCACCAGGATGAGGATAAGAGCCATCCTGGACAAGCTCTTGGGATGCTCCTGAGCCAACACAGCAGCTCCTCTGTATCTCCTTTGATGTGGGACTGAGGAGGTCAGGATCCTTTCACTTCAGGATGGTGCCTGGTCCAGTGGGGCTCAGGGCAGCAAAGCCTTAAGCAATCACAGTCCACAGACACCTTCAGGGCTGGTGCACATGCTGGATACCTGCGCTGGCTCCATCAGAGACCTGGGGCTCTCCCTGGCCCTCTGCAGCAGCAGCAGCAGCACGAGGGGATGCTCAACCATGTCCAAGGGTCCCTGGCACCCAGCTGAACCTGCAGCATGTGGGGCAAACCCCAGCAAGGTGCAGGGGGGTGTGAGCTGTGCCCAACCTGCAGTGTGGCAGGCAGCTCCTGCCCTCCAGGAGTGCAGACCTCTGCTCTCAAGGGGCCACAGGAGACACCCCTGTCATCCCTCCTCCCCAGCATGCTGCTGCTGAGAGCTGGGCGAGCCCAGGCGGGCCTTCCCGCCGGACCAGCCCAGACTTGAGCGTCAGGGCCGTGCTGGAGCAGAGCAAACGGCAAGTGGGAGCGTGTCAGGTTGCCATCGCATGCGCCAGGCGCACGGGGACGGGCTGTGGACCACACCGGGGACACCCACCAGCTGAGGTACCGCTCCCATTCCTTGTACCGCTCCCATTCCTTGTCCCCCTCCTTCTTCCCAGATGCGCGACCAAAGCCGGGATGTGCGCGGCGAGGAAAGGAGCGCGGACCCTCCCGTGCCCTGGCACAGCGCGGGCAAACCCGATGCCACAACCCCGGGAGGGCAGCAGGGGATGGGCAGCCCCTGAGTGTGGCTGTGCCGGGAGCAGAGCCTGGCACTCCACGGCTGTGCCTGCATGGGGGTACCTCATGCCTGGGCTCCCTAGCGTGGTGAAGCATGAGTGGGCACTGGGAGCTGCTTCATAACTACTTCTTGGCTCTGTGAGTGTGGCATCCTGGCAGCACCAGGCACCTTTGCTGGCACCGCATCGCAGGGTGAGAGCAGAGCCCCACAGGGTTCCACAGGCTGTTGGCGATGGGGTGGGTGATTTTGGGGCCATCCAGGTGCTGCCCCAGCACTACCTGCAGTAGGTGTGGGGCAGGCACTGTCCAGGCTGCTCTCAGCCCTCCCCACTGAGTGCCTCTTGCCTGGCCAGGGGAAGAGAAGTCCTGAGCCTGCTCAGCCCCAAGGGCGGCACCCGTGCCCCGGGGGTGCAGAGCAGGTCTGCCCGGCTCTGCCGGCTTTGGGCGTGCCCGAGTCACCGCAGCCCTGCGCTTCCCAGCTCTGCAGGCGCCCGGCTCGCACCCACAGGCATCCCGGGCTCAGCTGCCAGGGCTTCAGCAGCGAGCAGGGGGAAGTGAAGAGCATCACCCAAGAGACGGTGACAGAGTCACTGCTGCCACTCCTGGCTGTCCCCCAGCCCAGACAGTGTGGCTGTGCCCTGCCTTGCAGAGGGGTGACATCCCCCACTGCCTGCCTGCCCTCCCCCCCTGCAACAAAATGGGAAGAGCTCCAAGGTCTGGAAGCGTGGGGCAGGAGGCAGCAGCGGCGCTGGCAGGGCTCCACGTGGGAATGATTAAACGCTTGCAAGAAGGAGCATCCCAGTGCTCTAGGCTTTAGGGCTGGAGAACCTTGGCGTGTGAACCTTGCAGAGACAGAAGTCCCAGCAGCACCTGCATCCTCTGCAGGCTTTGCCCTGGGAGCAGCCTGTTCCCCTTGTTCCTCACTCTCAGCCCCAGGCAGCGCTAGGCACCTCAGAGGTGGCAGAGGGGAGAAATCATGGCCTGGGGCAGTTCACAGTGCTGGTGGGCACCAGGAGATACCAAGGGACAGGGACTGAAGGGATGTTGTTGTTGGGCTGAGGCAGGACAGGAGCCCCAGAACTGCTCCCAGCCCAATCCCAGTGGCACCAGTGCCCCATATCATGGGACCCCTGGGCACACGTTGTCACGGGGTGCCAGGTTGGATGCACAGGGTCCTGCCCAAGGATGGATGGCAGAGCTCCCATGGGAACCTTGGGGCTGCACATCCAGACAGGGGTAGAGGCTCCTCTGTGCAGTGATTGCATTGCTCACAGCACCAGGTCATGGCTGTGCCCTCTGAGTGACAGGTTGAGTCCCTCTGGGAGCGTCCTTACCCACATGTGTCCTCCAGCAGGGACCCTGCAAGGCTCTGCCCATGCCCAGCCCTGGGAGCATCACTTGCCTATGTCACCTTGCCAGACCTTGTGACACAACTGGGACCCTTGGATGCCACAGGCACGCACTCTGCTGCCCACCCTGCCCACCCTCACCCCAGCAAGTGCTTCCTAGGGAGGCACCCAGTCCCGCCAGGTGTGTGGGACCATGCTCAACCCCAGGAGATGCCTCAGTGGGGACAAGCCCAGTGCTGCCAGCTCTGGGCACCTGGAGAGGAGGCCAATGCATGGAGTGCCAAGGGGGTGGACCCTGCTCTGCTCTGGGGTTGGAACTGCCCAGGGGGACAGCCTGGAGCCTTTGCCAGGCAGGGCCTTTGCACTGTGGCTGTTGTCCCTTAGCATAAACAACACCTGACACCACAGGGATGGGCATGTTGTCAGGGGTCCCCTTTCCCATCTCTGCTCCTGGATGATCCCTCCAGGGCACGGGGCAAGGACGGTCTCCCATGCTGGGGCTCTGCCCCTTGCCAGAGGTGGTGGTTTGACTGCACAGTGCCACGGTCTCACAGCTCCCAGCTCTGGCCAGCCGAGCTCTCCAGTCCCCGCAGTCGGCGGGACATCCCCACCCCCCTGCGCCTTGTGGTAGCATTCGCTGCTTCGCGGAAAATGTGATGACTCGGCAGCCTCTGAGTTTCCAGGCCTGGTTCCAGCTGCTGGGTGGAGAAACCTTCTGCAGTCGTCTTTGGGTTTGGCACAGCTGAAGGCTACACTGTTGGGGGGACCAAAGGGGAGATCTGGCATCCCCAGCTCAAGGAGGACTCTCTCTCTCGCTGTCCCTACCTGTGGTGGCACAGTGTCACTGGGGTGGCCGTGGCGAGGGCAGTGCTGGCATGGGATGAGCAGCTTCTGTCCCCTATGGAGGCTGCCAAGCGCTGTGGCACCAGGGATGGGGCCTGGGTTTGGCTCCCAGCAGTGCTTTGGGCTGTTTCCACTGCAGGCACAGCCCAAACTCCCTGAGCTCAGGGAGCACAGCCACTGGGATCCGAGGTTAAATAAGTGGGGCTAGTTTGGAGGTGTGTTCCCATGGCAGGGGGGTGACAGCTGTGTGACAGCAGTGTGCCCTGTGACGGGTCACCAGCAGCATGCAGAGGCTGAGAAACCTGCTGGGACACCTCCTGGCCCATGCTCAGAGGCCAATCCCATCCTGGTGGGCAGCAAGGCATCCCCCAAGCCATCCTCATGCCAAGTGGGGAGTCACCTCTCCTCCTGGATGGGGAGATGTGGGGCAGGGGCACAGCATGGCAGCAGGATCCAAGGGGACAGAGACACTGTGCTTCAAGAATCCCTGCTTGGCTGCCCAGCCCAGAGACCAGGGAGGGTAGAACAGACCCTTTGCTCCCTGGGCAAGCCAGTGTCTGGAGAAACTGCCTCGGTGGGGGAGTTGTGCCCCCACCCAAGGCTGCAACAGTAGAGGTTGGTTTCCAACAAGCTCCGGAGATGCCACATCCCACCATTGTGACTCCATCAGAGTGGCTGGAGGTGGAGATGGCCAGCTTTGCAGACAGGCTAGTGCAGGGGCACCGAGGCTGTGCCCAGGCAGGTGCAGTGAGTATACAAGGGCTCAGCTTCTCCCCAGCTGGGCAGGGCAGGCACAACCCAGCTGGAGTTTCCCAGGACTCCAGTGACTGGGTTTGCCCTCTTGCTGGCCTGGGGCTGCTCTTTGGTGTGCTTTGAAGCTAGAGGAGCCCCACCTTGATGCTGTAGCCTGGAAAAACCTCCTGTCTGTGCCACTACTGAATGGGACACTGCCTTTGACACTGGGGCATGCAACACCTCTTCGCAGGGTTTTCCTTGATAATCGAGGGTCCCTCCCGCCCCATGCCCCTGGATCACAATTCCCAGCCCACTAAGGCCCTCCATCCTCACCTCCAACCCCTGCTTCATCAGCCAGCTCTGCCATCACCTGCCATGCTCCAGGGACACCACATGATCCCCAGCCTTCACTGCCTGCACTGCCTCTGCCCCAGCCATCCTCCAGGTGACCCTCCAGGCTGCTCATGGCAGCAAACAGCTCCATGCTCCCCATCCAAAGTGGGATCACCTCTGCTGACAGCCTCTACCCTGCCATGGACCCCTGTGGGGACATCCACCGAAAGCCTCTTTGCAAATGTGTCTTGGGGACCAGCCAGCTGTAACCTCCTCAATCCCATTCTGGGCCCCTGGGTAAACCTGGCAAGCCCTCGCTGCAGTGGGGAGCTCCAACCTCCTCCCAGCTGGCTGCAGCCACCCAGCTCTGGAAAGGGGCCTTTAAAAACAGTCCCCAGCCCACTGGAGACAACAGCAGCCAACTCCAAACCTCCCCTTGCCTGGGTCCTGGAGGGGGACCCCCTCCCCATTCATCTCAGTGGCTGGAGGACATCACCCCCAGCGCCCCTGAGCACCCACCTTGCACTCAGCTCCCTGTCAGGCCAGTGTCTGGCAGCAGGGATGGGGGTCTCCAGAGCTGGCTGTGCACTGGTTCATGGGTCAGCCCCATCACCTCAGGTGCTGGTGGACCTCAGCCCCAAATGCTTATTTCCAAGAGGAAACCTTGGGGACTTCCAAGAGCCAGAGCTCTTTCCCACGGGCATCCATCTGTGGGAGAGGGTGCAGCCATGGCATTTTTTGCATTCAACCCTTGGAGCTGCTGGCATTAAGGGTTAAAAATCTTGCGTGTGCTGAAGCCAAGGCATCACATTCTGCTGCCTCCCTGATCTTTGTGTCCCTCACTGCTGGGCTGAGCTGCAGGGCCAGGGTTCCTGTACCCTCAGCCTGCTCCAGGCAGGGGACTGGACCTCTGCAGAGACGTGACTGTGACCACGGACCCGAACTCCTGGCACCAGTCCCATTTGGCCAGGACCTGGGAAATTAACTGTCACCCATGCAAAATGAAGGGGCCTCGTGCTCTCTAGCCCCTTTCCAGCTGGGTCTATCAGCCTGGGGGCTGCCAGAAGGGTTGGAGGATGGACCTGGGGTTGGAGATGGGTCCTAGACCAGGTTCCTTGTGTCCCACTTGCTTCTCAGTTGTGTGCAAGAGCTGGGGCTTTCCATGTCTTTGTCCAGGCACTGTGGGCTGCTCTGTCTATCACAGATCCCACTTGACAAACCTCTGAGTTTTTTGGCGAGGGATTCTGCTGTTCCAAAGAGCAGATGGGGGATGTGTCCCACCCTGACAGCTTGGTGGTTCAGAGCAATGAGCAGAGCTTGAATAGCCCCTGTTGGTGGCCGTACTGGCTACTGTAACAGACTCCCACGGCCACAAAGGCTGCACTGGCTTCCGGACTGATGCATCACTGAACCTCTTCCAGCACTGTCCCAGATCTCCAGCGCTGATGTGAAGCCAATGGCATCTCTGCTCTGAATCAGAGCTGGCATCCTGCCACGCTTTGCACAGACACCGCACAGCACCGCACAGCACAGCCCTGCCCGCAGCAGGGCAGGCACAGACTGCTCCCCACAGCAACCCCCCGAAGTACAGTGCCCACACAGCCCGGGCACAGGGCACGGCTCACCCCAGCCACCCCCTTAGATGGCCAAAGCGTGGTCCAGGCGTCCCTGTGCTCGCGGGATGCAGGGCCCAGGAGCCCCACA
>NW_021940585.1:931171-1165521 GCF_001715985.3 Manacus vitellinus | reverse complement strand
TTCCCGGGGGTCCCCCGCCCCTTTGTTCTCCTCTCCCAAAAGCCCCGCAGTCGGTGGGGAGCCAGGACGAGTCTGCCCCCGGAGCCGAGGGGAAGGAACGCCAGGAAGACGATAGCTTTTTGCGGGACAAGGAGTGGGCAGAGACGTTTCCTTTAACACGGGGGGAACTGACGCCAGCCCAAAGCAGGGCACACCCTGCTGGGAGCAGGCTGCGAGCAGACGGGTGTCCCTGCTGCCAGGGGAGAGCACTGGGGGCTCTGGGAGCTCTGTGGAGCCCGCGGGGGGTCTGGGGTCCCTCCATCCTCCCCCCATGGTGGTGGGAAGGAGATGTGCCTGTACAGGGAATGAGAATGCCAGGGCCTGTCCAGAGCTCACTCCCTCCCTCTCCAGACCTCCCTGTGCCCTGGCTGGTTTGGGGGGGTCTTCCCCTGTGGGCATGGCCTGTTGGTCTGCAGCCCCAGGCCCCGCACGAAAGGCCAGGGCAGCTCACAAGCTGCATCTGCTGAGTCTGTCTCCCTGCCTTGGCTAGGGGAGGCAGGGTGACAAGTAACACAAGCTCTCCTGGGGAAAGGGGTCGCAGCCCACAGATGCCATGTCAGGGTGGGACCTCCGCCTGCCAGCCTGACCCCTGGCCTGGCACAGGACACCTCTCCCAGGCATTGGTCTCAGCTCAGCCTCCCTCACTTTGCGCCTCTCTCACTTGGCACCTTCAATCCCCCAGGGTGAGGGATGCAACCGGACAGCACAGGCATGGCTGGAGGGACAGGACACACATGGTGACAGAGGTAAGTCCCAGGCTGAGGAAGGAGGGATGGTCTCTGTGCCTGGAGCAGTGAGATGAGCAGATGTGCTGGGCCAGGACTCTTGAAGTTGAGAGTAGCTTTGTAAATACTCTGCTTTAGGCTTACTACAGGCTGCAGATCATGACCAGGGAAGGGGAAGAGTCAGCCCCATCCCCCTCCAGCAACCAGCCATATGGGGGGCACTGTGAGAGATGGACAAGGCTCCAAGCTCTCTCCTTCCACAGAGCATCAGGTGGGTTCAGCAACAGCACAGACATAGGTGCCCTGCTCAGATGCCCTGCAGTTGTCCAGGCAGGATCATAGTCCATAAGGCAGCTCCATGGCTGCTGTGGGCCTGGAACCAGTGCAGTACCCACATGGCACCAGCCTGTGCCAGTGAGAACTCTCCTAGATGAACCACAGGCACCTGTCAGGGCACGAGGTGTACCTGGGTGAGGCTGTCTGTGATGTGGTTAGTGGAGCTTACCTGTGGGGTCAGGGGCCTTGTGGCCACAGGGTGCCTCTTGCCCATTCTAGGTACATTTGTGCTGCAGATGTGAGGAAGGTGACAGAGGGAGGCAGGCAATGAGGCTGGTGGAAACCCAAGAGAAGCAGAGAAATGTGGGAGGAGAATTCATACCTTCATAAATAAGATAAGAAAGAACCTGCAGTGACAAACGATCCCTGCTTGAACTCCACAGGGCAGGGCACAGTCCCGTGGGCTGCCTAAGGCAGGAGGTCAGATGTGCCCTGTGCTCTGGGTATCTGCTGAAAGGGAGGGGAGCCCAGGGCAGCTGCCCCAGGTATAGACACCTGACCCATGGGCACCCAGCTACATTCAGCTAACCCTTCCTGAGCAGTCTGATCCTAAATCTGCACTTGAACTGCTCAGGGATGGCACTGAAAAGGCCTTTCCCAGGGGCACTACCTGCTCCTATTTGTGTTCATCTGATGTCCCCAGGTCCTTTTGCCCTTGCCTGCTGAGTGAAGCTCTCAGCATTGCAGCAGGCTCCAAACCACAGGATTGCATGGAAGAGAAGTGGAACATAGTTCTGGAAGTGTTCAGATCAGTGGGAAAGACACACACAACTCCTGAACTGTGCCAAAGGTGCCCCTGCCCCGGGCTCACCCCACACTGCTCCTCCCTGACTGTGTAAAGGCCACCCCTGAGGTGACCTCTGGGGCAGTCACTGTGCTTGGTTCGAGCTTTCTTGCTGCGCCAGACCCCACGTAAGCCTGTCACAACATGTTGCACACCATAAATTTTAAGTGCTGATTATTACACAAATGTCGTACTAGCACTTAGAGCTGTTCTGTCATTTTCCAAAGGCTGAGAGCAGTAGAGAGTTCATGGATGTGGCACTTGGGGACATGGGTTACTGCTGGACTTGGCAGTTCTGGGGAAACGCTTAGAGGGCTTTTCCAACCTTTGGAAAAGTGATTCTGTGACTCACAGCTAGGCTGGGGATGGGGGATGCCTGAAAATCTGCTAGAGGCATTGGGAGGCAGACATGGAGCCTGCCCAGGTCAGCTGCCAGCTTGGCCCTGACAGACAGGTCGTGTCTGGCTCCTGTTGTGTAGATGGTTCCTCAGCAGCTCAAAGGGCAGGGACTCAATAGTAGTTTTGGCCACTGACCCACCAATAAGGCCAAGCCCTGTACACCACTTCCCTGTCCCCAGATGCTCTCCATCGGGATGCCATAGCACCGGCCCCGCAGCCCCAGTGCACTGACCTCACTGCTGCAGCAGGAACACCTCAGCAGGGCCTGCAGCCAGGCTGGCCCCACATTTCCTCCACATACACAGTGTCCCACTCTTCCCATTCACCTCTGCCCTGGGCAGAACAGGAGGGACTCAATGTCTGGATCCCCCCAAAGGAGCCTTTGTCCCCCAGCTCTGTCGGACCCCGCACAGAAGCAGAGACTGTTGCAGGGAGCATAATGGCCCCCCTGCCATTTCTATCCTGCCCCCTCACTGGCCACTGTCTTGCTTCTCCGTGGACACAGAGCCCTTCAACATCTTTTTTGGGGGCTCAAGCCAACCAAGGTGGCAAGCAGTGGATTATACCCAGCCAGGGAACTTCTCTGCCTTCAATCAGGGCTCTCTGGACAAAACACACAATGAACTGAAGCCTTCTGGTCTTTCTCCAATGGAGCAGATGCTCCACACTTCGGAGCATCTCTTTCACATCTCCCTTTGACCTCAGCCCGTGGAGGTTTCTGAGCATTCTTGTGTTTTCCCAAAGGCTGTTCAGAGCCCTCGGTGTCGGGGGGCCTGACCAAAGCAGGACAGTGTCCATGGTGGTGGCTGGTGCCCAGTGTACCCCAGCGAGGGTGGGTGGGCTGGGAGCTGGCTCTGCAGGCTCCCTGTTGACAGTTTTGGATTTGCCTCTGCAGGCACCCTCCTGAACATCAGCGTGAGTGACCATGGCCGGTCAGACTCCCTCCTTGTGTCCTGGGATGAGCCAGAGGAAGGTGCCAAGGGATATTCGCTCGCCCTCTCCTCCCTGGGGTCAAGCAGGGCGCTGCAGAATGGGTCTGCTGGGCCCAACACCACCAGCTTCTGGTTCCACGGGCTGACCCCTGGCACACACTACGAGATCGAGGTGACAGCCACGCTGGCCTGCATGAAGACTATCAGCCAGACCATCACAGCTCAGACAAGTAAGGGCTCTA
This sequence comes from Manacus vitellinus, assembly GCF_001715985.3. Classification (NCBI taxonomy): domain Eukaryota; kingdom Metazoa; phylum Chordata; class Aves; order Passeriformes; family Pipridae; genus Manacus; species Manacus vitellinus. The sequence goes on along the minus strand of NW_021940585.1, from coordinate 1,162,064 downwards.
CAGGGACTGCAGAGGGTCTCAGGGCTCCTGCCAATACCACTGTGCTGCTTTGGAGGGTGCCAAGCCCAGGTCTGTTTGGAGTCCCACTAGTTCGTGGGGAGGTTGGGCTTTTCCTCACTTACACCAGAACTAGGGTCCTTTTGTGGTCCCCAGAGTCCCAGGGGTCATTCCCTCATCCTTGTGGAGGAAGGGTCCTGTCCCTGCACCTTGCATGGGCAGAGTTTATGCTGTGTCCTCTCCTAAAATAATGTAGCTAATGATGGACCAGCCCATAATATGGCCTGCAGAGAGCTGAGGGGTGGAAAATGTCATGCCTGGAGGTCTAGAAAGGGCTATGAGGAAGGAGCATCTGCTCTACAATTTTGGCACATCTCCATCATTTACAACTCACCCCTCAAGTTTTGCTCTGCACCCTCCCTGGCTGATTTCAAGGTCTGGGGAAGGGAACAGGGCTGGTGGCTCAACAGCTCAGGTGAGGATGGCAGCCCTTGCCTGCACCTCTCCAGAAGATCCTTGAGTAAAGCAGTGCAGGTGAAGGTGGAAAACCTAGAAAAGGAGGGTAGAGCTGAAGGAGATTGGACAGCAGAAGGGCTGGTGTCAGGCAACACTGAAAGGAGCAGGAGCTGGTTTTCATGGGAAGGCAGGTGGCAGGACCCACAGGGCCATCAGGAACAGAGGACCTGTTAGCAGATGAGCTCCCAGGTAAGCAATGATGGCTTCACTGTGTGTGTTGTCCCTGACTAAGCCTCCCCGCTCAGTTCAGAGTAACTGCTGAGACTGATCCAAAGGGGATGGTGCACCCCACACCACCCATGGGAGGTTGGTGAGAGGTCAGGGAGGTGATAGGGCTGTGCTTGGGGGATCCTTACTGGAGTCCCACTGCTATGGAAGACAGGCCGAGAGAGTTGGGGTTGTTCAGCCTAGATAGGAGAAGGCTCCGGGGTGACCTTAGAGTCCCTTCTAGTAGCTAAAGGGAACTTTAAAATAGAGAGAGAGAGGGACTTTTTACATGGGCATATAGTGGCAGGACAAGAGGGAACAGTTTTAAACTGACAGAGAAGATGTTAAAAAGAAATTGTTCACTGTGGGGGTGGTGAGGCTCTGGCACAGGTTGCTGTGGTTGCCCCATCCCTGGAAGTGTCCAAGGCAAGGCTGGATGGGGCTTGGAGCCACCTATTCTAGTGGAAGGTGTCCCTGCTCATGGCAGGAGGAGGCTGGAACGAGCTGAGCTTTAAGGTCCCTTCCAACCCAAACCATTCCACAATTCTCGGATCGGATCCTGCGGAGCTGGCTGCCAGGACCTCACCAGGCAAAGGCCAACGTTCCAGCAAGCCTGTGAGACAACTCACCAGGTCAGGCACTCCCAGGCAGCCAGCCAACACTGTCTTGTGCCATGTCGTGTGTGATGCAGGTCCGTCACCCGTCCGCAACCTGAGCCTGAGCAGTGGCGGGAGCTCGGCCTCGCTGTGGGCGGCCTGGGCGCACGGCCCAGGGCAGCGCGAGGGCTACGGCCTGGCCCTGTACCACAGCGACTCCCAGGCGCTGGTGAGGAACGTGTCCATCCCGCCCAGCGCCTCCACCTTCCTGTTCGACGGGTTGCTGGCCGGCAGCGAGTACGCCCTGAAGGTCAGCACGCTGACTGGGTCCAGCCAGGCCAGCACCAGTGTCCACCAGTGGACAGGTAGGGAGTGATGGGTGTGCCTGCCCCAAGGGGGAAGGGGTGGGAGAAAGGCAGGAGGCACGCAGAGCATGTGCTTGCTGGGCTTGCAGAGGTGGGGAGGAGGCTTGTGTAGGATGGCAGCAGCTGAGCGTGTTTCATGTCCCCGCTGTGAGCACAGTGTCTGGGCCAAGGGGAAAACTTCACACCTTGGGCCTGCCTTGCAGCGCCCACAGCTTGGGTTTGTGTGTTCCCAAGGGAGAGGGGCAGTCTGGTGGATCCTGGATCTCTTGGCTAGCGAGAGCTGCAGGAATTGCCCAGGCTGCCACCCCCTCAGCCCTGCAGCCTGAAAGAGCATGACAGCATGGAAGGACCTCAAGAGCCCCCCAGCCAACCTGGGAGGGGACATGAGAGGGACATCCCTCAGCCGACCCCTGCCAGACCTTCAGCCCCCATGCCATAGAGAGCAGCTGTGGTCATAGTGGGCCCCTGGGAGAGTGGAGGGTCCAGGGAGGCCCAGCTCCATTGCTGAACTTCGCTGCCTCCTGCTCTTCCCCTCAGCTCCCTCCATCCCCACCCAGCTGAGGCTCAGCCCGGGTTCCAGCACCAGCCTCGTCGCCTCCTGGGCAGGGGCTGCGGGGGCTGCCTGGCTGCACCTTGAGCTCCGCAACCTCCTCACCCAGACGGTCACCACGACCCTGTCAGCCAGGAGGGGCCTCACCAGCTACACCTTCCAGCATCTCCACCCTGGCACCCAGTACTGGCTGGGGCTCAGTGCCACAGCCGGGCCCTACACTGCAGTGGGACCCAATGCCACTGCCTGGACATGTGAGTATGATGGCCAGGGATGGGGGAGGACCTTGGTGGCCCCGGTTTTCACCCTGTCTCTGGTCCAGCCTCTGAATCCAAAGGTCTCCTGCCAGAGCCCTGGGTGCACAGGGTGATTCTGCTTGGACTTGGCCTAAAGCCACTCCAGGACCCAGCTCTGGGACACTGCTGTACTGGGGCCAGTGAATCCCTGCAGCAGGCGGATTCCCAACACTGGCCCACTTTTCTCCCTGGGTTGCAGTGGGATCAGCCTGTGGTCCCTCCCCAAGAGCAGATCCCACTGGTCTTCAATGCAGCTGGGCCTGGGCTCTCATTGCCTCAGGGCTGTACAAGGGCTGCAGAAAAAATGAGGCAAGAGGACAGCAGTTGAGCTAGTTTGAACTGAAGGCTTCTGGAGGGCCTTATAAAAGAGCAAGAAAGACTTTTTACATGGGCAGACAGTGATAGGGTTTGAGGGGAATGATTTTAAACTAAAATAGGAGAGATTTAGATTAGATGTTAGGAAGACATTCTTCCCTCTGAGGGTGGCAAGGCCTTGGCACAGGTTGCCCAGAGAAGCTGTTGCTGCCCTATCCCTGTAAGTGTTCAAGGCCAGGTTGGACAGGGCTTAGAGCCATCTAGTCTAGTGGCAGCCCTCCCAGAGCCTGCTATTGCACCACTTCCCCATCCTCCTCCTGGCTCTGTCCTCAGGCTGACAAGGGCCCTGAGAGAGGGGGACTTCCACCACCACATCCCTGGTTTGTTGCCAACACCACGTCCATAGCACTGCAAACAGTTCCATTCCCAGACTTGCTAGCCCAGATGTTCCCAGGAGAACCAGGGGGGAAATGAAGAGGGCAAGCCCAGCCTCCTGGGCAGAGCAGATTCACACCAAACACTGAGGAAGCACTGGCCCTCATGGAGGGCACCTCCAAATGATGGAGGTGCCAAGCTGCAGACTCAGAGCTGCTGTGGCCAGTGACTCGTCCTGGCCCTGGTGAGACAGGGGTCAGACGTGCCCTGGGAGGACCTGGGTGCCACCAGGTGTCAAGACTCAGCTTCTTCGTGCTTCACCTGGGAAGCTGGAGCCTGCTCCCTGCTGACTCTGCAGCTGGGATTTTGGAAGGCCTCTGCAGCTGGTTTTCTTCTGCTATGAAGTGAAGCTGGTTCTTGCTGTTGCTGTCTGCAGCTCTGACCTGCTCCACTGAACAAAATTCCCCTGTGCCAGACACACGAGCCAGGGGCATCTGGCCAGGAGTTCAGTCCGGGCCAGTTCCTGAGAATCAGCAAGCTCATCGTGGGATGAGAGTGGAGTGGAGTGGACTTTTAGGAATTTCCCAGAAGGTTTGCCAGCTTTGTCTGGACTCTGCTAGTCCAGGAATGCTTATGCTGGGGAGTAGAGACGGCATGCTCCAAAAAGATGCATAAGGCTGGACATAACCCTGCAGGGAATGAGGCTCTGGGTCGGTGGGGTACAGAGCACCCCATAATCCTGATGCACACAATCCCATTCCCTTCCAGACCCCTTGAGCCCTGGCAATGTGACCCTGAGCAGTGCAGAGGAGCAGAGCTCCTTGCAGGCTCGCTGGAGCATCCCAGTGGGACACAGGGACTTCTACCTGGTGACGCTGCGAGAGGGAGAGGATGGTGTTGTGACGAGGAACATCTCCGTCGGCGGGGACAATGGTCACGTCACCTTCCATGGGCTGAGCCCTGGGAAGCAGTACTCTGTCCAGGTGATGGTGGTGGCAGGGCCATACCAGGCGTCAGCCTTCAGCACAGCAGCTTGGACAGGTGAGCAGAAAGCCCATGCAAGTCCCTTGAGGCCGTTCCTGCTGCCTGATGGAGGGGCTGGTGCCTGGAGGGGGGCTGGGGATGAGCAGGGAGATTGTGGCAGGGACCTGTGGCACCTGGTCTCAAGAGTAGGTTGTGGGTCAGAGCAGCAAAATCTGCCTCCCCATAGTTCCTGGTGAGGGTGGGCTCAGAGATGCTGGGCAGGCTTGTGCCAGCAAGTTTCAGGCAAAAATCAGGATCAGATCCTACTCAGTAGCCTCTGGACTCAGTGTTTGGCAGGTTCCAGGCAGCTTTCCCCCTTCCCCTTACTGCAGCTGGGTGGGTGGGCAGGGAAGCACCACCAGCCCCCCCAGAGCAGCATCTCCCTGCACCCAGTCCTTCCTGGGTGACTTGTGGAGCCACAGTTAGTGCTGTCCCAGAGCTGACACCCTGGAAAGGGACAACTGGAGCTGTGCACAGCTTGGGGAGGCACCCACCATGGTGCTGGGGGCACTAAGAGCTCTTCCTGCAGCCACGGCTGCCCCTGTATGGGATGGAGACAGCTGCAGTGTCACAGAATCACAGAACTGTTAGAGCTGGAAGGGATCTCTGGAGATCATCTAGTCCAACTCGCCTGCCAAGACCAGGTCACCTAGAGCAATCTGAAAAGCAAAAAAAAAAAATCTCGTGAAAGCAACCTGCCTGCCTGATGCACTGCCCTGTGCCGGGGTGTCCTTGTCCTTGCAGAGCCACTAGCACCATCTGGTGTGAGCCTGTCCAGCCAGGGCAGCCCCCACAGCCTGCTGGCCAGCTGGGAGGAGGCCATGGGGGAGGGCTATCTGCTGGCCCTCAGCCCTGCCGAGTACCCCGTGAAGAACAGCTCGTTGCTCAGGGGCGTCACCAGCTTCACCTACGAGGGCCTCCACCCTGGCACCCTCTACACCTTTGAGGTCAGCACTGTGGCTGGCCCCTACACATCCTCACCCCAGTGCGTCTCCAACTGGACATGTGAGTTCCACAGCCCTGGGTTCCCACTGGATCTTGCCCTTCCCCATAATGTTGTGCCTCAGGGCACGTGACAGCGAGTGTCTTTGGCAGCTCCATCCAATAACTGGGCAAAAGGCTCAGGAGGGGCAGAGCTGCTGCTGGATGTGTCTGACCCTGCTCTGTTTCCCAGTCATCAGGCACAAGGGTCAGCAGAGCCCAGTGCCCTCCTCCCCCTTCTCCTTGGTCTATCCTCCCGTGGCACTGCTCAGGCTGCCTCCGCCTTGAGCCACCTCTCCACCACCCACCACCTCATCCAGCACCAGAACAGTCCTCTCTCTGTGCCACTTTGAACTCTATGCTGGCCCAGTCCCTGCCAAACTGGTGTCAGCAGGGGTGACGGTGGTCAGAACACCTGGATGTGGGTTTTCCCAGGGAAAGGGCTTCACTTTGGGGTTTCACTTCTGCCGAGTGACTCTGGACCTTTCCTTTTCTAGACCCTTTGCCCCCGGAGCAGCTGACCCTCAGCAATGGGGGCCACAGCACCTCTCTACAAGCCTCCTGGAGAGCACCTTCCTCTGGCAGCACTGGCTACACAGGGACCCTCCTGGAAACCAAGTCCCAGGAGCAGATCAGGAATGTGACTTTGGGGAATGACTGGACGAATGTGACCTTGGAGGACCTCGTACCCGGGCGACAGTACACACTGGAGATGGCTGCTGTGGCTGGACCTTACAGATCCCCTGTGCAATCAGCCACGGACTGGACATGTGAGTGTGACAGTCCTATCTCACCCTGCTGCAAATTTCAACCATGTTCCGCCCGTGACAGCAGAAGCCAGCACAGGAGCAGAGGGTGACCCATGTGTGGGGAGATGGGGAACCTGGGACAGGGGTACATAGCCAGACAGAGTGAGAGGACAGCTGGAGCTGCATTGAGCCACGTTGGACCTAACAGGGTCTGCAGTGCAGGAGGAACCCATTACTGAACAGAAAACATTTCCAAATGTCACCCAGGGGAATGGGGGGACCTGCTCCCCTGTTTGCTGCGGAGCAGGAGCTCTGGTTGTTCTGGGGTTTGATGTGCCAGGGCCAATTCCTGACCTAACCCCACCAGGTGCAGGCAGTGGAGCAGGACAAGTGTGTGCAGCTCCAACTCCACACCACAACCACCTCTCACTGCGTGGGTGTCTCTTTTCTCTCAGACCCCCTGGCTCCGGCTGGCGTGACCTTGACCAACACCCGGCGCCCACTGGGGCTCTCAGCCTTCTGGGACAAGGCTGCTGGTGATGTGGACCAGTTCCACCTCCAGCTCTACGGCAGGAGCCATGCAGCACAGAGGAACATCTCAGTGGGGCCAAACACCCACAACTTCACATTCCTGGGGCTGTCCCCTGGCACTCAGTACTTCCTGAAGGTGACCGTCCTCAGTGGCCCATACAGATCCTCATCACACTTTGCCACTGAGTGGACATGTGAGTGAGAAGTATCCCCAGTCTCCTGCAGGGATGGGACATCCTGGCACTGCCTGCAAGAGTAGCAGTGACAGGGACTTGTCTGGGTGGAGGGAGGGCTCCGCTGGGATGTGCAGGCTCCCTGTCTTGGGAATCACAGCACATGTCACAGGCTGTGTGGTGGCTGTTGGGCCCCAAAAGACCCTTTTCCCCAGCTTAGGTTTTCCCCAGTCAAGCTGGGGATCTCAAGGCCAGCCAGGGACTGGTGGAGAGGGATGTGAGAGAGGAAGCACAGAGACCTGTATGGGCTTTCTGCTCCCTGTCTATGGAGTAAAGCAGCCCAATGGGAGCTAAGTGCTGTCAGCACTTACCTGCTAATAGCACCCTGGGGACGTGCACAGGCAGGTTGCCTTTCTCCCAGGAGAAGAGGAGAGCTGGCAGTCAGCTGCCACCACTCCTCCTTTAGCCCTGTGCAGAGGTGCAGGCTGTGCCCTGGCTTCTCCAGGTGGCTCATCCGTGGATTTCATGCTGTGCTTTCCTCCAGATCCGCTGTCTCTGGCTAATGTGAGCGTACGGCCTGGCCGGAGACCCCAGGAGCTGCACGTGAGCTGGGTGGAGTCCGGCGGTGGCAGAGACCACTTGGTACAGCTCTCGGTGGCTGAGTCCCTGTCCGTCATCAGGAACGTGTCTGTGCCCCGTGGAGTCACCCAGCTCGACCTGGAGGGGCTGGTGCCAGGGTCCCGGTACCGCGTGGAGATCATTTCTCAGGCTGGGCCTCACCGCATCTCCTCTCAGACTGCCATTGGCTACACCGGTAGAAACACAGCTCCCCTGTTCCCATCCCCTCTCCACCTCTGGCACCCAGCCTGGCTCTGACCTGGCGAGGGGCTCGGGACCACAAGGAGGGTCCCAGGGCTGTTCTGCAGGAGAGTTCTGAGACTGTGTCCCTTCAACCCCACCGGAGCCTGTCTCCTACTCAAGGTGCTGGGTCTTTTGTGGGACCTTCTCTCATCCTGAGCCCAGCAGCTCAGTGGGTTGTGCTGTGAGCCACTGGGACAAGGGGGACTCAGGCCGTGGTGGTGGTGCGCTGTTGTCACCTGGGACACAGGGAGCAGCTTTGACCTGGGAGCAGCCTGCTGCTCTCAGCAGCCTATAGATAGTGTGCTGGATGCCCACAGTCCTTCAGCTCCCAGCTTCATTCCTAACCTAGAGTCCGTCCTGAGCACCCCAGGTTTGTCCCCAGTGACCCTGTTTCTCTCCCACAGTCCCACTGCCTCCTCGTTCCCTATCTGCCAGCCCTGTCAGCACTGCCTGGGCTCTGGCTGTGCACTGGGAGACTGCTCCTGGGCAGAGGGATGGATACCTGCTCAGTGTGCTCGAGGAGGGCTCTTCTGCACCACCAAGGAACCTGGAAGCAGGGAAAGACAGCACCAATGTCACTGTGCCACAGCTGGAACCAGGAACATGCTACCTTGTTGGCATCTGGGCAGTGGCTGGACCCTACCGCTCCCTCCCCAGGAACATCACCAGCTGCACAGGTCAGCATGCATGACACCCAGGGGTGACGGGGTAGGAGCACTGTGATGAGCTCTGGAATGGAATGGGATCAATGTTGGCACCCAAAGAGGGGAGGGGAAGGAAGGGAGGGGAGGAGAGGAGGGCACCCTGGCCTGGTTCCTGGTGAAGCTGACCTGCAGTCATGTCCTGTGTCTCACACCCTCTTTGTACCGAGATGTCTGCTTGTTCAGAACTGGATCTTTTTCTCTCCAACCAATGTGTCTGTTTTTCCTCACAGTTCCTGCAGCCCCGACAAACCTGAGCCTTACAAACCCAGGCAGTTCCTCAGAGCTTTACACATCCTGGAATAAGCCCCCCGGCAGGAGGGACCACTACCGCATTACCCTGTATAGCCTCAGCACCCAGAGCAGGGTTCAGGTCCAGACCTTGAGTCCAGATGCCCAGAACATCACCTGGACTCACCTGGAGGCAGGCAGCAGGTTTGCTGTGCAGGTCACTGCTGTGAAAGGCTCGTTAGAAGCCTCTTCCATCAACGTCACCCAATGGACACGTGAGTCTCATTGGTTGGGTTGGGCATAGTGCTCCAGTGTGCCCCAGAGCCTCCCTCCCCCTGAGCCTTGCAGAGCACCCACTGCCACCTGCCCCATCCCAAACCATCCCTGCTGTGCCCCAGAGCCTCCACCTGAGCTTTCCAAAGCATGCAATGCCACCTTCTCCATCCCAAGCCATTCACACTGTGCCCATAGCTTCTATGTAATGGTCCCACCTTTCTGCTCACTGTCCTTACTCTATCCTTGACACGGAGCCAGCCCCCCCACCCCCCTCAGAGGCTCAGGGTATCTCCCCTGTCATGTCCAGCTGCAGATCCCAGGGATGCTGCGCTCACAGCCATGTGCCCTGCCTGCCTGTTTGTGCCCAGGCTCCTATTCAGAGGATCTCTGGGCTGACTGTCTCCCTGTTGCTTTCCAGATCCCTTGGCCCCTGCCAACCTCACCCTGGGCAGCCCCTCAGCCTGGGTGCTGTTGGCCTCCTGGGCAGCAGCAGGGCAAGGAGCAGAAGGCTTCGTGGTGGATGTCTATGACACAGCCTCTGGCACTCACATCGGGCACACGGTGCTGGGAGGCAACTCCAGGAGTCACATCTTCAGGAGCCTGAGCCCTGGCACCCTCTACAGCGTGGCAGTGAGGGCCACAGCTGGGCCCTTCCACGCCAGCACCCCCAACCTCACCCACTGCACACGTGAGTGTGATGCTCTCCTTGCAGCCAGATGTCCTTCACCAGACCTTTCCTTCCCAGTTTGGTCAGAGGCTACACTGGTGCAGCCCCCCTGCTCTCCTCTCCCACCCATGCAAGCACCCAGTGCTTATTCCCTGCCTGGATGCATCATGAGGAGCCTGTGCCACCCCCATGCCTGGTAGCCACCCACAGCAACCCACAGTCTCCTGGAGGGGGCAGCTGCCACAGAGTCAAGGGCACAGCCAGCCCATGGGACCTCACGGAGCTGACCCAGCTCCTGCAGCACAGGCTTGGCACAGACATGGAGCATCTCCTATCCCTCAGCTCAGATGTGGCCCCTGGCAGTGACTGGTGTTTCCTCCCCAGGTCCACTGCCCCCGACTGCCGTGCGCTGGCTGAGCACGGGACACCCCGACGGGCTGAGCGCGGCCTGGGGCGCCGCGGCCGGGGGGAGAGAGGGGTACACACTGACCCTGTTCCACGCACGGCCGGGCACTGTGGCAGCCACAGCCTCGCTCGGGAGAGACACCCACAACTTCACCTTCACGGGACTGGCCCCAGGACACGAGTACTCCCTGGAAGCCAGTGCCACAGCTGGACCGTACCAGGCAGCAGCGCCCAAAATCAGTGGCTGGACACGTGAGTGACCAGAGCAGTACCCTCTGCAGAGGGGTGGGAGATGTCACACCACTGCACAGTCCTGGAGAGGGCTGGGATGGGTCCACTGCCCCCGACTGCCGTGCGCCTGCTGAGCACGGGACACCCCGACGGGCTGAGCGCGGCCTGGGGCGCCGCGGCCGGGGGGAGAGAGGGGTACACACTGACCCTGTTCCACGCACGGCCGGGCACCGCGGCAGCCACAGCCTCGCTCGGGAGAGACACCCACAACTTCACCTTCACGGGACTGGCCCCAGGAAGCAAATACGTGCTGGAGGTGGCGTCCATGGCTGGGTCCTTCAGGACACCCGCAGGGAATGTCAGCAACTGGACATGTGAGTACCCTTTTGGGGGGCACGGGTCCCTCGCTGGGCAGTCAGGAAAGCTCATGGCAAAGAAAACTGACCTTTGTGGCAGCCCCCAAGCCCTGCCTGGGGCATGTCAGTGCCATGGCACTGAGCAGAGCTCTGCCCACCCTCATCACCAGCTCCACCAGCCTGGGGGAAGGCAGCTGGAGCTCCAGAGCCATGCTTCAGGGGAGAGCCACAAAGAAGGGAGCATCAGATGGGGCATTCACCTTCCCCACTCCTGTAGCTGGCTGTGTGTTCCCTCCTCAGCCCTCCTCAGCCTGATCAGGCAGGCACAGAGAAGCCTGCAGAAGCTTTGAGCTGCCTCCAGGCTGGTGGGTGCAGCCACACAGCCGAGGCTAAATGCCCTGTCCAGTGTGGCACATCCCTCCTGATGGCACTGCCAAGAGACCCAGGCAATGTCCTCAGGCCCTTTGTTGACATGTCTCCATCCTGTCTCTCCAGACCCCTTGGCACCCCGTAACGTGTACATGACGAACCAGGGGTATCCCAACAGGCTGAGCGCGTCCTGGCGAGCTGAACCCCAAGGACAAGACAGTTACAGGCTCCTCCTGTATCATTCAGGATCAGGTGTTTTGGCAGCCAATGTCTCTGTTGGGAAAGGCACCAGCAAGTTCACCTTCTCTGGCCTGGCTCCAGGACACAAATACCTGCTGGAAGTGGTGTCTGTGGCGGGGCCCTACACAGCGTCCGCGGGGAACATCAGTGACTGGACAAGTAAGTGCCAGAGCTGCAGGTCCTGCATCATGCACGAGGCTCAGCCTTCCCAGCTGGGTGGGCTCAGCACCTGGAGTGGGAAAGGGCAGGGACATGGCCAGGACAGCTGCCTGGAAGCTGTAGGATCAGAGAATGGTTTGGGTTGGAAGGGACCTTCTAAAGGCCATCTAGTCCAACCCCCCCACCACTGACATCTTCAACTAGATCAGGTTGCTCAAAGCACTGTCTGACCTGATCGTCAATATTTCCAGTGGTGGGGCAGCATGGCATGGCATGGGGTGGGATGTACCACCACAGCAATGGGATCATGGGCTGGGCAAGCCCCTGGTGGAGGGGAGAGCCAGGCAGTACTGCTGGCTGTAGGAGAACCTGGCAGCCACGACTGCTGTTTCAGGAGGCAGACTCTGGGCTGTGGTCCTGCTGGCTCCTCTGGGAATGGGTGGCTGAACAAAAGCACGGGATCCCATTGCAGTAGAGCTGCTCTGGTAGATGACACCCACAGCCTGGGAGACCACAAGACCTAAGCCAGGGGGATACACCCCACCATCCCCACTGCTGTTCCCCTAGGCAGTCAGAAAATTCCTGGCATAGGGAATAAGGGGAGGATGGGCTTTTTTTTTGTTTTTAAGGAATGTGGAAATTGCAGATAAGCACAATAAGCCTTTTCATGTGCTTGTCCCCACAGTCCTTGCACTCTGCTTGGGGAATCCAGCAGTCCCTGCTCCCACGCTCAGCCATCCCCCAGCAGGGTGCTGGAAGTCATGTGCAGAGCCCTTTGGGCAGGTCTCTAATGAAACTTGCTCATTAGCTAGAGGAAGAACCCATCCCCTCACACTCCTCACTCTGCATGTCCTCCAGCTGCCAGTTAAAGGTCATTTCTGGCAACCAGCAGCAGCAGGAATGTTATCACTGAACATGTGGAGTCTCCTTGTGTGTCACCCATCTCCTGCTTGTGCCTCTGTAGGATGGAAGGGAGCACATGCATGCCAGTAACTCTCGTTGGTGTGTTTTTTGTTGTAGCCCCCTCAGTTCCCAAAAATCTCTCAGCGGTGGCCGAAGGGAACAACACAATGCTTATCTCCTGGGGCAGTGTCTCTGGGCAGCAGGACGACTGCCAGCTGTGGCTGCGGGACCCCCGGAACAGCTCCCTGCCCTGGCGGCACTCCCTGGGCAGAGGGCAAGTCCAACAGCTCCTCCAGGGGCTGATCCCAGGCAGGAACTACTCTGTGTCCTTGAGCTGCGTGGCTGGGCCGTACTGGAGCAGCACCAAGTCCTTGGCAGTGCCAATAGGTGGGTACACACTGCCACGGGGAGGGAGCAAGGCAGGCTGGAAGGGGCAGAAACATGTGAGTGGCCTCAAGACTGGATCAACCCTTGGGTGTCAACAGAGGCATGGAAAGTGTTTATTGTGGGAGATAAGGAAAGCCAGCAATGTGACCCTCTGGTAGCCATCGGTTCTCTCAGCTAGCCCCATGACAGATATCTCTCATCTCCTGTGAAGCAAAGCAGACTCTGCAGAGATCTCCACTGGTTGACTTCTCCTGTAAGACACCAGCTCAGGCCCTGGCCCATTCCTATTGTCCTGTGGCCCATGGCACAGCAGGCTCCCAGGTCATAGCTGTCCAGCTCTGCTCCTCTCATTGACCTCAGGAGCAGATACCAGTGCAGGTCCAGGCTGACACAGGGGTAGAAGTTGGGATTTCTCTGATCCAGTGAGTGCAGAGCCTGCCCTATCTCCTCTGCAGAGCCAAACCCCGTGGAGGATGTGCAATGCCTACCACAGTCAAGGAGCCTTTACTTGAACTGGACAAGCTCTCCTGGAGATGTGGAGGCTTATGAGGTGGTGACAGAGAGACTCTCTGATGGACCTCCCACCTCCAAGTACATCATGAGCATCCCTGTGAACGAGGCCAGTTTGGAGGGGCTGGAGCCAAACTCCTCCTACCAAATCATTTTGAGTGCTGTGGGCATGAACACACTGAGGAGCCAGGCTGTGACTCTGCTATGCAGCACAGCAGTGGAGGGTGAGTCTCCTTCTTTCCCACAACCTTGCCACAGACCCCAGGAGAAGACACCCAGTGTTGCTGCTGGGGACTCTTTCAGGTGCCTGTGAGCCCCACATGGTCCTGCACTGACCTGCAGTGGGCCGGGGCTCTGGCAGTGCTGCTGGGACCAGTCACAGGCTGAGCAATGTGTGGTGGGACTGTGGGAGCAGGGACAGGCTAACAGGCAGTGCTTGCTGGTTCCTCTTCCAGCCTTGCCTCCACCCCTGCGTGCAGATGTCTTCCAGGTGGAGTCCAGCTCCACAGTTATCATTTCATCCGACCTGTTCAGTGAGGAGAATGGCCAGATCGAGTATTACGGTGTCATTGCTACCACTAATGACTCATGTAAGTGTCCCTGCACGTCCCAGTCTGCTCCCAGTGTCTCCCTGGAGGGTAGCTGGTTCCCCAGATGTCACTTTGGGACTGCCACTGTCGCCTTGTACATTCTCCCCCAGTGCTGAGGCCCACCCAGGAGATCATGTCCAGCACATGGTATGACCACTATTATGGGACAGAGGACTCCTACCTGGCAGTGCTCATACCCAATCCCTTCCACCAGAGGAGCTCCCTTGAGACCTGGCGAGTGCCAGTGGGAACAGAGGAGTGTGGCCAGTCCAGGGCAACGTGCAATGGGAAGCTGAAAGCCGACAAACAGTACAGGTGAGAGATGTCAGCATCCCTCCTGAGGGGAAGGGGCGGGAGGAGAAAAGGGACTGCACGTGTCCCTGCAAGGTGCCACCAGCAACCTGCACGTCACCTCACCCTTGTACCCCTCAGATCTCCAGGGGCTGTTCCACCAAGCAGCATTTGAGGGAGGCAGGGGCTGGCATGCAGGGAATATCAGACAGTGTAGTGGGCAGGGAGAGGGAGAGCTGAGGCTGCCAAGGGCTGTGTGTGTTACCTCGGGAGCTGGGAGGATGTCCACCCTCAGGGTAGGAACTAAAACCAGATGTTGTGCTTTGTAGGATTTTTGCCTGTGACTCAGAGCCAGGTGCAGGTGGCACAAAAATAAAACCAATTCAGAAACAGTAGTTTGAGTGGTGCCTACTCAGTAGGAGGCTCAGGGGTTAGGGGTAGAAAACGCTCAGGCTAAGGTCCAAGTTCCCTGTGAGACACACACATGGATCCCAATAGTCATAAATTCAGAGTCTTATTTGACATTAAATAGAATCCAGGAACATGAAGGTACATATTTTGTTATAGGGTACCTTTAAACATTTGATTTTAAATCAGGTTTTCCACTACTAACAAAGAATGATATCTTTAGCCAGTCCCATTAATTTAGCAGCTCGCAGTTTCATCAAGTGGTAGGCATTTCTCTGATCCTCCAGAATCTGGAAGGTTGTCCCATTTCAGTTTAAAGAAACTTGCTGCAAGGGTGGCTGACAGGTCACTGAGAGGATTGGGAAAAGAAAATGAAAGTCTGTGAGACAGCGTGTGCATGGGAGAAGAGCTTCCCTTTCCCCCGGGAGTACAGGCAGAATTAAATCTAACCATAAGTTTTGTGGTGAGCGGGCAGAACTTACTGCTTCACCCCTCAGCCTCAGGTCTGGGGGGATAGAGAGGGGACAGCTGGGGTTGGAGAGGGGACAGCAGGGCACAAGTCTCGGACTGAGGTCTGTAAACAGCCTCGAGGGGACTTTAACAACAGCACCACCACACCAGCACACCCCTCCACACCCGGGCACTGCCGAGCCAGGCTCAGGCTCTGTACCTGCCCTCCCGCTGCCCAGTTTTCACTCCAACACGGACCTCCCGGGGAGCAGCTCATTCACGGCCATCAGGCTGTCATTAGTCCACCTACTGTGATTCAATAACATGTACTTAACTGTCCTGTTACTCAGGACTACCAGATCCTTTTGCACCTCTTCACAGCTTGCTTTCAGTTTGGCTGCCCCAAACAATCTAAATGTCCTCAGTACAAACAGCACTCAAATATCCTAAATAGCCAACCTGAATATCTTCAGTACGTGCAACGCTCAATCTAAGGACCTAAAGATCCTCAGTAGACTGTGCTGCTCTCCTAATGATTCTGAGGGCGGTGAAAAGCTGGCAGCCCATCCCCACCCAGAAATTTCACCCTTGTTTCCTGTGTTTCAGTGAGTTCTTTAACCACAAGCCCTCGTCTTTCACGCCCTGGCATCTGCAGGCTCACTTTCCAAGGAGGTCAGTGAGTGCCCTGGCAGCTGGGTACGGGGGGCTGCCAGAGGGGACCCACACGCAGCTCTACAAACTCCTGGCTGCTAAAATCCAAAGCTACCTTTGAAAGCCTTGGCTTGCATTTAGGGCACAAGAAAACCTGTCCTTCCGAGTCACCTGCTCAGGTCTATAGAGCTGTGGGGACTGGTGTGCCCGCTGCCAGGAGAGGGGTGAGGGGCAAATCTCCACAGGGAAGAGGACACACCAGCCACTTCTGGTGTGTAAGGAAGGATCTGGGCCAGTCCTCCCAGGTGGGGTGCCCCTGTTTCAAACAGAGCTCAGCTCTTTCCAGTCAATCCAGTTAATCAGTCAACATGAACTGAAGTGTTTTTCTTTATTTGTGTCCTAGAAGAGACCAGACACTTGTCTCTGCAGATAACCCTTTGGAGGAGAGCTGCTTTCCATTTGTGCTTACTGGACATTTTGTCATGTTCTCCCAAGTGGAACAAACCTGTACAAGAGGCGGAAAAGGGAGGAAAGACCATTTCCACACATCCCCTAAATTTCTAACAGAAAAGCATCTTCTTCCAATTCAGCATTTCAGGACAGAGGCAGTGGTCCCGTTCCCCAAAGTCCTCCCTGCTGTGTGCTGGGTGCTGTGCTCAGCTCAGGCTGCCCCTGACACAGGACTCTGCTTTGCCCTAGGTTCAGCATTGCTGCCTTCACCAAATATGACCCAGTAGCCCCTGCAGTGGCATTCACCATGTTCTCAGGTAAGACAGAGAATGGCATCTTCCCTCCCTGGCTGTGTAGGTTAGAGGTAATGAACACCCCGACAGTGGCCAGACAGAGGGAGCTCATAGGCTGTAGCAAATATAATAAATAGAATAAATGCAGCCATATATCATAGAATCACAGAATGGTTTGGGTTGAAAGGGGCCTTAAAGCTCATCTTGTTCCACCCCCTGCCATGAGCAGGGACACTCCAAGCCCTGTCCAACCTGGCCTGCAACACTTCCAGGGATGGGGCAACCACAGCTTCTCTGGGCAACTTGTGCCAGGGCCTCACCATATGCATTGTAAAAAACTTCTTTGCTGACTCTTCCTTCTCTCTTTTTAATTCCAGCTGCTGGATCTGGTGCAGATACAACTCCACTCTCAATGCCAATAATCGCTGGAATCATTGTGGGATTTCTCCTAACACTTGCAGCTATTTTTGCTTTGGTTTACTGGAAACAG
The DNA here is from genome assembly GCF_001715985.3 of Manacus vitellinus. Taxonomy (NCBI): domain Eukaryota; kingdom Metazoa; phylum Chordata; class Aves; order Passeriformes; family Pipridae; genus Manacus; species Manacus vitellinus. The sequence goes on along the minus strand of NW_021940585.1, from coordinate 1,145,471 downwards.
CTCAGAGCAAAGAGGTGAGCATGAGCCATATCTTACCTGCTGAGTGCAGGCTGAGATACCCAACCTTCACTGTCGAGCCAGGAGGAGAGTGGGGACAGGGTTTAAAAAACATTTAAGGTGTGGGCTGGTGGACTTTTGCCTGGCAGGCTCAGAAGCCAAAGGCAGAGGGGAGATGGGAGCCATGCCTGCCATGAGCTCCATGAGCCAGTAGCACAAAACACCTCAGGGCATCGATCCCTGCACTGCAGGGAAAAATAACAGCACCTGTGCTCTGGTTCTAGAACCAAGAAGAGCAGCCTGCCCCAGGAAATGGTGACCTACAGCTTGAGGTGAGTGCTGGAGTCTGCCATCTGTGTGTCCCCACTGCAGCTCCCACAGTTCTTCACCTACTTCCTTTTTAATGCCTTCACTCAGGAAAAATCCATCTGCCTCCTCTCCTTCAGTTATTTTATAAATCAGTCTTTCCCAAATGCAGTATTTATTGCCTAGCTCCATTCCAAAGTCAGTGCATTGTCCAAACCTCCTCCCAGAGTCTTCTGCAGCAGAAGAATATCCTCATCACCCTGAAACCCTTCCCACTGTTTAAACTGTTGGACCCACTCCCCTAGGCAGTGATGTGGGCTATAAACCACCCCTGTGTGTGTGCATCCAGGTACCACAGGTCTCAAGGCTGGGTTGTCTCAGTGGCATCTGACTGGCCAGCCAGACTTCCCAGTAGCTAAGGCAACTTTTCCTCTGGACTTAATTTCCTGCAGAAATGTCCACCGGCCAGTTCCTCTACAGAACTTCAAGCAGTACTATGAGATGAAGACAGCAAGTGCTAACCATGCCTTTTTCCAGGAATTTGAGGTGAGATGAGACTCCTCGCAGAGATGACACTGGATTTCCCCACTCATGCCATTGGGTGCCCTGCATGGAGTGCTCCTCTCCAAGGACAGGCACCCATCTCTAGCAATCCAGCCACCCTTCGAGGCAGCCTTGGAGGCCAAAGATTGGCCAAGTGATCAGGCAGTTCCTTTGCTGAAAACCTGTTTTGTTTGAGTTCTGGTCTAAACACATGTTGCCTCCTGTGGTGTGAGGTGAACTAGGACAGGGCAAAGGGCCCCAGCCCTGACTGGAGGTGAGGATGAGCGGGGTGGCAATGAGATCCACCCTGACAGTGTTAGAAGAGAGCCTGCAGCCAAAGGGAAGGTTGAGTAGCACTCAGACCTCCAGGGCCAGGCTGTGAGCTTCACCTCGGGCTGCCTTCCCTGGCTCACACTATCAGCATCTGCAGGCTCTGGGCTGTAATGCTGCAGCACCTTTCAAATTATCATCAGTGGTTTCAAACCTTCCTCATATCACCCTTCTCTGGCCCTCCTGAGTGAGGACAGAGGCAGAAGTAGATACAGCACAAGATATTTCTGTTTGCTCAGCAGAAAATCCTTTGAGCTTCTCGGTAGATTTCTGAAGTTTTTTTCCCCCAGTACTTGTTCTTGGGCTTTTCTTTTAAATACAAATAGTGCTGTTGGAAAAGGCCGTGGGAAAATCCACCATGGCTCAGAGTGCACAGGCCATATGGAGGGAAGAGTGGAGCATTTTCCTGTGTGGGGGTAATCCTCTTTACCCTCCAGGCAGAGCCTCTGGCCATGAGCAGGGAGCTGAGCTGACCAGGAGCTCTCCATGGGAACATTTGTGCTTGTCCTTTCCCCTGTCCTATAGGAGCTGAAGGAAGTTGGGAAAGAGCAATCAAAGGTGGAGGCTGAGCTACCAGCAAACATCTCCAAGAACAGATATGCCCATGTGCTGCCCTGTAAGTGCTGTCTCCTCCCTCCTCCCCCAGCATCCAGGGTGGGAGCTCACAGGGCAGTGCACAAGGGCAGGCTCACCTTGAATCACTGCAGGGTTCAATGCTTGGAAGCAGAAGGACTCTTGAAATGGGCCTTGGTTTCCTTCTTCCTGCTGGAGATTCAAGGCTTGATGGTTGGGCCAGGGCTGAGCCACCATCCTGCCTAGCTCCTCCAGCGGGCTGCTGGATGAGCCCTGCTCAGGATGGGTCCCAGCTGGAGACCAAAGGGAGTCCATGAGTGTCCCGTGGCTCCTCTGATGAGCCTCATGACACCAGCTCTGCTTTCTGATCCCCTGGCAGCCCAGCTGGCAGGCAGTGCTCACCTTCTTAGGGAGAAGGTGCCTGGCTGAGCACGAAGCCTCTCTGATGGAGCTGCTGGGGCTTCTCCCACCATGTTACATCCTGGTGAAGGGCTGCCATGGGGGTTCACCTGTGTGTGGTCTCTTTCAGATGATCACTCACGGGTCAAGCTGAGCCAGCTGGGGGAGGATCCACACTCAGACTACATCAATGCCAACTTCATGCCTGTGAGTGCCCACTCACCTTCCCCACAGAGACATGGCCATGGGGCACTGTCACAGAAACTCTACCTGGGTTGAGGCAGAGTGCCCTCCTCTGTGAGGGCTGGTGGGCACAAGCTGCTGGTGAAGGCTCAGCTGGCACAGGCCATCGAGAAGCTGGGGGTCAGGCAGAGATGTGTAGTTGCCCTTCAGCAGGAGTTGATGGAGCCTGTCAGAGGACAAACGCTGTGACACAGAGGTGTGAGTGTGGGGAGACTGGCAAGGCTCTCTGCTTCTTCTCGTGGACTATCTATCCTCTTCCCTCATCTCCCAGCTTACTGCCCTGTGTCTGCCTGCTCTTTCTCCTTCTGGTCTGTGCAGCTGCATTTGAACAACCCTGGAGCTGTGCCCTCACCTCCCATCCGGGAGTTGTTCCCAGGTAACAGGCAGGGCACTTAGCATGCATGTGCCAGTGTGTGAATCCTCAGAGCATGTGTGTGTTCAAGGGCAGAGAAACACCCTGAGACCTTGCATGCTCACCCTACCCTCAGCTGTGAGTGGGAAGCACAGGGAAGACCCAGATCTGTCTTTCTCTGGTTAGGCCAAAATGAGGAACTGCTTGGAGGGAAGCAGTGTGGGTCACTTCTTTATCCCAAATGTATAGAGAGCACGTGCTGGGCAGCACATGCTTTCTGTGAAATCAGCTGCTTCTGAGATCAGCTGCCTGGGAACTGTGTCCATGTGGACTAAGGGCAACCACAAAAGCAGACCAGGCAGGCACTGACTGTCCACCTGCCTCAGTGACCTGCCAACTCCTCTTACTCTTATCTGCCTCTCACCCAGGGCTACACATCCCAGCAGGAGTTCATTGCCACCCAGGGGCCCCTCAAGAAAACCATAGAGGACTTCTGGAGGCTGGTGTGGGAGCAAAATGTCTGCAACATCATCATGCTGACAGTGTGCATGGAGAACGGGCGGGTAGGTCGGTGCCAGCCTCAGCCCAGCCCAGCCCCAGGGGTGTGAGCTGAGCCCAGAGCTGGGTTCATTCCCTTCACAAAATCCCTGCTCCAGTGTGCCTCCAGGGTGAGCATGGACCACACAGCTTCCCTGACAGGCAGTCTGGGGGAATATCTGTGCAGCTGAGCCTTAGTTTGGGGCAAGTGGGGCCAGAAGTGGAGCTTAGCTAGGGCCATGCCCATTGCCCTCAGATATTTCTGCAGAATCTGAAATTGCCACATCCCCTGGATGAGCCATCTCACATGGACCATTCCTTCAGTCTCAAGGGATGATGAGAGAGACCTGCACAGGTCCTTTTCTGTGGAGGAGGCTGAAATCCAAACAGAGGGGCGGTGGGGGAGAGCCATGCAAAACTCCCGGTGGGGAGGGGAAGTAGCCCTGTCTGCTCCCCAAGACCTCTCCTGGCTCCCTGCACAGCTGCTGCTCTCCAGATACTCCCAGGGAACCAGAAGATCATCTGGGCCTTCACTGGCCTCACTGGGCCCCTGTTCTGCCTGTGCTCTAGGTCCTCTGTGATCATTACTGGCCGTCGGAATCCGCCCCAGTCTCCTACGGGCAGGTGCAGGTCCACCTGCTGACACAGAGCAGCTCTGAGGAGTGGACCATGCGTGAGTTCAAGCTGTGGCACGTGAGTACAGGCTCAAGGGGACACGGGGACCTGTTGAGGGCTGGGGGGTTGCGTGGGAGGCGCTGGCATTTCTCCCCGGTGGCGGTGGCATAGCTTCCTTTCCCTGCCATGTTTGGGGCTCGGAGAAGGCCCAGGCCCTGGGGAGCAGGCTGCTGCTTCAGATGGGTGACACAGAGGTGTCCAGCATGTGTCACCCTGCTCTCCACATGCTTCCAGGGCGTGTTCCCTGGCAGTCAAAGGCAGGCCTCCTCCCTCCCACCTCCACGTGTCCCAGCGTGGCAGGGGGCTGTGGGGGAGCAGGAGGAGCAGGAACCACCAGGCAGTGCAGCAGACCTGGTGTTGGCTGTTCCCTGCAGCTGAGCCAGGTGTCCTCAAGCACCAAGGTGCTCCCAGGGCTGCAGGATGCGAGTCTGCCCCTGTCCCAGGGGGCTGCACACCCACCACCAACCCCCCCCTGCAGGAGGGTCTCCGGGCAGAGCGATGCGTGTCCCACCTGCACTACACAGCCTGGCCCGACCACGGCATCCCGGAGTCCACGACGTCCATCATGACCTTCCGAGAGCTGGTCCGGGAGCACATCCAGAGCACTAGGGATGCAGGGCCAACCCTCGTGCACTGCAGGTGAGGTTCAGTCCCAGGGGGTGGTGGGAGGGGACAGTGGGGGAGAGCAGGGGCGGATGAGGGTCCATCTCATGCACAAACTGTGAGGGAAAGCAGTGCCTGGGAGACATAGCTGATCTGTGGAGTCTCTTGCTCAGGGCATTGGGGAATATAGGTCTGCTGGCTGCCTGCCCACAGCCCCAGGGCATGGGGCAGGTGGAGATTGTGAGCACCAACCCAGGGCAGCCTGAATGGCTCCTCAGCCCCATGCCGTGCTGGGACCAGTGCCCGGGGGTGCTCGGACAGTGCCCAGGGAGCAGCCTGTGGGAGCGTGTCTAGCTGCCAGAAGGGTGGTGTCAGGCCATGTTTAAGCTTTGCTGTGTTTCTTTCAGTGCTGGCGTGGGCCGCACTGGCACCTTCATTGCCCTGGACCGGCTGCTGCAGCAGATGAAGCAGGAGAAGATGGTGGACATTTTTGGTGTTGTTTACACCTTGCGGATGAACCGGTACCAGATGATTCAGACACTGGTGAGACCTCTGTTCCCTCTGCTCCCTCTTCCCCCTGGCCCCTCGCTCCATGGCATTGAAGCTCACCAGGCTGGCAGCTGGATGGGCTGGCTGGCCAGCCACAGCTGGTCCCCAACCTGTCCCTGTGTCATGGTGACTCTCTAAGCAGCAACTCAGCTGGAGTGGAAATTGCTGAGTGGGGGTCTTCAGTGGCTTCATGCCCTGCTAGACCCACAGAGTCTCAGAGACCTCCCAGGAGGCTCAGAAACACCCCAGAGCACTGAGGAACAGGATCAGGCCCTTTGCAGGCAATTTTTAACCCACACCATGTTGTTGGCCTGTGATGCTCCCCAGTCTGTCTCATATCTCCAGTCCTTGAGGCTGGGACAAGGTGTCAGAATGGACAGAGAGACCTGACGGGATCATGGGATTCTCAGACTGCCTTCTGGGCACAAATCCTGGGCTTTTAGGGCATGAATGTAGGAGCCCTCTGCCCACCAGGCAGTGCCATACACACCCTCTCATGCTGTCTGTGTAGTGTGATGGTCTGTGTTGCTGTCTGCCTTTGCCTTCCAGTCCCAGTACATTTTCCTGCACAGCTGTATCCTGGACAAGATCTTGGAGGAACCTCTCCTGGGTTTATCAGGGACAGAGAGGTAAGGGCTTGCTGTTCTTTGCCACTCTATCCACCCCGATCCATAACCCCTCCAGACAGCAAGCTGGGATCCAGCCCCCAGCTTGAACCTTGGCTACAGAAGGGAAGGACAGGGAAGCCCAACCATCCATCCCACCTGGTGTTTTGAGTGGAGTCAGCACGGGGCTGGTTGTTCCCTGCAGCACGGGGAGCCCAGCACAGAACAAAGGGCCAGATCTTTGCCAGTGCCAAAGATCTGCAGAGCTGCCCTGGAGAAGGCATTTCTCTCAGTCCCTGCCTTCCCAGCCCACAGGGTTGCCCTAGAGATAGGTTCAAACTGGAGAGGCTCATGGCAGCTGGTGGCCTTGGGATGTCCCTCCTAATGGAGGCCAAGAGGACAGAGCAATGTCCATCTGGGCATGGCTTTGGCCACCTACCTCATTGTCTCGGGGGCTACCTCTGAAGGTCATGTACCTATCTTTGTGGTCAGATTGTCTCCTCTCTCATGCAGAACAGGACGTCTTGTCTTTGTCCTTACTGCCTCTTGGGAATGAGCCCTGGGCTGTGCCACACCTGAGACCTACCTTTGTCTGGGGGAGAGCACGTTGTCACGGGCCACAGCTGGGCTGGGGATCTGGGAGACCCCTGGCATTTGAGGGGTGCAGGTCTGCTCACAGCCCTGTCCAGCTGCTGCAGACACAGCTTGGGTGCTGCTGAGTGAGCTCAGCCTCACTGTTATGCCCTGGTTCTCTTCCCAGGTCCTGCCCCATCCCACTGAAGAGCTTTGCCCAGCACTATGCCCAGAAGGCAGCCAAGTCCCACCTGGGCTTCCTGAGGGAGTATGAGGTGAGAGCTGTCCTGGGCAGGTACAGGGAGTGCTGCCATGGCTATATGTGCTGGGGGAACCTGGGGAGTGATTGCACCTGCTCAGGGTGGGGGACACCCCATAAGTGCCTCCTGAGTGGGTCCCATGCCCCGGTTTCCAAGTTTCCTGGGTGTCCTGGCAGTGTCCTCTCTCCATGGCATTGCACCCCCAGGCAATTTGTCCCTCACACATCCTGCACTGATCACTGTCAGTCCATGACCCACTCCTTCCCAGGTCCAATGCTGAGTAGGGACCTACCTGGACACCAGCAGCCCTCTCCTGGCAGCATGGCACAGACCTGGCAGCCCACCCCAGAGGTGGTCTCATGGCACCCCTGCTCAGGCTTCTTCACGTGCAGCCATGACCTCCCCAGTGAAAAGTCTAAGTGTCCTCAGGAGTCCCCAGTTCCTTCTCCTCCTGACCCTTCCCACTCACTGCTCCCTCCACCTTCTCTCACTGTGGCAGACCCTCCTGGAAGTTGTCAAAGAAGAAGCCAGCTCTGCATCACCACCTTCAGGCAGCCAGCAGACACAGCCCCCTTCCAGCATCCTCCCATGTAAGTGACACTTTGCATCCTCTTCCTTCTTGTTGCTCTTCCTCGTGTGTGGAGCCAGGCTGGAGCAGGGCCGGTGGTCCACAACAGAAGAAAGTACTTTGAGACTGTGGTGACTCCACCAGAAGAATACTGAGGTGCTTGGGATGGAACACGTGGTTTGGGATGGGGATAGGTAGGTTTGCTCAGCCTGGAGGAGTAAAGGCAAAGGGGAGATGTTATTGCTGATTTCAGCTCCCTGTGGGAAGGCATGGGGAAAACAGAGAGTCTTCTCAGAGGTGTGTCATGGAGGGACAAGAGGCAAGGGGGATGATTTGGAAGGGTAATCCAACTCAGCAGGAGAAATGGTGAATTCCCATGCAGGTGGTCAAACACTGGAACAGAGGCCCAGAGCAGGGTCTCCATCCTTGGAGACAGGCAGGTTTCCATTGGCTCAGACACTGCACTACAGGTGTTGGCTTTGAGTAGGAGGTTGGGATAGAGACCTGTCTTTTGAGAGCCAAGGCTGGAGACAAGCACTGCAGAAGGGAGTGCCTTTGCCAAGAAATGGTGAAGGGGGCACTGGATTTCTGCAGTCAATCTGCAGAAGCTGTCTGAGCTAAAGAGTGCCCTGGATCCCTCCAGCTCCCACATTATTTTGCAGATGATCGCTCCAGAGTGAAGTTTTCCCTGCTGGAACAGAGTCCTTCCTCAGGACTCCTGCAGGTGTGGCGTGTCCCGGTGAGTCACACTCCCAGCAGCAGTGCCCACCCTGGTGCCTTGGTCCCCCATCCTCGCCATGTCTCTGCTCCCTGCTGGGTCCTGCACTGCTCCACTGGTCACTGTGCTCCTCTGTGGACAAGAGAGGACTGCAAGCACTGAGAATGTGTCTTCCCTCACCTGCCCAGTTTGGGCTGTCCTGACTTCCCTCCCTCAGTGCTTTCTTCTCTCTTCTTGCCTCCTGACCTGCTGAGCTTCCCTTCTCTTCCTGGCCTCTCCTGCAGCCACCTGGGCTGACAAGGCACCTGTGCCATGCTCTCCAGCAGGAGAGTGACATTCCCATTTCCCACCCAGGGCTGTAACTCCAGCAGGGATTATCTGGCTGTCCAGGGCCCTGACAAGCTGACCATGGAGGATTTCTGGACCCTGGTGTGGGAACAGGATGTTCACACCATCCTAACACTTCTCCTATGGCAGGACAAGGGGGAGGTAAGGCACTGTGCCCACTTATGCCATGGCCCAGCAGGGATCTGTTCAATGGAGTTGGAATTAGCATAGCTCCTGGAACTCTTCAGTGCCTCCTGAGGCCTGGGTGCAAATCCAGCTTAGCTAAAGCTGGACCTTTCCTGTGTCCAGGTGCTCCCGCAGCTTGTCACAGGAGACGGGTTCTGCCTGTCCCCCATGCCTGGACTCGGCTGGTGCCCTTCAAGCTGCATCTGCATGGCACCAAGGGCAGCAGCTCCTGCTCTGCCCAGCCAAGGTGTAGACATTGTCTGAGCAGGTTCCCACTGCCAGGCAGCTCTGGGTTCTCAGAGGAGCTGGCTGAACCTGCTGGTGTTCCCAAAACTCCTTGGTCTCAGAACGAACTGAGATGGAGAGATGCTGGGGGTGCTCTTGGTCCAGCCCCACCACAGACCCCTAAGACAGTGACTGGTATGACAGACAGTGGCCATCCACTGGAAGCCAAACTCACTGTTGCACACAGGTCCAAGGTGAGGCATGCTGGCCCCTGGAAGGAGACTCACTCTGCACAAAGACACTGACCATCCAGAGTGGCACAGAGAAGCTTGTCTCGGGATGGAGATGCACCCAGCTCAAACTGAAGCACGTATGTGTCCATGGGGCTATCCTGGCTCCCACCTCCTGGGATGGAGTGTGCCTGTAGGGCCCTGTAGGGGCTGAAAGGTTTGTGGGGACTTCTCCGGGTTGCAAGAGCAGAGTGCCAGCAGTCCAGAAATGCAGGAGTGAGTCTGGATTGCAACATCCAGAACTGAGTGGACACAGGAAATGCACCAGAGAGGCCTTGGGGGCTTTCCCCACCCCTTGCTGATAGGTCTTTCTGACCTTCTTTGAAAAGGCCCACACAGTTCTCAGTCCCCTCATCACAGGCAGGTTGGGGTGCTGTGGGGAAGGAGAACAGGTTGCCAGAGTCACTGTACCCACTGTGTGGGTGGTGGGCAGTGCCCCAGCAGAGATGCCTGGACAGCTTTACAGAAGCTGGCAGTAAGTTCAGGAAAGCATCAGAGAGCCTAAGGATGGGAGAACTGGGACCCCTCAGCATCCAAAGTCGCCCATCCCTCCCCAACAGACATGTCAGCCCTTTGTGTCTCACCAGGAGAAGAAAGCAAAGGAGAGGCAGGTACAGATGTTCCTGTACACGCTCTGGAGCAGCAAGAAGCAGCCTGATGTCCAGAGCCTGGTGGAGCTGCTCACGGCTGTCAGACGGTGCCTGCCCCACCGCAGGAGAACCAGTCCTCTCCTGCTGCACTGCAGGTACCCCTGCTTACCCTCCACCACGGGCAGCCTCCCTGAACTGGGAGCTACCAGGCTTTGTAGCTCCTTGGTGTGGTGTCAGCAAGCCTTCCCCTCCACCCCAGACCCTGAGGCTTTGGGGCATGTTGAGAATAGGTCCATGGGAGCCTGGGGAAGTTCTGAGCCTGGGAGGTCACAGGGACTCTGTTCTTGCCAAGGACTGGGACAAGGGAGGGCAAACAGGGCTGGGCCAGGGGTGAGTGTGGGTGGAGCAGGCATTCCCAGGCTGAGGTGCCCAGGCTATTCCTGGACTGACTGCTGGGATCCTGCAAGCAGCAGCACTGACGTCCTCACCTGCTTGCACACAGAGAGAGCTCACAGTCCTACAGTGCCAACACTGTCTCCTTGGACTGGTGCCCTCTTTCAAAGAGGTTCAGCTCAGCCTGGCCTGGCATCAGTGACCCTCCCTTGTCCCCTGCAGTGGTGACATGAGCCAGATAGGGACACTGATCTCCCTGGATTGCCTGTTGCACCAGATGAAAGCTGAGAGAATTGTGGACATCTATGGCGTGACCCTCCAGCTGGCCCAAAGCTGCTGCCTCATGACCCCAACTCTGGTAGGTGGTAAGGAGAAGGGGTGGGCAGAACAGAGCCTTTGTGCTGACCTGCCTGGAGCTGGGGGCATCCTACCCACTCCCAGGTGCTCCCTGTCCAGCCTAGGCAGGGATTTACTTCATGCTTCCTCCCCACCATGTGGCTCTGCTGGCTGCTGAGGGCACTGTCTTCTCCCAGGGCAGAATTTTCCATCTTCTCAGTTCTGGAGTTAAGATCAGTTAAATTGTATGTGAGCTCACAGTAAATGCAAGGCACTCTTCCCATTGTATCCTGGGGAGTGTGGAGCACTGGTGTCATCCCACATGACAAACCTGCCTGCTCACCCTTGGTGCCTGGACGTGGCTGTCAGCCTGGGTACCCGGGACCTGCTGGCTCTGCCCTGGTCCAGTGCCTTTCCTGCCACATCCCCCAGACCCAGAGCCTGCAGTCACAGCCAGGGCTGCCTGCCAGGGGGACATGCTGCCACAAAAGCAGGTGCCCTGTGGGCCATGGCACTGTGATGGTGCCACAGCTGTGCCGTGGCAGCCCAGCCTCGCAGGCCTCAGTGTGCAGCTCCCGATGGGTGCCCGTGGCACCGACGCCTCTGGACAGCGCTTCAGTTGCTGCAGCTGCTGAATGAGCTCATGCACATCCCTAGAAACACTCCCCACAGGGCACAGCAGAACTAGGCCAGATCTCCCTTCGGCTTCCGAGCTGCAGAGCCTCCTTCAAGAAGCTAATTGCATTCTTAATTAATGTGAACCATGTGCATGGCGGGAGCCTGAGGAGGGCGAGGCATCCGCTGCCCCCGCCTCAGAGCTGCTTTATGTTCCCACAGCGTCTGGCTGTGCAGGGACACAATGTGCCCATAAAGGCACAGCAAATGCCCATCAAACTCCGCTGTCCCGCTGAAGGGGGGCAGCAGAGGAGCTGCCTTCCCACCTCCTCAAGCAGAGGTGACTCGGATCACAGCACGGCCAGCGGGGGGAGCGGCGGGGCTGCCCTCCAGCCTCCTCCATCCCTGCAGGGGCTCGCCAGCACCCCTTTATCTCTGGTGGAGGCATGCTGCTCTTGTGCCGGGGGCATCGGTTGATTTTTTCTGGGGGGAAACAAGGAGGAAGATGAACCTTTGATGGATAATCTATGTATACTAAGCACCAGCAGCTCCAGCACGGTGCGTGTCCCGGGGGATGTGCTCTTGCATGTGGCCAGGCACTGAGTGTGCCTGGGCTGAAGTCAACCCTGGGCTGTCACTGCAGATTTCACAATCAGACCCAGCACATTGAAAACATGCTCTGGTGACCTGGAGCCTCAGCCATTGTGTGATCTGTGGAGTTCCCAGCCCTTCGTGGGGCTAAACCCGCCGCTGCAGGGAGGAGGCTCCTCGTGACTTGTGGCTCAGCCAGCGCATTAGCAGCTGTTCAGACGCCCCTCCATGAGTCCCTAATCCCCCCTGCCCACTGCCATGTGATTCCAACCCACACCATTTGCTGGCTGGCCCTGCCCTCCAGCTCTGTCCCCTGAATACAGCTTCATTCACCTTCCCCACATCTCGCCTTCCTCAGAGCCTGCCTGGTCAGTCCTGGCTGTTTGTAGCCTGGTGTCATTTTGGAGCAGCCTGGCATTTGGGCAGAACTTTGTATCAAACCCACAGGGGACTTGAGACCTCTGAAACCACATTTGGAATGGACAGATCATTTTGGTGATCTTAAAAAGAGACAAACAATGCAACTGGGCTAAAACCACACAGATCTTTTTGTGTACCTCTGAGAGCCTGCAAGCATCTGCCCTCATCCACTGTCAGCACCTGACTCAGGTGTGCTGGGACTACACCAAGGGAAACTCCTGCTCCAGGGCTGCTTCCCTTGCAGGCTTGGGAGCGAACCCCATGCACTCCATCCAGCTCCATGTTCGGCAACATCACTGGAGTTGCTCTTTGCTCTTGTTTTGGATGCAACCACAGCACATCCAAAAGCCACTGGGGCACTTGGATTGTTCCTCCCCGTCTCAGATGGGGTGTTCCTCTCAGCCCCATCATGGGGGGATGAAGCAGGGGGAAACCAACATGGTGCAACAGGCTTGATTCTTCCTTTCTGGGCAACAGCAGTGACACAGGACCATCATGGACCACTTGGGAGAGCAAATCCTGCTCTGCTATCAAACACTGCTCCTTAATTAGGATTTTTTAAGGCAAACTGCAGAGTTAGTCTGTGAGCAGGAGGTCTCTGTCAGAAAGCTGACTCTGACTCCCCTTTCTCTCTTGCAGGACCAGTACATGTTCCTGTACTCCTGCATCCAGGACATCATCACCCAGAACCAGCCCTAGCACTGCTCGGCCCTTCCTGGCCCTGGAGGGAGCTGGGGTGAGAGCCCTGTGGGACTCCTGGCACAGAGCAAGCCCTGCCGCGAGCAGTGACCTACCCTGGCACTGTCACCATCTCACCCCACGTGATGTGAGCAGCGACACGGGGCCTTCTGGACAGACGGACATTGTCCTGCCACGCACTGCCACGGCCCCTCGGTGCAGACACAGCAAGGGGCTGCGCAGGATGCTCTCCTGCTTTGGACATCTCCAGGATTCCTGGTGCCTGGAAGGTTTGCTAACCCCCCCTGCAGTTCACATGGCAGCTGTGGGGCTCTGTGGTGCCCCTGAGGTCCAACAGGAGCACGGAGCACTGTGGTCTCCATGTGCCCACGGGCACCGGCGTGTCGAGGTCTCAGATGTGCTGTGGACAGAGCACTGTGGGACCTGGCTTGTCTTGGCTGATGGAACAGTCTTAGGTACAAACAATAAACAGCCCTAGGAAAGCGTGTGCTCCTAAGGGTGGGTTGGCTTTTGTGGGCTCTCAGTGGTGTGAAGGCTGCAGGGCAGCAGCTGTTCCCAAAAGGGCAGCTGTGTCCCCAGCCATGGGAATCAGCAGTGTCCCTTGGGCACTCCAGATGCTGAAGTCCATTGCACACAGCAGCTTCTGCTCACTTTCATCTGCTCCTGCCCCTGAGGCAGTGAGTCTCCAGCCCACCCACAGCTTTGTGAGGAAGGGACGCATTTTCAGATGAAGCCTGGGCTCGAAGTTGTGAACCTGCTGGCTGCTCAGCACCAGGGACCAGGGCAAGGCCACATGCTCCAGCTGACATACTGGCAAGCAGCTGGCAGCCCCAGCAGTCCTGCTGCTCTGGGAACTGGGTCACCAATGCAGGGACATGGCTGCTCTGCAAGCAGGGGTGGCCATGTACAAGCTGAAATCATAAGCAGCAACTCTGTTGAGCTGCAAGTGCAGGACAGAAGAAAGAGTAAAAAAAAAAAAAGCAGATGGTTTCACAAGCATATTCCTGGGGTAGAAAAAACTGTAACTGGGACCCTGTTTATCTTCCTTCACCCCTTCAAGCAGCGTGGGGCTATAGTGCAGTCTCAGAGGAGCACTCCTGTCCCAGTGTGGCCCCCACTCCTGCCTATAATACTGTGCCCAATGGGAGCCCAATGGAACAGGCTGAGGAGACACAAAAGGTATGATGAGGGGGTCCCAAGACCTGTTATAAGGAGCAGAGAGCCCCAGATGGGTGACTGAAGTTGGCCAGTCATCCTACCATCCCTATGTTTCCACAAGCAGCTTCTCCCTCTTCCAAAGCAAGGATCCTGCTGTCTGCACCCCAGAATGGGACACCCAGGGCACATCAGCATTCCCAGCACTGGGATGATGCCTCTTTTGCAATGGGGTATCCCTTTTCCCCCTCTCCTAAATTATGTTTTCAGCACTTGCTGTCCCCACCCACCTCCTGTTCCCACCACCCAACGTCCGTCCCCACCACCCACCAGTGCTGTGCAGCCCCCAGTCATGTGTCCTGCCCGTTGTCCTTTGCACCCACTTTCCAGGTGTGGCCACAGGCAGGGTGGGAGCAGTCTCTCCCTTCACTCAGCATACCTTCCCTACTGCAGGCACAGCTGCTCAGTTCCCTGTGCCACCCACTCTTTCCCTGCATTCCCTGCTCTACTCCCAGCTCCAAGCTTCAGCACTCATGGGCTGGAGGAAACCCAGACAGTGCAGAGCCTTAGCCCTCTACAGGGCTGGTTTTCCTCCCACCCTGGACATGCTGTGTGCACTGTGCTGGCTTCACCACAGCCCAGAGCATCCTGAGTCACCCATGACCACCCTCACTCACCCTGACCTGCATTGTCCTGGATCCAGTTGCTGTTTGAAAATGTTTCCATGTCACTACATCTTTGTCCCAGGGTCACCAACCAGAGGGATGTGACCCATCACTCACTGCTCAGCCTGCACAAGTGACCATCCAGTGACTCGTTACATTCCTGCTTCTGGTGGAATGCCAACATGCCAGGGGCTCTTCAGGAGGATGAGTGAATACTTTCAACATGAAAAAGGGCCTGTGAAGCTCAGTGGATATTCTCATGTGCACAAAAGGATTTATGATGTTGCCTTGGGAGGAGCCTGGCACTTCCCATTGCTCACATAAAGCCTGATGGCTTTATGACTTTTGTATAACCAGTAATTCCTGGACCACACTGGTGCTGTAGGATAAGGGTCACAGCAGGGAAATGTTTGCTTCCAGTGATCCCCAGCCCCATAGCCAGGTTCAGTGGGGTTGGGCTGTTGGCTGCACATGAGGTTTGCAGCAGCAGCCACCTGTGTGCCTCTGGGCCACCACGGGAGGACATGGTGGTCAACATCAAGCAAGCAAGCTGCAGAATCAAACCTGGTCCAAAGAATGGCATGCCCCTTGTCTGTCCAGAGTTTGGAGCTGACAGGCTGGGGATTTTGCCCCAAGAGCCTCCAAGAAGGAGCTGTCCTGCTGACACATGCACATAGTCCCATCCTCAGACCTCCACTGGAAACAACCCTGATGTCCAGCTTTCAACCTCCAGCTGCATCCAGCCTTGAAAATAGTTCCTAGGCTACAGGACAGCAGTCTTGCTGCCAGGACCTGTAGGTCCACCCTAACAAATCCCTAGGACAGTGAGAGTGCTGGTACTTTCACTCCAGAGGCTCAATCCCATCCACTTGGAGCCCTCTCCTCACTGCCTCACCCTCAGCACAACCGACCTGCAAAGCACATGAAGGCAGAGGTCCCTGTGTGGGAACGAGAGAGCTGCTGGTGTGGGAAAGGGCTGGTGCTCATCCCCTCAAACAGGGGAGAGGTGAACCAGACCTGGATCTAACCCCAGAATCACCCTGCTGGTGCTGTTGGACACAGCCTGTGGTTCTCCTGGCTATGTATGGCCCAGGAATCCCAGGTGCTGACCGTGGTTACGTCTCCAAGGTGTCTGTAGACACAAGGTTTAGCCTGGTGCCCATCAGGCTCTTATTCAAGGTGTGCAGTCTGCACTGAACACCCACAAGCCTTTGTACCTGTCTGTCCCCGCACGGTTTATGACATTAGAACACCTGACCCTCATCTCAGGGCATTTCAAGAACATCTGTGGAGTGCCCTGACCTGCAAAGCAGGGCCAGGCACAGTGACAGTGAGGATGCTACGTGATAGCCTTGTGAGTGGCTGACCAGGAGTTTTGCTCTCTAGGGCCTGACAGACAGTGTGTGGGACTTGTTCTGCTGGCTGCCTCTCCTGGATGGGTGGGCATTGCCCCTCTGGCTGTGCATCACCTCTCAGTAGCCCAGGGGTCTGCAGGGGCAAGTCTCTCTCTTGCTCTGCCAAATGCAGCTCCCAGGTCTCCCCACAGCCTAGCCAGGTCTGCTCCTCCAAAAGGGGCAGCTGCCAGGGATAAGGAGGGGCAGGAAGTACCCAGTCTCTCTTTGCTGTTTCTCTGCAATCAGAGCTACCCTATGGGTTTCAGACTCATTATGCCTGAGGACTTGCTAAAAGCCCTATTCCCTCTGGAGAGGGTCTGCGTCTTGCTCTACAGCTGATGGCACAGGAGAGAGGCCTCAGGATGGGACAGCATTCCCAGGGACAGCTTGTGGGCTCTTGCCTTCCGTGGAGAAGAGCAGAACATCATCCCCACGAGACAACCTGGCCACTCCCCAGTTCACCCTCAGCTGGTGGGGTGAGTTCTGCTGCCACCTGCCCCACTGGAGCTCAGTCCAGCACATCACTGTCCCTCTGCCTCAGCAGATGGGCTGTGCACCAGGATCGTTCTACAGTCCCTTGGGAAAGTGCTCCTGGGTCTGCTGTGCGTCTGTGCCCAGAGATAGCAGTCCCTGTCACTTAGGGCTGGTGGCAGAGAGCTACAAGGGGCACCAGCTCTGAGTCACAAGGAAGGAAGTGGAAGCCATGGTGGGAGAGGCATGTTGCTGTCTGCAAAGCTTCCATAAGTCCAGGAGCAAGCGATCCCTCAGCCCTCACATCTGGCTAACACACCACCACGGTGTTTCCAGCAGAGCCAGCAGCCAAGGTGAACCTGCAGACAACTGCAGCTAAAGCACAGTTGTTCTGGCAGCTATGGGACCTTCTCATCACCAGGACAGGCACAGGACAGGGATTTGTCACACAGACTGGCCGACAGGTTCTGCCCACTGAGTTCAGTGTGGCTGTGACAGTCCCACAGTGTGTGACCGTGGCACAGCCCACTGCTCTGTGCTCCACGTCCTGCCTGACAGGAGGCCAAGCCGGTGACGATGATGAATTTACGACCTCCCACCCACTGCTGCAGTGGAGTCTGGAGCCACAGATGCTTCCAGAGGGTGTCGAGGGAGCTGTGGTTTGGATGAATAATTTTCCAGCCCTGCAGCTCAAGCGCCACGAAACCCAGAGGGGGAGAGAGAGACAACAAAACACTAAAACAAAACAAGCCTCCGGCTTGGGCCGCCCAGTAAGTTCTGGACCGTGTCGTGTTGTTCTTCATATTTATACTGCTCCAGTCAAGCAGCATCCAGCCACTGCCTTCCTCCATCAGCTCCTGTGCAGAGGTCAAAACACTGGAGATAAGCAAGATCATGACTGTTTAGACCCCCCTTCCCACCCCCAACAGTAGGGGCAGACTGGGTTAGGATTGCCAAGTGAGAGGAGAGCAGGGATGCCCACCCCTCGGATTTCCTTGGGATCCACAGCTGTGGGAGCTTGATGGTGGCTGCTGGAGCACCACATCTTCTCAATCCCACCTCGAGAGGTGCTGAACCTCTACTCCAGGGTCTCCTCTGTCCCCTGCTCTCCCCAGGGCACAGAGTCCAGCAGCTCCACATCTTCGCACAACACGGTGATGGGGCATTGCTCCCACCACAGGGAGCCCAGGGCACCCTGCCACACCTCCAGATGGACACCTCCATGATATCAGCCCCTGGCACCAGGCATGGTGTGGGATGCCCACTGCCCACCATCTCTTGCCTCTGAGCTGTACCAGCACCAGGAGCACCGGGATTGCAGCCGGATCCCCGCAGGATCTCCAACATCCTCTGTCATCAGCTGCCACTGTCAGCCACCTCCTGGGGAGCAGAAGTGCTGAGCCAGACAGATTGAAGGTAGGTGTGAACTAGAAGGGGAATTCACAGAATCACAGGGTTGGAAGAGACCTCTGGAGATCATCTAGTCCAACTCCCCTGCCAAAGCAGGGTCACCTAGAGCAGGTGTATAGCCCTGCCCCAGCTACACCTCCACAGCAACTCTGTTGGCCTTTGAACACTAGCAGCTCCAGAAAGCCTTGCCAGGCACAGTCTTCAGCCCAAAGCCTGCCTGGAATCTCATTTCTGGCCCACAGAGAGGATCTGGCCAGAGCTGGTACATGGAGTCCC
Source organism: Manacus vitellinus (assembly GCF_001715985.3). Classification (NCBI taxonomy): domain Eukaryota; kingdom Metazoa; phylum Chordata; class Aves; order Passeriformes; family Pipridae; genus Manacus; species Manacus vitellinus. The sequence continues at coordinate 1,127,597 of NW_021940585.1, read as the reverse complement.
AGCTCTCCTCAGGTCCAAGGCTGGCATCCAGAGTAAGACCCCTCTGAGCATGTGTTGGTGTGAAAAATGCAACCCACTCCCACCACCCCTGCCCCCTCTGTGCCCCTGAGCAGCTGAGGCCATAGCTGTTCTTGCAGCTCACACGAGCTGCACCTTATACCCCACTTAGGCTGTATTCCAAATTTTCCCCAAGAGGTTTTGGTTTCCTCTGCTTATAAGAAAGCTGTAGGAAGACTTCTTGGTGTGGGGCAGCAGGAGAAATATCGCCTGGGATGTCACCTGCCACTCAGGGGTACACACAGCCACAACCCTCCGGTGTTTGGTCCCAGAGTCTCCGCCCCATCCTTTAAAAGCAGCCGGAGCGGGGTGGATGTGGAGTAGCGTTCTCCTCCTCTCCCCAGACCGCAGGCTGCCGCTAGAGGACAACACACAAACACGGCTGAGCCTGGAGGAAAACATCCACTCCCCTTAATAGGAATGCGCTGGATCGGGAGCTCCCGGTGCCTTTAGTAATGGAATGACACAGCCCACACTGCTCCCAGCGAGCTGGCTGAAAAGTGACACTTCCACCCCAGAGGGACTTACTCAGAAATTCCGGGTTTACCACGGAAACATCAGAGCTCTCTGGTCCAAGCAACTTGCTGTCCAATCTCTTGGTTTTGCCAGGAGCCAGGTGACACGTGGAATAAGGGACAGCTTTGAATGTTGGCAGCTGTTATGAGGTCTCAAAGAAACGATACGTGGATATGAACCACCCCAGCCGAGCTGAAATAAAAAGCAAACAGAAAAGTCAAAGCAAAGTGAGGCACACAGAGAAAAGCTCTCCAACGTCAGGCCATGCTGCTCCAAAAACAATGTGAAAAATGTCATTGCAGTCAATGCCTTCCTGAGGAAATGTCTCTGTTTCAGCTGAATGGCAGTTTTCAATAAGAAACTGTTCAGTGTGATCTATTTTTTTTAAGAACTCTACTAATAGTGTGCTCGCCCAGAGCCCTGGATCCCTGAGAAGAATTCACTGAGCGAGAATTTGCCAGGAGCTGGCGATGTGGTTGGTGTTGGCTGCTGAGGTTTGAGGGAGAGGGACAGGAATCACAGATAAGAGCTGCTGCTGCAGCCAGGAGCCGAGGCCTGACACTTTCTCCAGACTGATTCCAAATTCCCAGCTGCTGTAAGAGCAAATCCAACCATTTCAGGCCATGCTAAAGCCCCATGTCAGAGCTGGAGGGGAATTGTGCTAAGGAACCCCAGGAGGACCTGTGTCTCCAAAGAGGGCTGCCCATCTCCCCACTAAGCAGTGTTTTACTTTTGGAGATGTCAAAACACATTGCAAATGTTTAATTAATGACATCTCCAGCACTGTTCATGATGGAAGCGGCTTAATTTCAACTAAATCAGTTCTTGTTCCAAAACCAAAATCCTCTGCACTCAGTGACAGTTTCCACTGACTGCAGCAGTCACAGGGAGTCCTGAAACTGCAGGATCTGAACGTGTTTGCAAGTGAAATAGTTTCAGACCCAGCATCACCCCACCCAGGAGCCCTCAGCCAGAGTCTGTGCATCAGCCCTGAACCCTGAACTCTGTCTTGAGCAGTTTTTTGGGGAGCAGATGCCTGGTCTGACTCAAAGGCCTCAAGGCACCCCAGCCCCTGGGTGAGCTGGAGCTATTCAAGTCTCCCACAGAGTAGGTCCACCTTCCTGAGCCCAGATAACTCTTCTACCTCTTTTATCCCGAGATAATTGGGGATATCAACCAGGAAACTCTTTTGCCAGAAGGAAAAACCCGCTCAGAGGAAGCAGGGCTGCGAAAGCACCTCCCAGTCTGTGCTCTGGCCATGCAGCACTTTACCAAAGCGTGGTCACAGTCAGAGGGGTGACTTTGTGGGGGCACTTTGCAGCCACCCAAACCTGGGCCCTTCTTTCGCTGCACCATCCACCTCCTCCATTCACAGCTGTGGGAGAGGCAGAGGGAGGAACACACCAGGAGTCCAGATCCACCTAAAGCCCCATGGGCAGCTCTCTGTCTTCAGTGTGAGACTCGTGTTCAGCTGTCCCTGTCACAGATGAGACCCTTGGCCCTGTAGAGAGAGAGACACAGTGTGGTTTAAGGTGTAGGAGCAGGCTCACCCATATCCCTCACTCCACTGCAGTCCCACTGTTTGGGGGCATCACGGCGACGCTGAGCACCAGTGGTGCCATCAGAGAGGACACGCAGGGCTGTACTTTCACAGCCTTCTCCCACTGCAGATCCAGCTCCCTTTGCTAAGCAGGTGTTTCTGCTGCCCTAGAACTCCTTGACACACAAGCAGCAAGAAATCCTGTTCTGATGCACACCCCACGTGTTCCAGGACACCGCCAGGGCCTGGGCTGGGCGGGCATAAGTACTAAGCCAGGTAAGCCAGACCATGACACAGCTCCAGATGATGTGGCTTCAAGCTCCCAGGCAATGGGCTATTCCTCTGCTTTGGCCTCTGGCCACTTTACCCAGGGTTAGAAAGAGCTCTTGGAGCAACCCACGCCCCTGCTCCTGGCATCGGCTGGGCAGCTCCTGCAAACACAGCTCACATGTGTCCTTGATCTGGGCAAAACTGTATCAAGAGCACGGCTTTCCACCGCGGAGCTCTGCACCACCGCACTGCTGCTCCATCCCCCTGCCTGCTGCAAGGGGACAGCAACAGGGCTGCTGGAGAGTGAGGATCAGAGCTCAGGACAGACAGACGGACAGCCCTGGGCACCGTCGCTCCCAGCAAACAGCTCATCCTGAGCTCCTCGCTCCCTTCTCCCCAGCTGCACCCTGACTTTCCAGTCGCAGCTGGGCTTAACAGCCAGCACAGATACACAGGCCTTTATCTGGGGTTATATTTCAGCGTCCCAAAGTCTGGAGCCCTTGAAGTGCTGGTTGGGTACTTCTACCTCCCTAGTTATACTCCTCTGCCCTGCCGGAGCCAGGTCTGCCTTCCCCTGCCCTGCTATCTCACAAAAACATGGTTACAAAACAAGCCTGGGTCCCGGAGCTATGAACAGGTCTTTATTTGTTGAGGTTTCTTTTTTTTTTTCTTTCCCCCCCCCCTTTCTTCCTTTTGAATGAAATTCCTGCCAGCTCTAAGGCACAGAGAGAGAGAGAGAGAGAGAGAGAGAGAGAGAGAGAGAGAGAGAGAGAGAGAGAGAGAGAGAGGGAAAGAGTAGAAAGTTTTAACTCCTCCCATTGAAGTGTCTCACGCCCCTGCCCAGCCCTTGAAACCCAATAACCAGGATCATTCAACAATGCCTTTCCTTCCCTGGCTGCATCCTTACCCCACTCCGACCTGCGGGAGATACCCTGCCCGCTGCGTGCCAGGCGGCGGGACCGCTGCCCCGAGCCCCGCCGAGCCCCGGAGCCGGCCGGCGGCACCAGCCAAGGCCAGGATGGACAGACTCTTTTTCTGGGGCATTCTCTTGGCCTCCTCTGCCCGCTGCCAGACAGTGCCCGTGCAGCAAGGTGCTGCGCCCTCCTGCCCGCCCCAGTGCCACTGCGAAGAGGATGGCATCATGCTCTCGCTGGATTGCTCCGAGCTGGGGCTCTCGGAGGTCCCCGCCAACCTGAGCCCTCTCACCGCTTACCTGTAAGTACAGCCCTCTCTGCTGCTTTTGCAATTGCTGTCCCCGGACCCCTCCGTCAGCCGCAGCTTTCCTCCGGCTTGGAAGCTTGTGCCACGTTTTCCCGAAATTAAATTTCCTGTGGAAATTAGAAACCAAGCAAAATAACAACAACAACAACAAAAAAGAGGCAGCTCCTTGGGCAGGACCTGCCAAGGCCCCCCTCCTCCTGCGCCCCTCCGCGAGCGCTGTTTATACTGCGATGTTCTGCATGCTTTGCTCCGTGATTGCAGCGGATCGGGGCAGCTGATTTGCTGGGTCGATTCTGATTGTCTGAGCACATAATGGAGTATTTTTACACAGCAATTAGTGCAAACTGCTCTGGGATCCTTCTGTCAAACATTTCAATAGCTGCGATAACTCAGGGCTTTGGGGGGTTTGGGTTGAGCTGGCCACCAGCAGTGTCTGAGTTGCCCCTTTAAAATGAATATTAAAGTCTTGTAAGAGGTGCAGGGGTTCGGTAGATGTTGGTTTTTGATTATTCAGTTATTTAAAAATTCTTGATTATGTGAATGTTTAACAGCCTTTCTGATGTTAGTACCCCCAAGGGTTAATTGACCACACGGACTGGGGGGTTTATTTCTAGCCCCAGAGGTGGTCTTGGTGGTGCCATCAGACTGGTCATGACTGAGGATCCTGATGATTGACCATGGAAAAATCTCAGGGTTTAACCAGGGGAGGAAACATCTCTCTCAAGGGAGACAAGTTATTCCTGGGGAAGATGCTTCCTGGGTTTGTGTGCAGAAAGTGCTGCAGTTACCAGCTCCAGCTGTGCTGCAGACAGGCTGGTAAGGACCGTGGCACTCCCAGCTCGGAATGCAGCGTGGGTGCTGCCAAGGGAAGGCATGTGTACCACAGTCATCAAGGACCACTGGTGGTCCTCAGACAGTACTGGGGATGTTCGTGTTGTGTTCATCGTGCTGAGAGGGAACTTGTGTCCAGGGGTGGCATACAGACCGTGTTGCTGGTTTTCTGGTATCCCTGGATTGTCTTTAGATGCAGGTGCTCAGCTGTCAGAGCAAAGCACCCAAACCCATGCAGGAAGGGCTTTGCAAAGCCAGGTGGAAGCTGCCACAGCTGGGTAAGGGCTTGTCTGCTCATCCCACTTGTCTGAGGAGCAGTCTTGTGGCAGCTTGTGGATGGCCAGAGCTGTACTGGGTTAACTGGGAGAGAAATAGAAAAGGATGATTCTCCCTGGAAGGCATGAAAGACGAGAGAAATGTCTAATGCAAGTTGTGCTTCTCCTGGGAGAGGGAACCACTTGTTCCGTGAGGCACGACCTGCACAGAGCTATCCCTGGGGCTCGGTTTGGAGCCGGCTGCCCACGAGTGAGAAGTCACTGGAGCACGGGAGGCTGCAGAGCATTGCAGCGCTGATGCTACTGCGGGGACAAGGGGCAGCCCCGTCAGGCACCCACTCCACCCTCTCAGGCACCACAGGACGGGGCACCCGTGGCTCCCACTGCGCTGAGAACACGCCGCATGTCAGCTCCGCAGAGATGCCCCTTGGGCTGGGAGCCGCAGGGCGGGTGGATGCCGTGAGATGCTCCTGGTGCGGCGTGGCCGCTGGCAGAGAGCGCTGGATTCCGCTGGGACGGGGTTCTCGGGACAGCCCTGCAGCTCCCGTCACTTTGGACCCGTCACTTCGGGAGCGTGTCGGGTCCCTCGGCCGCGGCCCCGTGTGGGGCTGCACCAGCCCCGCTCTTTCCCGTGGCTTCGCTCTCCCCCGCGGGTTTCTCCCCCATCCGTGACTCCGCGCTCTCCCACGGATAGCAAAGATCACGGCCCCGCACTCTCCCCGTGGGTCGGTCCGTCCCCGCACTCTCCCGTGGTCTCCGGTCCGGCCCCGCACTCTCCCCGTGGGTCGGTCCCCCGACGGCGCTCACACGGGTGGCGCCAGTGACGGCCCTTTGCAGGGCAGAGCCCCCCCTGCCCCAGCCGAGCCCCCCTGCCCAGCAGAGCCCCCCCTGCCCCAGCCCACCGCGCACAGCCCGCCCGGGGGGACCCTCCGGGGCGAGCCCGGGGGGTGCTGGAGCGTCCGCAGTTTTCCTCCCTCCCTCCTTGGGGAAAACCAGCCCGTTTGGTGCTTCTGTGTTAAACCCCACCAGTAAGAGACCAAACAGAGGTTGGTTCCATCGGGAAAGGCCCGATGAACTGGGAATTACTGGTGGAGGACTGGAGAGCTGGAGTTTCTTCCTGTTTCTGTCACTGCTTCCAGCGAGTCATGTGAGGTTATCTTAGGTACAAGAGTGCAGCCAGGGTAGTTTGTCAAAGCAAATCAGCATAAATTGCGTAGAAAGTATTGGAGAGAGATCTAAGCTCTTCTTGGATATCCGTGTTTAAAATCCATACATTCAGATATGTAAAGAAATGCTGGATTGCTTTGGAGAGCTGCGAGTGCTGAAGAGCGAGCCCTGGAATGGCAGCAGGAGCAGAGAGCTGGTGGGCAGCTGCTCCCAAAAATTTCCAGCTCCTGTGCTCCATGCTCTGATTTCTAAGCAAGTTGCTGGCACTGTGGAAAGCAGGACTTCCTCAGGAGCAAAATAAAGGATCCTTGTAATCACCTCTGACTAGATGCTGCCTCACCACTAATGAGCTGGTGTTCATGCCTCATCCTGACCATGCAGTGCCTCTGCCATGCCTCTATCTCCAGGAATCCTGTCCTTGCTCACTCCTGCACCTCCCTGAACTTGAACCCTGATCCCACCCATCCAGAACGAAGTGTTTTCAGTCGCTGGTGGGCTTGCAGCTGTGGTCAAGGAGATGGGACAGAAGTGTCACCTCTTTCCATGGGCACCTCTCCAGTAGGGACTGAGACATGCTGGTGTCTTGTGGCAGTCCTGCAGAGAGCCTAGGGACTGTCACATTGGGTGACAGGTCCCTGCATTGCTCCTGCAGGCAGCCTGAGCTCCTTCAGGTCCCCTGCTAGCCCTAACAGCCCATTTCTCTTGGAGCAGCACTCACTATCCTGCCTGGCTCATCACACAGGGGCTTCTCAGTGCATGACGTGTTTGCAGGGTGACCTGTGTCTTAGCCTGGCCTTAGAGAGCAGCCATGGAGCACTAAAGGTCAGCTATTCAGTTGCTATTCAGCTACCCTCCATCAACCCAAGAGAGTCGAGCTGTTCAGAGAGCAGATTTCACCTTCAGCTGATGTGCCAGTGAGTCCTGACAGCCTTGTGTCACATACCACATCTCTGTCACCCACAGCCAGCAACCTGTGTCAGAGACTTGATCTGGGGCTGCAGCAGAGGTGGCTGGAGCTGCTGGAGGTTCCCTGGACAGACAAGCTGGGTGTGCAGGAGAGGGGAGCTGCAAAGGGGAAGATTCCTCTGTAGCAGAGAGGAGAGTGCACAAAGGGGTTCGGAGGAGGACAGGAAAACGGGAACAGCTGCTTGGTTCTCAAAGTGCTGGCTCAGCTGTGATCCCTGGCAGCACTGCACACCCTGCATGGGACCTGGGGGAGCAGCCCCACCTCAGATTCCTCAGGGTGTGAAAGTGCTGCATTGCATGGTCTGGGGCACTTTGGTCCCCAGCTGTCCCCATGGCTGTCACCAGGAAGATGCCCGTGGTTGGGTGCAGGTGCTCAGTGCAGCCCTTTGCCCCAGGATGGCATCCTGACCCCTCTCTCCCCCATACATGTGGCTACCACCCCCTGCTAGGGGAACAGGTGGCAATACTGGGGTTGAAGAGATGCTCTCAATCTGCTGAGGCTCCTCCTCTTTCATCAAAAAAAAATGACACCACGCCTGCCAGGTCCCTCCTAGGGATGCAGTGGCCTGTCCAACCACTGCTGGCAGGAAAGAAGTGGAGAGCCTGTCTCACCAGAGGACACCCTGGGAAGTACCCAGAGATGGAAAGGCAACAGCAGTAGCACCATGGCCACATATTCAAGTCAGCTGGCCAGGCAGCACACACTCTGCACAGGGATACTGTGGATGTGACACACCTTGCAGTGCCTGACCCCCAGCTTGGACCAAGGGTACATGGGGAAGTACTGGAAGGATTGCCCGGATATCTTAGGCTGGAAACACCTCTGGAGGTCTCTGATCCACACTCAAAACAGGTCTAGGCGGTGAGGCTGGTCAGGATCTTGTCCAGTAGGGTTTTGAGTATCTATAAGATTCCATCACCCTTTTCCCATTTTTTACTATCCTCTCGGGAAATATTTTTCCTAATATTTAATGTCTCCAGGTCTCTGTCCTGGAAAGCCAGCAGAGACCTGGGGTATGACACAGGTGATAAGGCTGTCAGGCTGCTGCTGTTCCAGCAGGATTTGGGGGAGGGAAAAGCAGCAGATCCTGGCTGCTCCCAGATATCACCAGGCATCTCATGAGGCTTCCCAGACAGAAAGCTTCTCATTCCCCAGACTGTTTCCTTTGAGGTGAATGGGACCAGGAGCCTTCAGGGCTGTTCTCACTTTGCAGAGACATTTGGAGACACTGCCTGGAATTTAGCATCCTGCTGGGAGTCTGGCACCCTGCATTACCCACTGTGTCCTCTGAGCTACCCTCTGGGATCAGGTGCCACGAGGATCCATGACAGGGATTCGCAGGAGTCAGAGATGCTTTGGCATGAGGCTGGGCAGAGCCAGGTCACACAGTGCTGCATCCAGCTCAGGGCAGAGCAAGGGAAAGATGCCTTTTTCTTGATGTTTGCATTTTCTAAAGACCCACACAGCTCCAGGTAGGCGAGACAGCAGGTTTGGAGATTGACTACAGAGCTGCAGCTGGTGCCTGGAACAAGTCAAGAAGTGCTGAAGGCAACTCTTCTCAGCCCAGATCTCCCCATCTGCCCACATCTGCCCCTCTGCAGCCTCCACCACAGTCCCCTAAGATGGAAAGCACCCCAAGAGCTGACAGAGGAGCTGGGACACCAGGGGAGGGGAAGGACTTATGGCTGGCTTGTAGAAGCCTGGGGAGGAGGGCAGCTGTGGGGAGGGTGACTAGACTTCCAGGGAGCTGGCAAGGAGCTATGGTCTCCTGCAGGGCTGGCAGGGACCTCTGTGTGCCTTTGGGACAGTCACACACACTGGGGAGAAAGAGGGAGCAGCCAAAAACGCAGAGAGCACAAAATCCCAATGCCAAGTGTAAATGAAGTCCCTCCTGGGGCCATTGCTGCTCTCCTGCCCCAGGTGACTTTGCACAGACCTGTGAGTCACCATCCTGTGACTGATGCTTGCCCAGTGCCAGGGCCCATCCACACACAGCCCCTTCCTCATGCCATTGTCACCACAGGAGCCCCAGTGTTGCACCAGGACCCATCCAAACACACCACAAAGATGCAGCCTCACCCCAAAGAGCTCCCAGACCCTTCCAGTTCTCAAGCCATGACAGAGCTCAGCACTACCAAATACTACTACTGTCAGCTGGCTGGTCTGATGCACTAAGGGCGGCTCTCTGCTTGACCTTCCTTCCTGCTGGAAGACCAATGGGAAGTGCCACTCCTGCCCTGTACAGTCAGAAGTCCATGGTCTCGTCCTTGGAAATGCCCAGCATGCCTGGAAGGGGAAACCTTTATGAGCTTGGGGTCCTGGATGAGGGAGACACAGCTGGTGAGAGGCACTTGAAGAGCTGGGCTCTGCACACAGCAGTGGATTCACAGGTTTATGTTCACCATTTACCAGCTTTGGGGGACTTTTTTTTCCCACCCTGAAATATCAGAGATAACAAGACTTTCCCACTTTTGGGGATTTGATTTCCTCCAAAAGGACCCTACAAAGTCCACCTGCAGAGCTGCTGACTCTGTATAGGCACTTCCCACAGACACAGGTGTGCTCTGCATCCTTACTGCAGCCTTGCCAGCAGGATCTCCAGGATTTTAAAGTCATGACACCTGGGTTCAAACCCCAGTTACCACCTCAGGGTCTCCTGTGGCTGACACTGGCTTTTTCCTGGCACGTTGCTATGAAGGTCTCCTGGGGGAGCATCTCCCAGCTTTAATAATGCCAACCCTTAGGAATATCTGAATGGGCTGGTCCAAACCAAGACCTGCCTGAGCCCCAGGTTTCAGGGAGAGCTGCTGGCACTGAGTCTGACACAGACTGGCTGGTGTTTCCCTCTGGAGCAGGCAGATAAGCACTAACCAGAAGCAAAGTAATTCCTACCCCTGTGCTCCCCAGCCTCAAAGGAGGAGAAAACCAAACAGAGAAGATTTGGGATCAGGCACAGCTTGAGAGTGGCTTGTGAGAAAAACTAAAAAGCAGCATGGAAACACTACAGCTCCTGAGCAAGTGCTTCCAAAGGGCCTTTTGTATCCCCTGGGCAATGCTGAGCTCTCACTCCAGCTGGGAGCTGAAATGTCCTGGTCCCTTGGCCCACAGCATTACTCAGAAGACCTTCATCCCTGCAGTGAGGAAGATGATGCTGCAGGTGCTGTGTGGTGGTATGGCTGGGCTCGAGGCTCAGGGCAGAGCAGCAGAAACACGCTGAACCCCTCAGCAAGCAAAGTAGTGATGAGGGAGCCCAGGTCCAGGGGGGATGGGAGTGAGGGGTGGGTAGGAGTGCTCTGAACAAAGCCAAAATTGCAGGACCATTCATCATAGAACCATGGAATCATTTGGGTTGGAAGGGACCTAAAGCCACCCCCTGCCATGGGCAGGGACATCTTCCACTATCCCAGGTTGCTCCAAGCCCCGTCCAACCTGCCTTGGACACATCCAGCAATGGGGCAGCCACAGTTTCTTTGGGCAACCTGTGCCAGGGCCTCTCCACTCTCACAGCCAAGAATTTCTTACTAAGATTTAATCTAACCCTGCCCTCTCTCACTGGGAAGCCATTCCCTCTTGTCTTGTCTCACAATCTGCCCATATAAAAAGTCACTCTCCCTCTTTTTTATAAGCCTACTTTAGGCACTGGAAGGGGCTCTAAGGTCTCCCCAGAGCCTTCTCTTCTCCAGGCTGATCAGCCCCAGCTCTCTCAGCATGCCTTGATAGTGAGGTCAGTCCTAGAGCTGCCTAAAGATCATGTTTGGTGAGATGGTTTTCCAAGCAACATCTCATTTAATTGAAAAGGAAGAGCTTAATGAAAGTGGATCAGTGTTCATGGGACTATGAGTGGTAGAAATGTAGCAACAAGTTGAATCAAGAGAGATTATTTCAATGTTTTCACTTCATGGTGTCCTTCTAAAAAAAAAAGTTTCCATTTACATATTTTCACCTGCTGGTGTTACATTTCTCCATAAGCATTTAATATTCACATTGTGGGACTCCAAAACTACCAAACCAAAGCATTTTTTTTCAACAGTTTTTTTGTTGTTGTGCTACATATGGAAATGTTGGCTCTTTTTTGGGGGTTCAAGGAAAAGGAAGTTCAGATGTCTCTGAATTTCCAGTGAGGTTCATGACAGCTCTTCCTATCTCCTCCTGCCACATCACCTCCCAGCCCCCTTCTCTGCCATAGGCTCTGTTGTTTGCCCAGCGTGGGTACTGTTGGGATTCACTGGATGCCTGCTCTCTGGGGGGAACTGCTCCATGGACAAAGGTTGCATCCTTCGAGTGCTTCCAGACACAAAAAGTGGTGCTGCTGGTGACTGGGGAGAGGGCTGTGGCTTCAGTACCATGACACCTCCCCAAGCTCTCAGTTCAACAGGAAAGAGGCATCTTTTGCAGGGCTGTTGGGAAGTGGCAACAGGTGTCTGGGGTGCTGGATGAGAGCAAATGTCTGATTCCTGCTGGGGGACTTGTCAGGCCATAGAATCATGGAATGTCCTGAACTGGAAGGGACCATAAGGATCATCGAGTCCAGCTCCTGGGCTACAGGAAGGGAGATGCAGGAGGGGAGACGAAGGATCTGCCCCATCCCAAAGCCACCAGCTGGTGCCCAGGTCACTGTGCAGGAGAGGGAGCAGCCAGACCTTTGCTGTGCCTGCTGCACGCCGGGCGGGACCGGAGCAGGTCTGCGGGATGGGGAGCACAGAGAGGAGGCAGCACAGGGGTGCTCAGAGCTAAACGGGGCTGGGGCTGTGCTGTGGGATGGACAGCCGTGCTGGGACTGCCAGCAAGCCTCCTCTCTCCTCCTTCCCTCTGCAAACTGCGCCCGGGGCAGCCTCGCCGGGACCGGTGGAGAGCAGCGGTGCTGTGAGGGATGCCCCGCTCCTGGTCCCCTCCGTCGAGGCGCTGCCGTGTCCGTGTGTTTCCTTCCAGCTGGCACCGCCGTGCCCGGAGCCTGGCTGGGGGAGATGGAGGGAGCTGCCGGCCACATGTCCCGGGCTCCAGCCGCGGCTGGTCCTCGCCCGACCCGATCCCGCTTTGCCTCCCCATCGTGCCCGGGAGCCGCGGCAGAGCCCGGCGTTCTGCACCGTCCTTCCACCGCAAACGCCTTCCTCCCCCCATCCTCCCTGCCCGCCCCCCGGGCTAAGCAATATGCCACAGCCTCCCCTCTCTCCCTCCCTTTCTTGAAGAATAAGCTCATAAATCTGCCCGGGGCAACGAAAACACTTGAGCTCATGGCCCTTAGATCTGTGTGGGAGGAGCTCTCGCTGGCGATTAAAGGAGTTTAAGGTTTGCTTTGAAAAGCTCTTTGATTCTGGCAGAGGCTCTGGTGCCAAAAGGCAGCCATGGGGCTGCAAATGCCTCTCCCCTTCTGCACCTGCCTGGGTCAGGGAGCAGCAGGAGCGTGGGGGAGGGAGAGGGAAGCGCAGCCCTTCCCAGTTCACTGCAGTGGGGGCTGAGGGTCCCTGTCACCCCTGTCGGGGCGGGGGGAGCACCCTCTGCCAGCAGCAGGGCAATCAGTGGCTGCTGCTGCCTTGGAGACCAGACACTGCAGCCAAAATGCCTCTGCTCCGGTGGAACACGCTGCTCCCCAGACCCTTCTTCGCAGGAGCTCGGTTGGTTCTCAGGTGCGAGAGCCTTTCCTGGATGACAAGGACCCGGGGGAGAAAGAGGAGCGGAGGCCAGGAGAGGGATCACAGCAGCAGTGCTCTGAAAAGCAGCAGGAAGGGGTAGCAGAGGACTGCCAGGGCTGGGGAGAGACTGGAGTCTTGGAGGAGGACTGGAGTTTAGTAGGGAGCAGAAAAGAGATCAGGAGCAGCCTTCACGAGGAAGAGCAGGACCAAGCACAAGCATCGTGTTGCAGTCAAGTCAAAACAGAGCCAGCCGTGTGGAGGCAGGAGCTGTGCTGGAATGGGCAGCAAGGGGAGGACACAGGGAAGCATCAAGGGATGCATCAAGGATCCAGGAAGGGGTAAAACAAAACCTTCCCAGATCCACCAGTGTAGGCTTTGCTGGCTGTGATGAAGGAGGGCAGCTCCCAGTCTCCTCCCCTCCATGGATGACAGAGGAGTCTCCTGGGCTGTCCGCAGCTCTCTGTCTCCCTTTGCCTTGTTTGCATGCCTTCCTGCAGCTATTTAAACCTCTTTGAATGATTTGGAAATGAAAAGCAGCCCCCAAGGGAGGGGAGCGAGTCAGACATGCCTGTAAGGGCAGGACCCACTCAAGGGACCTGCTGTATCTTCTTGTGAGCAGCCACAGGTCCCACTACAAAGAGACCCTGGGGAGACAGGATGGTTTCCAGCACTGAACATCGCCGTGGGGCACCAATTAGGGACATTACCTTCCTTCAAAGGGAAGGTGAAGCCCAAGCACTGTGTGTCATCCCATCATGGTGGGAACCACAGGGGTGAAAGGGGAGCAGAAATGTAGTCTCCTCTGCCAGGTATAAGGTGGGAGACCAAAGGGATGCAAGCATGGGGGCTGCTAGGGAGCGTCAGGGATCTCAGGGACTTGCGGCATCTGAAGGCACAAGTCACCTTCCCAAGGATGTTATCTGATGTGGGGATGGCTCTGGGTATAATTGCATCTTGCAACTTCAAGAGAATTTGGAATTGTGGACATTTCTTAACCTTAGTAAAGCAAATGTTCATCTTTGCATGAGACCTGCAGGAAAGGCATTTTCACTTTTAGATAGAAATTCATCTTCTGTCTTTCCCAGAGAACACATGAAAAAACTCGTTGCACGGAACAATCTTTGCAGTTCTGCTTTATCTCTGATTCTGCACCACTGGAAGTGTCTTTGAACACTTCCAGGGATGGGGCAGCCACAGCTTCTCTGGGCAACCTGTGCCAGGGCCTCACCACCCTCACAGAGAATAATTTCTTCCCAGTATCCCATCCAACCCTGCCCTCTGCCAGTAGGAAGCCATTCCCCCTTGTCCTGTCACTCCAGACCCTTGTCCAAAGTCCCTCTCCAGCTCTCTTGGAGTCCCTTTATGCACTGAAAGGATCTTTAAGGTCTCCTGGGAACCTTCTCTTCTCCAGGCTGAACACCCCCAGCTCTCCCAGCCTGGCTCCAGAGCAGAGGTGCTCCAGTCCTGTGATCAGCTTAGAGGCCTCCTCTGGCCTTGTTCCACTCAGTGATTCCCCAGGCAGAACTCTGAGTCATCTTGGCTATGGGCATGAACCAGGGCTTCTGTGCTGCTCAGCTCGTGGCTCCCAAGGGAAGAATGAGGTGCAAATCCATAGAGCTGCACTCTGAGGCTTTCTTCTCCCTGTACACAGGGGCATGGGAGTGGTCAGACATCATCCCAAACTGTTGTCCCAGATATTGTCCCAAGGCCCTGCCCCAAAACTGGAAGGACATACCAAAGGACAGAGATGTACCTTTAGGGTCAGCTGTGCTGCACTGGCAGAACCAGAGGCATCACAACCAAGACAGGACCTCGACTGTAGGTGCAGGTGAGGTTTGTGCTGCTGCACTAATTCCCTGGGGCGATGAGTTCCACAGATTAACGAGGTGCCTGTTGCACCTCAGAGTGGTTTTACGTGTGCTCTGGAAACAGCATGTGGGGCTTTATGGAGCGTGGGGCAGCCTTCCCATACATGCTGCCTGGAACTTCTCTTCAGCTCAGGGCCAAGCAGCAGGTTCCTGTGCTGCAGGTTGTGTTTGCAGCTGCGTCCTGTGCAGGGAAGTGCCTGTCAGTTTAGGTATTGTTGTGCTTTCATGTGGTGTAAGACAGCACAAGATTTATTAGTGACAAAAGCATGAATGCTGGAAGCCATGATTTACTGAAGAATGGGGAGAGGAAACGTGTTGCAGCCCATGCTGGTTAGTGTGGTGTGTCTGAGGTGAGCTCGCACACACTGTGAAAACTGCCCTGCTCCTACACCAGCTGCTCTGGCTCAACTGCTGATACCATGGGGTGGACCCACTCCTCTTCCAGGGGCTGACTTTTCACTGGCCATCTCACAGATGCTTTGAGGAAGGGGTTTCTCCAGGGTGGAGGGACACAAGGACTCAGACTTTGGGGAACAGACAGGTGTCCCACAAGCTTTGGCTCCCTTGTATGGGATAGATGGGAGATACAAAGGACTGGGACTGATTTCTAGCTCCATCCCAGCCCTATGGTTCACCCCAAACAAGCCCTCTCCTTTTCCTGTGCCTCGGTCTCCCTGTCTTAAAAGCACTCCTTATAAACCCTTCCCAATGTGCTTTGAGACCAACTGATCAAACCAGTGCTGTGGAAGAGCTGGAGACTCTCTGCACTTTCCAGTCACATGTCTGGACCTCTCGAGCTAAAATACCTTTGAAAAGTTCATTAAAAACATTCTTGAGCTTTCCATTTGTTCATCCACCACATGAAGAAAAGCAGCACTGAACTCTCAGATTTGGTGCCTTGTCTTTCATGTCCACTGACCTCATCACTCCTCGCTCACGGAGCAGCCACAAGTCAGAGCAGCTACCAAAACACTCCTCACAGCCACATCCAGCAGCTCAGTGAAGCTCGTGGGCAGTGCTGGAGAACTCCATGGAGGAAGTGAACCCAGCTGGTACATGTCAGCTTGGCCGTAGGGGCTGTAAACCCCAATTCTGTTTTCTGTGGGAAGCTCCCTTGGTTTCAGGGTACTTCTTCCTGAACAGGTGGGGGTAAATAACAGCTGGTTCAGCTCTTTGCTGAACCTAAAAAGAAGGGAAAAGATTGTCTTGGGTTAAATGAATAGGGTTTTTTTTTTCAGGTTTCCCAGGCAATTAAAACTGAACCAAACCAAAACGTGTTTGCTCTCGGTATTCCTGAAACATTTTACTTTGACCCAAAAAAGAGTACTTTCCTTTTTGAGTCCCTTGAAAATCTTTAAACCCTCTTAAAAAAAAAAAAATCTTACAATGAAAAGTTCCACCATCTCCCACCCCCCCCCAGCTTTTTTCAGTGGAGCATAATTTTTCTGTGAATTTACTTTCCACCAAAACACTGTGGGTTCTGCCTGACCTGGACAGTTACAGTCACCCAGCTGAGCTTGTGCTGTCACTTTTCCTTTCAGCACTTTCTTTCTTTTCACCTCCTACTGTACAGACACAGCTGTCTCATGGGAGCATCATCCTGATCCCAGGGCTGTGCTGACTTCCCAGGGAGAGTAGAGAGTGGCAGGGAGGGGGGAGGAAGGAATCCATGAAGACTCCTTTTAGCTTCAGAGAGCTCCTCTGGCTCTTCTGACTACCTCTGGCTACTGCCAAGGCACCTTTGAAACACCTTTGAAACGTCTCCAGCATGTTGGGCACCATGACTGGGCTGGAGGGGAAATCCACATTCCCTTTGAAGTCTGGATACTTGAACAGTCTTAGAATTATAGGGCTGTAATGTACAGGAATGTGTGGGGCTGTAATTGTGACTTAGATCCTTGGATGAAAGGTGCTATGTACATACAAAAGGTATTATCATTATTGCTATGATTATTACTATTATTATTACTATTATTATTGCTATTATTATTATTATAGGGCTGCAATATGTGGATTGGAGATGAAAGTAGCTCCAAAAGATCCTGAAATACAAGATGTGTCTTAAGGAAATTTCAGCTTGGAATGAGGTTTTGTCTACACAGGGGAAGTGGAGCCGGCTGGCTCCACTGCACTGACAGCTCTGGGGTTTGATGGGAGAAGTCCTGTATGCAGGCATGATTCTCAAATCCAAGTTGCTCTGACCTCTGGAAGGGTGTCTCCAGTAGGAGCTGTTCCAGAGTGGTTTTAACAGAAAAAGTGAGATCAGACATTTTCACCATTCTTTATGAGACACCTCGATTGCTCTGTAGCCATCACAAAATAAGTCCCTGGTGCTTGAGGCATACAGTAGGAGAAGTTTGGGAATTGGTGTCCTAGCAGGGCTCAGAGGCTGGAATGGAAAGTGGAGCAAGCTCCCAGTGTCACTGGGCACCAGAGAGAGCTCATGTGTGTTGGTGCTCCTGCAGTCCAGCAGAGATGGGGCCAGATCCAGAATCCTGTGCTATTCATCCTCCTTCCAATCAGATCTCTCCCAGAGCAGCCTGGATCCAGAGCATGGAGAAATCAGAGACCAGCTTTGATCCTCATTCACTCTCTGGCTCTGCACAGCTTTTGCCATCAGCCTCATGTTGTTGGTCCTGCACTCACATCTCATTAGCAAGGGGGGCTGTAAGTGAAGCCAGGTGCTGGAGTGGGACTCCCCAGGACAATCCCATGGGGATTTTCTCCTGTGTCACAGGCTCTGCAGAATATCAGGTTTCCCCTTCTACCTGAACCAAAGGGGTCACAGAGCTTACGCTGGGAGGTGGGGGGGGAACGAGTCAGGTCAATCCACAGCAGCTTTTCCATTGCTGAACTCCCACAAGAGAGACCTGGCTCCTGGCAGGAGGGTTCAGCTCCCCAGCCCTACCCCTCTCTTTCCCAATTGCACTGATAAGTGGAGTTTTCCCCAGCAGAGTCAGGAGTGATGGTGACTCACCACCCTTCAGAGTGAGCTGCGTGGCCGGGACCTGCGGCAGCAGAGCGTGCTGGAGACAGGAAGACTCTTGTTACCCACTTGACAGCAGAAGAAAGGCTTTTCTTGGTGCATGAGGACCACCCACCGAAGGATAAGGCAAGGCAAGAGCTGTCATGCTCTGATGTCTCGTGGCTTCTGGTGACACCATAGAGTCTGCTGCAGTTAATAGGAACACTCTAGCTCCTCAGGGTAGCAGACATCAGTCTGAGATGAGCCAACCCTCAGCATCTCTGAAACACAGCCTGTCCCACCAGAGGAGCTCCCAGCCCCCTGCCAGGCCATCGCCAGGCTTGGCTGGAGAGCATCTCAGCCCAAATCCCTGCAGGCACCTCGTTGCCCTTAGAAGGCAGTGAACATGGTGAGGAATGCAGCTGGTATTCATCCTCTACCTTGGGCTCTGAGTTCCAGCCAAGAAGCCAAGTAGCAAACTGCATGGAGCAGCTCTCCTCCTCTGCTGTCACAAATGCTCAGAGACTCTTCGTCTATAAATCACTCACTGTTTTAGGAGGCAGGGCTTGGATGCTTGCTGGCCACAGAGACCCAGGCTGTTCTGGTTTAGGGTAGGGAGGATGCTGGCAGGATCAGCAGTTCCCTGGGAAAGTGTTCAGAAATGACTGGATTGTCAGCGCGGGTACCACAAGGGAAGTCTGCCCGCATGGGCTGCGTCAGGAGAGAAAAGGAATGAGAAGATCCTGTCTGCCATGTGTCCCCATAACCAGGATGGATCCTTTGGGCTGGATTCTCAGTTTCTGCTGGCTGAGATCTCACAGTTGCTGTCTTTGAAATTTTCTCATGAAAAGGCCAGAAGTCCAAAAGGCATTTTTCAAAAGCTTTCAGCCATAATGTTTCTTCTTGGGAAATCGTTGTTCTGAACACAGATAATTATCAGCCAAAAATTGCTGGAAACCACCAGCAATTTTCAGTTCTGATAAAAATGCTATTCTCCACTTGAGAGTGTCAACAACTGTTGTTTTTTGCTCCTTGTTCATTACAGTTTCCAGCAAGAGGAGTCAAATATCTCCAGGCAGTGATCCTCTGGGATCCCAGCAGTTTATCCATCTCTGTCACCCAACACAGTCCCTTCTCCAGGGACCATTTCTGTTACCTCCAAGGAGATGCAGAATGCTGCCTCTGGCCCGGGGTCTGGGCTATGTGTGGATGGGCACAGTATTTATGGAGCTGTCTGGCTTGTGCTTCGCTCCACAGTAAGATTCAGCTCAGAGAGAAAGGATAAACCACAGTTCAGAATGGTGCTGGCTGATAAAGTCATGGTGACAGAGGGCAAAAAATTACAGGGGAAACTCAATTAATAAAGCCCATGACTATCTGTGAGACTGCAGGAGCAGGAAATATTACCTGATGAAACAGGTGGGGAGCAGAGTCTCTCCCTCTGGCTGTGTCCTGGGCTTTTCTTTGCAGGCAGCCCAAGCTCAGGGACTTAACAGAGTGTTGGTGAGGTTGTCCCACAGGGGAGGCGGGCCACGCTGGTTGAGAGGCTCCTTAAGGGTCATTGTGCTACAGTCCAAGAAAAAGAAGAGATCACAGATTCATAGAATCATAGAATCAGCTGGGTTGGAAAAGACCTCCAAGATCATCAAATCCAACCCTTGGTCCAACCCTTGATCCCACCCCGCTGTGGTTACCAGACCGTGGCACTGATGATGCCACATCCAGTCTCAGCTTAAAAACCTCCAGGGATGGTGAATCCACCACCTTCCTGGGCAGCCCATTCCAATGGCTGAGTACTCTCTCTGTAAAAAATTTCTTCCTACTATCCAACCTGAACCTCCCCTGGCACAGCTTAAGACTGAGCCCTCTTGTCCTACTGCTGGTTGCCTGGGAGAAGAACCCGACCCCCCCCGGCTCCCCCCTCCTGTCAGGGAGTTGCAGAGAGTGATGAGGTCTCCCCTGAGCCTCCTCAGCTCCCTCAGCCTCTCCTCATAGGACCTGTGCTCAAGTCCCTTCCCCAGCCTTGTTGCTCTTCTCTGGACCTGCCCCAGCACCTCAATATCCTTCCTGAACTGAGGGGCCCAGAGCTGGACACAGTATTCCAGCTGTGCCTCACCAGCACTGAGTACGGGGGAAAAATCACTTCCCTGGTCCTGCTGGACACAGGAAGTGGTGGAGTCACCATCTCTGGAAGTGTTCAAAAGATGTGTGCATGTGGCTTTTGGGGACATGCTTTAGTGGTGGCCTTGACACCAGTGGTTGGACTCAATGATCTTAGAAGGCTATCCCAAACTAAATGATTCCATGATTCTATGATCAAGCAGACCTGAGAGGAGACCTAGTTTTGTCCTGGAGCAGCACTGACATTCCTGTTAGGCTCTGGAGGTGCCCCAAATCTCAAGCAGACACAGACAGATATGTTTAGAGCAGCAGGGCTAAGCCTTGTCACAGCTGGGCCTGATGGAGGATCAGACCATGACAGTCCTACCTGACAGGTCACCTTGAGGGCCACACTTCTCTGTTAGAAGCCCTTCCCCAGAGGAGAATCAGGGCTGGTCCTGCCCTGCAGAGCTGTTAGAAATGCCATACGCCCGCTCAGAGAACAGGGAGCAGGGAAGCCAACTGCTCAGCATCCTCCTCAAAGGCAGATCCCAAGGTGTTGGGAAAGGAGCCTCCATGGAGGTCAGGGCTGAGTGATGACCTCAGGAATCTTTACCCTGTGACCAGCATAGCAGGAGCTCATGGGGACAGAAGGTGCAGGGTACATCAGAATGCCCTCTCTCCTTGTCTCAGCCAGCAGTGGTGGAGGTGGTGTGTGCCTGGCATTTAACCTCCCCTTGGCCAGGTACTATGGGGACTTACTCACTTGGCATACAACAGTTTGCCCTTGTGGACTTTGGAGTGGTGGGGCTGGAGAAGGTGTAACCTTCATCATCCTGGAGCCTGCCATCGTCCTTGATGGCCTTCTCTGTGCCAGTAAAGGTGTTTCACTGTGCCCATGGAATTACTTCAGTGGTGCCTCCCAGATGTTCCCTGAGAAAGGGCTGTTTCCCACAGGTGGATCCTGGCTGCTCTGGGCTCTCAGATATTGTCATTTTGGAATATTGTTGGCTTTTAGCTGTTGCTCACACTGGTGCAACTTGTCTGGACAGGACAGGTGATCCTTTGGTGCATGAGCAGAGGGAGTGCCACTGAATCACCCACAGGGCATCTGATTTCCAGACATGGCCCACACACTCCATTGCCTTTCTCCCAGGAGCCCAGGCCGCAAATTCTGGGGTCATCCCGTCATCAATCCATATTGAAGGGAGGGAGCAGAGCTGCCACTCAGGGCTTTCCACTGGAGCAGCATCCACTGCAAAGATTCTGACATCCTGCAGCTACCAGGGAGCTGGGAGCAAAAGCGGCTGGAGGGGAGTCCTCTCTCATTCATGAGGAACATTCAGGTCAGTTCCCTACCTGGAGCTGTGGGAGGAATGAACAGCAGGAGCAGCCTGATCCTGCAGCAGGGAGGGTCCTTGGCAGCTCTGTCCAGCTCAGATCCCCTGCAGGTCCCCTCTTGCTGGCTGTATGTGGTGGCAGTGTCCCACAGGCACTGGATAAAGGACGGTCAGGACTCTGGAAACCCAGGCCAGCATTATGAGGACACATCACTAGAGGACCCCAGTAAGGAGGTTCCATTCCCTTCTCCCTTCAGAGTATGGGTCAGGCACAGACTGCCTCACCCTGGAGTCCTGCCTCTCACCTTCCTCTGCCCCCCTTGCTGCCCCACACTTTTTGCCCTCAAGCAGGACCAGAGGAGGGGCAGAGGGGAAGCCCCATCTGCTGCTCGTGCCACCAGCATCACAAGGAGCTGGGTAAAGCCAGTGCTGAGCTCTCAGGCATTGGTCCAGCACATGGCAGCCAGAGGTGGGAGTTTGCATAAGCTCTGCTCAGGATTTCCCAATCCAGGAGAGCACCAGGGAGCGCTGGGCCTGCCCATAGGTCTTGAGCATTGCCAGGGTAAACCCCCACCATTTAAAACTCCTTGTAATTAGTGAACTTTCCCATTACAAGTCACAATGGAACAATTCATTATTAGTGATGTGTGCAGGCTCTGCATTCCTCTGGCTCTGCTGCTACTTCAGGAATGTGGGGACTGATCTATACAGATGAACCCATCTCATCTGCATCGTCTTTGGTGATTTAATAGTTCCAGGTACTGCTCTCTAAGTTTTTGGCAATTACCTGCTTCTCAGTCTTCCACATTCACCAGCTTCCAGGTAAAGCAGCCAAGTGGATTAGCACTGAATCACATCTGTCAAAAAAAGTGGAATTGAAAACACTGTGCTTGAGGGTCACTTCACTGTCCACACCACAGGAACCAGCAGGGACATCAAAACATGAGCTTTCAAACTTCCCCCAAGTGTGAGCATTCAAACCGAGTCCTGCTGTCAAAAGCTTCTGTTTCCCCCTCAAAATTCTCAGTGATTTAATGCTGCCTGTGAGTTTCCTCAGTTTAAACAAGTTGTCTTTTGCACCTGTCTGGGAGCAGGTTCCCGGATGGGTGGGGTGGAGGTAAGCACTGTCCCAGGGTCAGCACTGGCAACCAGAGATGGACAGACCTGGGTGAGCTGGTGGATGCACAGCCCTGTGGGGCTACAGCAGGGTTTTCCAGAGGGAAAGCAGATCAACAGCCTCTGATCATAGCAGGGTGCTATGGTGCCCCAGGAACAGTTTTCTTTTCTTTACCTGGAGGGCGCCGTGCCTAGGACAGAGCAAGGTCACCTATTAACAGTGTGCATCTGGTGGAAAGGGAGTTCTGCTCTCATGCCACTTCCACCCATCCCATCAGGGAATTGCCTGTCTCACTTGTTCTCTGTTGAGAGAAATGCAAACCCTCCAGCATGGACACTAGAGACCTGTCAACCACAGGGATGAGGGTACTTTTGGCAGCCTAAGATTGGGAGGATCTGCTTTAACACTGTGTTCCTATCTCACTGCCCATCTCATCCAGATTTATCCCAGGGACAACAGACTGAGTCACTGCCATGATTTCCTCAGTGGACTGTGTCAGAGCTATTCCTCAGATGGGATTTTTGTCTGTGGGACTTACCTCTGTTGTTTGTGTTGCACTCTGACCACAGAGCCTGGCTGCCTGGGGAATGCCAGGGCTTGGGGCAGAATGTGACCACCCCCTGCTCTCATTCAGTCTATCCATGTGCAGGAACTCATGGCTCAGACAGAGGTGACCCGTGCCTGTCTTCAGGAAGGCATGGCCAAGGACTGGCTTTGCTAGAGACTCTCGTATAGGCAGCTGGCAGGTCGCCTTCCTCCTTTACAAGTGTTTTAGATGTTGCTAGTCTGTCATCCTTACAAGAACCTGCAAAGGGACAAAAACCTACAAGAACCCATCTGACACTCAGAGGTTGTGCTGTGGGTCTTCACTGGAGCAACTGATGAAACCAGAACAAGACAGAAACAGAGACATTTTTCCAGACAGAAATAAGGTCTATGGGATAGGAAAAGGCTGGATTAGAGCTCAAATCAGGAGTCATTGAGGGATGCATAGGCAGAGTTGTGAGGAGCTGTTGGCAGCTAAGTGTGGGAAGATTTTGGGATGGCCATACAAGCATCATGTAGGTATGACATTATTGGCAAGGGGTTCCCCAGGACATAGAGCTTCCACAGAGGCACCTTTCCTGTCTATCCTGGTGTGGCCTGGATTTCTTAGTGCCTGACGGATGGCAAATTTCCATGAGATTGTCAGTGGCATTCCAGTTCTCCAATCTGCATAACTCCCAAAGCAAAGAAATGCTGCCTTATAATAATAATCCAATTATTATTATCCAATATTTCTTGGATTTGACACTCTGGAGGGTCACCAACCTTGATTAGAGGGAGGGGAGTGCTTTTTCAAGTATGTCTTCATGGAGATTCATGAAACAGAGAAAGAACTCAAAGCAGCAAAGATGTAATTTATTGGGTGGATCTGGGCAGAAATTGTGAAAGGTTCCCCACAAAAACAGCAGTTACATTTTTAGATGGGAGTGAAGTTTGTAGGTGTTTTGTCTAGACTGTCTCTTCTTTTGATGGAGTTGGAGACTCCCAACAATGAAAATCTGGCTGGGCTTTAAAGACTTCCTTTGATATTTTCAGAAGGGACTGTAAACCCTTCTGAACACAGACGGGTACGGAAGGAATAGTCTGGCCTAGGTGAGAAATCTGGTCTTTTGTAATTTACTGTGAGTGAAATAATTGATAGACCTCAACCTGTCAGTCCAGACAGTTGTACAGATAAATGAATGGAGGAATATTATGGGAAGCAGGATGAAGTGCACCCGGTCACTCAAACAGTACAAGCCAAGCTGTCGTCCCAGAGTTTAGTTTAGTTTAGTTTCTTTATTTACCCATTACCTTAAAGTGAATACACAGCAGTGAATAACTCTTTTTGTTCCCCATAAGATAAGTTCTTTCCAAAGCATGGATGAAATCTAACTGAAAGCAGTTAGAAATCCCAGGTGACCTGTGAGGTCTCTTCATACCCAAATCATTCTATAATTCTATCATTGTCCAGCCCTCCCATTTGTTTAGGTCTCTCTGTAGGTCCTCTTTGTCCTCGAGGGAGTCAATAGCTCCTCCCAATGTAGCATTGCCAAGGAATTTACCTTGTTATACCTTCAGTTCCTTCATCCAAGTCCATTATGAAGACATTAAGAACATGTTGCACAGGTACCTTGCTTTGGTTGAAGACTAAGAGCCATGAGTAGGCAAAATCATCTTCCGTGTGGCTGTGGGACCTAAACAGGACCTAAACATGACAGACTCCAGATGGTTTTAAATCTGATCTCCAGGACTGCAGACAGGAGCTGGTTTAAATCCAAAGCCTGCTTTCTGCCTCTTTCCAACACGCAAGAATGCAAGATGGTGAAATGAAAGATGATAATCAGGAAACAAAGTGAGTTAATAGCGGTTGAGTTTTGCTGTCGTGGTGCTTTATCCTCCTCAGTGTTCCCATCCTGGCTGGGCAAGAGTGGCTCTGCTGCAGGTAGCTCATCAATTGCAGCTAATTCAGCTTGAATTCAGCTTGAATTCAGCTACTGTCATCACTTAAAATAGCTTGTGTAGGGAGGAAGCTGTGGTTGAAAGGTCTTTACCTGAGCTACCACTACTCCACCAGCACAGTGAGAAACAGCTGGTTTCACAATGACCTGATGGGAAGGGCCTGTGGGTATTTTGAATGGGACAATTACAAAAACCTGTTCAAAATCATCCCATGTTTCCTCAGCAACCAGGACATGATTTATCTCCACCTAAAATGCACACCTAAAACAGGCTGAATCACACAGTAAAAGGACTGGTTTCTCCTCATGCGGCAATAAAGGAAATCCAAAGTCTTGCTCAGATGTAGGCATGTACATCATAGGCCTCTAAACTGAGGTGGTGAAATTCAAACATCCCCCTCTTTAATAAGTCCACAAATGGGGAGATCATTTGGTGAAGTCTTTAATTAATTGATGATAAAAGCTAATGAAGCTAAGAAAGCACTGAAACCTTGTAACTGGCTTTGGCGTGGCCAAGTCTGTGATTTCTCAGGGTTCATTTCCATTGCCTCTGGGGAGGTGAAGCAGCCCAGGGATTTAATGGAAGACCTTTCAGAATTTTACCTCTCTAATTTGGCATATGAGTTTGTGACAACTCAAGTACTCTGGGACTGATTTTACAAGCTGCTCAGGTTGGTTCATGTCCTGTGGAAAGAATAGTGCTGTTGTCCAAGAACATATTATAAAGGAATCTAGTAAATTTCTAAAAAACATAATTAAACACTTTGCAAGGTAACTGCAGCATTACATAGGCCAAAGGGCATCACCAAATACTCAAAGTGTCTGTCTCTAGTCCAAAAGATCATTCTAGTTTTATCTTCTGAGGGTTCTCTTGCCAAACTTCAGATGTCTCTGAGTTGCAGTTTCGTAAAGACATAATCTACAATCTAATTTTTGAGATCAAGAGTAATGCTCTCTTTTCTCACAGCTCTTACCTGATTTCCAAAACCTTGATGTATGATGGAAATAAACCATCCTACTTGCACACAAAGAGAATGTAGGGGTGCTGGTGGCGAAGCCAAGGGACGTGCAACCCCTCTGGCTGGCTTTCAGAGCTGTTCTCCAAGTGCTTTCATGCTGGTCTGACAACGGATAAAGGAACCCAAATCTGGCTCCCAGGCCACTGTGGTCACCTGCCCAGAGGGAGGGTGGAAGGGAGTGGTGTTGTGTCTCCATGGCCAAGTCTTGTTTTGGCATAACAAGGACCTGTTGTCTCATTCACCCGGGCTGGGGTAATGCCAGTGACATTCCTCCTGAGATAATGACATACCTTCTGATGACATACTGATGGAGACAAAAATCATAAATAAATAAGGTTATTCCCTTATTCCAAAGGGCTTTATGAGTTTCGGGATTGTGCAAGGGGACCCAGTCCTCTGTCCCCCTTCACATGATTGGGAAATTGGATGAATGAGTCAGACAACATTGAATAGCCAATTAATTTTGTGATGTAACTGCAGCTATTAATAATATTTCCAACACAGAAGAGGCAGACAATCCAACAGGCCAAAAGGTGGCAGAGGTGGGAAGAGCTGCTCAAACACAAGGCCATCACCATAAAATTAAATCATTTTCTTTGTTGTTCCTTGAGAACAGGCTGTGGGTGCTTCCCTCAAAGCCATTCTTAATGTGGACAAATCTGAGAACAAATGGATAAGGCAAATAACAAAAGTTGTCAGATGATACTCACACAGCTTCTAAAGGCATCCAAATTTGAGACTGCTGACCTACTAATCATCCTGCTTAGCCCACTGCTTAAACCAGTTCTGCTGTCTGAAAAATGCAAAGGGACAAATGCAACACCAGCTTTTGAAAAGCGTTCCAGGGCGATCCAAGGAATCGCAGACTCTTAAGCCCATCAGATGGAGTGAAGCTAGAAGTAAGGAACAGAATTAATAGATTAAATTATAAAGGGTAAATGTGGTAGGAGATAAGAAGAGGAGGGTCTGAGATAAGAAAAACATTCATTGAAGGTGCCAACAGGTATCTGGTCCAACAGACATTAGTTGTTGAGAGTCTCTAAAATGAGCCCCCATCAAAATCTCTTTAAGGAATTCAGTTTATGTGGGCTGGTAACTGGTCAAGAGAAAGGGAATGAAAGAAGGATCAATGAGCATTTTTGAGAGCAGGAGGGACCGAGGCCTGGGAGAGTATCACCATAATCTGTGCCTCTGCCAGGTGACAGAGCTTTGCCAGGAGAACAGATCAGGGAAAACTCAGTTTTGAGAAACCCAGGGACAAACTGCTACCTGTGCAGCACACAGCACACAGCAGTGGGCTGCACAGATGTTATGACCACGTGAGAAAGAGTTCATGGAGGCAGTGCAGGTAGATTGATGTCAGCTTGGTCCTCGGGGTGATCAACAAGGCAGGTGTTCAGGGATGGCAGGGAAGCTGCACCAGATCTAGTCTATAAAACTGTGTGGTAGGTCCACTGAAGTCAAAAGGGACGACCAGAGGTGGTGACTACCCTCTTTCTGATCTGCAGTGAAATACATATCCCATAGGTTCAGGACCCAGAGCTCAGAAAAGAGATGGCAGAAGAAAGAGAAAGCAGATATTATTCTGTGTAGTATCCACGAATCAGTTCCTTGCACTGGCCTCGAATCTCTGCTTCCCTTGCTGACTCCAGCAGGTCCTGCTTTACTGCCCCAGCCAGTTTCAGATGCTTTTGACTCAGGAGCTAGGAAAATGTTCATTTTGCCAGGCTTTTCCTCCTGCTGCTGCTCTGAGCAATTCCCACGCTGTGAAACACTTTGTGGAAAGATTCAACTTCAGAAGGAGTTTTCAAGCCTGCTGTGGGTGCAATGTACTCTCACCATTTGTGAACTGACAGTGAAATTATTATAAAAGTGAATATAACTGAAATATAAAATTGATGTAAGTGTAATGATGATAAAAGCATGGGTCACTGGCCCCATCATGATAATGACACAGAGTAGGTATGTCAACCTCTACTACCACTTCCCTGACTTGTCTGCCTTGTCAAAATATCAATAACTTCTCAGGAGCCATGTCTTCTGCTCCCTTCCTCCACTTCCATCCTGAGCCAGAAAACCCCAGATAAATCCTCTGAAGGATCTCTGTCTGGGTTGATTTTTAAGTGCTCAGTATATCTGGTGCTGGGGTGCTCAAAAATGGACCCACTGTTGACAGGTACTGCTGGTGCTGCTTCCTTATGAAATGCAGACTGTGCTGAGGTGCCTACAAGGAAGCTGAACTCTTCTGAAAATCTGGCTCCAAAACAAGCAGCTCCTGGGACATTTTTTCCAGCAGAGTTCTGCAGAAGAGCTGCTCAATGGGAGAGGGAAGTTTCTGGTTTTGGTTTGTTGTTTTTTGTTTTTTCAATGGAAAAATGAGCTTTTGTCCTCAAATTGAATATTTCCTTCAGAACATAGTGGTGTTTGCCAGGACATCTCAAGTTTCCACTGGGAAAGTTGAATCATGATGAATTGACTGGCGTCCTCCAATGCCCAGTCAAAGCACTTGGTTTGGTCAAACAAAACCATATTTTCCTTCACAATGACACTGAGCCAGGGAGGCACCTGCTTGGACCTGCAGATCAGATTAGCTGGCCTTTCACCAGGTCCTTTCTGATTCCTGGCTGGTGGTCTTTGTAGGTGGAGAAAGACAAACTGTAGGAAACAGGAAAAAAAATCCTAGAAGATTATATTCCAATTGTTCTCACAAGTTGAGAAGCCAGGAGCATGTGTTCTTAGTTGAAGACAGTGTTTTGTCTGAACTGCTTTCAAACAATTCAATCTATTTAACTGTGTCAGTTTGCATGAAGAATGATGTATTCTGAGAGTCTTTGTGAAACCGAGCATTTTAGTATTTTCAGAGTTTTGCAGCCTTTGCCTCCACAAATAATTGGAAAACTTGATGCTGGTTTGCCCAGTCTCAAAGTGTCATTCTACAAGCGTATTTGGCAAAGCAAATCTTAGTTGTTCAGCCTGGAGAAAAGGAGGCTTTGGCGTGACCTAATTGAGATCTTCAAGTACCTGAAGGGAGCCTACAAGGAAGACAGAGAGAGACTATTTACAAGGACCTGGAGTGACAGGACAAGGGGGAATGGCTTTACACTGACAGAGAGTAGATTTGATTAGATATTAGGGAAAAATTCTTTACCGTGAGGATGGGGAGGCCCTGGCACAGGTTGCCCAGAGAAGCTGTGGCTGCCCCATCCCTGGAAGTGTTCAAGGCCGGGCTGGATGTAACTCTGAGCAACCTGGTCCAGCAGAAGGTGTCCCTGCCCATGGTAGGAGGTTGGAGCTAGATGAGCTTTAAGGTCCGTTCCAACCCAAACCAGTCTGTGGTTCTGTGATTTGTAGTTCTGCTGGGGCACTGGTGGATGGAGAGGCTGTGGCACACTCCCAGCCCCACTTCACAAAAGCACCCATCAAAAGCAGCTTGATCCAGCCCTGCCAACTGCCAGGAGCAGTGCGGGGACCACTCAGAGGACCCTGCAAGGCCCCTGACCTTCGATTTGTGGCTAATGAGCAACAACAGCTAAAGATAATGGATGGGCACAGCTGGCTCAGAAATAGAAATCGGCAGAGCACCTGTGGAGCTGCTGAGGTCGAGGTTCCTCCCACTGCCCTCCATCATCCATCACTCACCACTTCCCATGGGAGGCTGGGTTCAAACACCACTTTGTGGCTGAGGTGGTGGTTTGAGATTCCCCCGCAGTGTTCAGCAGTTCAGTGGGTCATGGCAGCTGTGTCAGCTCTAAGGCACAGAGCAGAAGACTTTGTCTGTCTCTGTGTCTCAGTGTGATGGGGCAATGAAAGGTTTCTGACCCCAAAGCCGAGTCCAAAACGCAGAGAAGAAACAGCACAGTCACTGATTTCCCCCAGAAATGTTTTGTACAATTGAACTGCATGAAATAAAAGCAATATCACGCTGGAGTTGGACAGGATTGCTGGACCCCGGACCAGCGTGGGGTGATGCTGCTTGCCTCTGTCATCCAGAGAGGCCTCCTTCCACCCTAAAGAACCACAGGGACCTGGAGCAAATCAGGCCATGGCTCTAAAGATGGTTTACACAGGATCAGGCTGCCAGCAACCATTCCAACCATGATAAGGTGTCTGCCCATACCCCAAGGTGTGTGGCCACATCCTGAGTGGGAAGGCAGTCAAACTCCAAAGTATTCCCTAGATTACCCACACAAATGCCTCAATCTCTGTGTCCAAGGTCAGCTCCACTCAAACAGGGCAGAGGAGTCATCTGGGGCTGAGCATGCAACCAGAGCCTTGCTGTGCCTCCACACAGTAGCATCCAGCTCCTCTCTGCTGCCACTTTCTCTGGGCTACAGGTGAAAGCCCCCCTAGCCTAGGCAGTACAAAAAGTGCCTGGTAGCACTGCACATGAGTTAGTTACCTGTCCTGCAGGAAAGAGAGGAAAAGGTGTCACGATACTGCAGCGGGGCTGCAGAGGACAAGAGACACCCATGGCAGCCAGTGCCTGTCAAAGCAGCAAGCAGAAGAAAGAACAGCAATTCCAGAAGACAAATTAGAGAAGTATCCTGTGCTATCCCACAGCTGCCTCACAGTCCTGCATCCAGCTCCACCTCCTGCACCCTGCAGGGCTCTTCAGGGCATACCATGTGGGATGTCCCCTGTCACATACCTGTCCAGAGCTCCCCAGCAGCTGCTCTGCTCTCCTGCACTCAGCCCTTCAAACACTTGGTACAGATCTGGTGCTCAGCAGAATAGGTCTGGTGGTGTAGCAGTGGCAGGAAGAGGTGGTGGTCAGACATCAGTCAGATGGGATGCCATCAGGGCTGCCCAAAAGCCTGATGTCTGCTCCTCACTTGGTTATCCTCAGTCTCTCATGATGTGCACAAGTCTGGACTCTCTCTGTTTTCTCATCAGAACGTGCAGTTTACTTTAAGGAAATCCCTCTGTTTTACTAGGGCCTCTTTCTCCTACTTCCAGTAATCTTGTCTAGCAAGACAGGGATATGGAGTCTGGTCATAACTTGGCTTGAGAGAGAGGGAATTGCAGATGGAAGAACTCAAACTTTGAAGAAGTTCAGCTCCATCAGTTCACAGGTGCAGCTCCTGGTTCTTCCAGACTACCAAAAATGCAGACTACGCCTCAGAACACAGACATTGCTGCAGCTGCTTCTCATCTCTTGCACAGATACTGTGCAGGACACAGCAGGCAAACAATGTCCTGCTGATGAAGCATGGACTGGATTCATATTTGATCCCCCAGGACCTTGGTCTTTCCTGGGAAGAACAGTGCATTGGGCTGTCTAAAGAAAAGGTGAGGCTGCTCACATCTGGCTCCAGCAAGCTGCAAAGCTGGAGAGGGCACCTCCTTTGGCATCCATTGACCCTTAATCAACCAGGAAACAGGCAGGACCATCAGGATTGTTGGCAATAATGTAGAGGTATTCTCTAAAAGTCTGGATCTTGGTAGCACAGAATATTTTCTTTCTGATGCAGATCAGTGCCTGGCAGTGCAGTGGGACAACACAGAGGGAACAAGAAGATGCCCACCATGATGATCTACCACCCTCCAGGGGCTGTTTGCCACTTTATTGCCAGAAGACTAGGCAGTTTGACCTCGCAGAAGACAGGTTTAGGGTGTATAGGCAGGATGTGGACAATGCTGTAGGCAGCAATCCCCTTCCAGGCCAGCAGCACCCCCTCTCTGGAAACCACCACACTGAGGGGTCCCCAGTCCTCCCCAGCATGACCCTGAGCAGCATCCAGCCTGAGTGACACCTGCACCAGCAGGCTGGAAGCCTCTGCAAACCAGACATCCCTGCATCAGAGCAGCCTCTTGGAGATCTCCTCCCCACCCACCTCCTCCTTGGCCCTTTCCCTGCTTTATTCTTCCGAATTTTAATGCATCGGATGTTACTCAAACCCACTGATTGTTCTCCCCTTTGTGCTGGGGCAGACAGACAGGCTCCCCAAACAATAGACAGGCTTCACCGGTGACTGGGAAAGAGAGGTGGAAGATTTACTGCCATGAGGTAATTGGCTGGGGGAATTGGAACTTTCTTTGCTTCCGGAACTGCCTCCATTGCCCTGCCCTGTCAGCAAAGCAGAGCCAGGGAGGGTCCCAAGCACTGGGTGCTTGCAACAGGCAGGGTTTGCCTTCTGAGTGCCAGCTGCATTCACAGATGGGAGCCAGAACCTGAATCCTTGGGCTGGGATGGTTTTCTGCCCCTGGGCGAAGCTTACCCCACCTGCTTTGACACTTCTTTTGCCAGATTTCTCAACCATGTCTGGTTGGTGACCCCCCTCTCCCTTATTCAGGGCATAAAAATGTCCCAGCCCTATTTCATTTACCCCATCAGGAGGAATTAAACGTCTCCCTGATGCCTTTGATAGTGCAGGAGGACAGGACAGGCAGCATCACACGCCAGATCACACGAGCGCGTGGGTGCGTGGCGAGGCCAGCAGAAAGTCGGGGCGAGAGGTGAGGTCCTGTGGGCTGTGTGGGGGTGAGGAGGGATCTGTTTTCAGCTAGAAAAAAAAAACCACTTTCGCAACTTGCAACTGCCCACATGGTGTTTTTGCAATCCCTTCCCTTTGTGGTGTGGGTGCAGCAGGCACGGACCAGGAAATGCTGCACCAGCAATGCAGACACTTCATCACCCTTCCTGCTGCCAAAGGCCATTGTGTCGGGACCCACGGCTTCAGGCTGCCACGTTGCTCAAATTCTCCACTGTTCCAGGCAGGTGCTATGTCTTTATTAAACAGTTGATTTAAACCAATATGGGTCCACTGGTTGCAGCTGCACAGCGTTGTCACGGCCTCTCCTGGTGGCACTGGCTTGCTGAATTTTCCAGCTTCCCGAGGGTTATGGCCTTGGACGTGCTTAGATCATTGCATAAGGGAGCTGGTGAGAAAACTAACAAGAAGCTTCAAGATGGTATGTGTTGGAGGCCCTTTAGCACTGCCCTGCACAGACATTGCCATCAGGTTACTACGTGGAGACAGCCAGGTAGACTATCTGGGCAGAGTGTCCCTGTGCTCCATGGACATTGTGTCTCCCACCCCAGCCCACAGAGTAGGTGGGAGCATCAGGGGTATGCTGGGGACATGCATAACCCCAGCCTTAGGCTATGCACCCCAAAATCTCTGGTGCCTGAGTGGTGAGGGAAGGCCAATAGACAGAGTCCATGTCCAGGATCATTCCATGGCCTCTGACACCCCTTCCAGATATTGGTGGGAGTTATCCAGTGATATCCCATCTCTGCATGTAACATCAGTCTTGTGGTTTTCTGCCTGAGTACCAGCAGGGAAACCAGTGCTTCTCAGTTTCTGTAAAGCCCTAGATGCAGAACTTAAATGATACCAAAAGAGCTTTTTTAAGTTTTACTTAAGCTTCTGAATTATGGGGGGGTTCCCTTTTCCTGATTCCTTCCCCATATATGGGATCAGCAGCTGTTCATGGCCAGTGCTGCAAAACGCATCCCAGACACCCATGGCAGGTCAGCCCCACTGCAGGGACATGTTATCTGCCTTTCTGCCACAGTGCTGGGAGCTTGTGGCCTCAACTGGCCTTTTAATTCTCAGTCCTCATGCTGGCATGGCAGCACAGGGTGCAGGAGAGCAGGGGAGAAGGTTGGAACAGGAGAAGAGCCCAGCTCTTTCTGGCTCCAGTGTTTCTGCCAATCCACTCAGATATTTGGGGGCAGGATGTTGAAGAGGCTGACCACCTCTGATCAATGCCAGTGCCATGTCTCCAGCAGCACCCAGCACTACCCAGCTCCCAAGAAATAGAAGAGGCACTTCTTCCCCAGCTGAGCTAGTTAACAGTTGGCCATGCCACAAAGTGGAATGGTTTAAACTACTTTTGGGATAGGTTGAATACAAGAGAAAACCAAACTTCTGTTCCATAAAAGCACCTGCCAAGCCCAACTCTAAATATAAATCATCTGCAGCGCCAGACCATCCCAAGCCAGTCCTGCTCCAGAGTGAATTATTGCTTTCCTTTCCTGCTTGAGTGCATTAAATGTATTCAGCCCTGTCATGATGTGATTGTTCATCCTCTGACTTGTTTTGGCACACACAACACCCCCCTCCAAGACAAGTGGGTTTAAACTCAAAGCCTGGACACTGCCTGGCTGCTCAGCAGGTGTTATGTTATGACATGATTTTCTCCTCTCACGCTCTGCGGATGTCCTGTTGCTTCTCTTTGCAATTTTCAGGGTCTTACTTAAGTTCCTTTGAAAATCCCAGCCTGCACAGGTAGCAACCACTGTCCCAACAACCATTTCTCACAGTCATGACTAAATTACTGCCACGAAGCAGGTTAAAAAAGCAAGTGCAAACCTTAAGGGAGGTCCTGCTGCCCCATCATTGCAATGGGCAGCTCCTCTCAGGGTAGAGCAGGGGGAATCATAGAATGACAGACTGGTTTGGGTTGGAAGGGACCTTATAGCCCATCTCATTCCAACTCCCCTGCCATAGGCAGGGACATCTTCCACTACAGCAGGTTGCTCAGAGCCCCATCCAGCCTGATCCATCCTACATCCTTGCAGTACACCTCTCTGCTAGTGAACAGCGTAACAGAGCACCTGAATCCATGATAAAATGCACAGGCACAAGGTTGTTATTCCCCCGTGGCTCTTCCCTGCCTCTCCCATGTCTCTCAGTTATTCTGGTCAGAGGAGGACCCTGCTGGCTTGGCTGCTGAGGTCCAAAGCACACAAAAGAGAGACGACCAGGAGGTCACTTTGCCAGCCCTGGGCTGGACACAACTGTCACTCTTTGTTTGGCCAAAGTTTTGGCCAAGTCTTTTGGGACTGGAATGCAGTTTCCCACACAGGGGCTTTAAGTGCCATCTGAGATAGCCTGTGGTATTGCAGACTGCTGTGGATACAATGCAGGACCCACAGGAAATCCCCAACCTGATGACTCAGAGTCAAGGTGAGTGCAGGGTGCCACAGGGTTGAGATCTCTGTGGGTCAGTGCAGACAAGGTCTCAGGTGTCTGGGTGAAGCAGATGCTGTTGTGCAAAGTATTTGACACTGTCACGAACAAAGGCCTTGTCTCTAAACTGGTTGCCCAGAGAAACTGTAGCTGCCCCATCCCTGGAAATGTTCAAGGCCAGGTTGGACCGGGCTTGTAACAACCTGCTCTAGTGGAAGGGTAGGGGTTGGAGCAAGATGATCTTTAAAGTCCCTCCCAACCCAAGTCATTCTATCATTCTACCATTCTGTCATTCTGCATTTGGAATCTGCCCTGATGGGGGGCTGAGCGTGGACAGACAGACCCCCACCTCATCCCTCAGGGTACAGCAGTGCCAGCAGCAAGACCCCAGTCTTGGAGGCACAGGTGAAAATCTGTGGATAACACAACAGCTGAAACAGTGTTTTTCCCTGGTTGTTGTCGAATGACTGAAGCCACCACTCGTGCCTGCTGCCAGCATCACAGCATCCCAACACAGGAGCCAGCAGGATGAACCCTGTTGGGGGGGGCTGGTGCCCACATTCTATGACTCATGGGCCAAAAAGAAAACCAATACCTGGTTCTGCTTGAAAATTGGGGTAGCCAGGAAAGGTAGAGTGCTGACACTACTTCAGGGCTTGGTTTTCCCAGCTGATCCCAGCCCTGGTTTTCCCAGGGGCAAGCCTGAGCTTGGGTTCACAGGGTGACTCTGAAAGATGCACTTGTAAGAACAGGGCAGTGATGATGAGGAGAAACTTGGCCTCATGGTGCACAACAAGCCAAATGGGAACATTCACAGAAGCCCACCTCATCTGTCAGCCAGCATTGCAACACAGCTGGCACTAGAGCTGGCTAGAGCAGTGTCAGAGACACCAGATCTGAGCCTTCCACCCATTCCAGGCATGAGAACACAGCCTTGGCTGTTCTGGATGTTTATGACACTGAATTGTCTTTGTTGGTTGCTCATCGTGGCTGGGAGTGTTTAAAAAGTGCCATTTAAACACAAGCTTCTGCACAGCCTTTCCAAACCAAATGTGGGAAGGACGAGTGCTTGAGTGTTTCTGGGGGCTGTTTCCTGAGACAGCACTGCCTCCCTCATCCCTCCTGCCAGCCCCCAGCTGCCACCGTGCCAGCCTTTGGGAAGCAGTTTGGAAACCAGGGGCCACGCTCACCTGTGCTGTGTCTGGCTGCAGTCTGGGACTGGTGTTTCTCAGTGCCAGTGTGCTGCATGCACATTCTCCACAGCTTGCTGCAAGTTCATGCATATGCCTTCATGAAGAATCTGTGCTTACAGTCATGGAATCACAGGATCATTTAGGTTGGAAAAGGCCTCCAAGATCATCGAGTCCAACCGTTCCCGCAGAATTGTCCTGTTCACCACTAACCATGTCCCCAAGTGCCACACTCACACAGCCTTTGAACACTTCCAGGAATGGTCACTCCACCACTGCCCTGGGCAGCCTGGGTCAGTGCCTGACCATCCTTTCAGGGAAGACACTTTTCCCAATATCCAACCTGAACCTCCCCTGCTGCAACTTGAGGCTGTTTCAGCCTTGTCCTGCCCCTTTTTCCTTGGGAGCAGAGCTGGACCTCCACCTGGCTCCACCCTCCTCTCAGGGAGTTGTAGAGAGTGAGAAGGTGCCCCGTGAGCCTCCCAGCTCCCTCGACTGCTCCTCATTAGACTTGTGCTCCAGACCCTTCCCCTACTCTGTTCCCATCTCTGGACATGCTCCAACCCCTCAATATCTTTCTTGTCATGAGGGGCTCAGAACTGACAGCAGCACTGAAGGTGCTTACAGCCCTAGCAGGCTCTTTGTAGCTGTCCAGACCTTGCTGGGACTGAGCTGCCATCCTGATCACCCCCCAGCAAAGCACTTCTGAGGGTAGTGGGAATCTGCAGAGCTGCAAGTAGTGCTTAAAGCAAGACAAGGTACAAGGAATCTTTCAGGGGAGCTGAATCTGGAAAGCAGCTTGGCTGGGCTCAACAGACCACGGCAGCCCCTGTGGTAAACATGACCTTGGGCATAGGGGAGCTCAGGGCTGGCTGCAGCCTGACAGTGTGGGGGTACAGGTGTAGGGCTTGGTGCTGCACACAGCCAAGATGGAGATGGGGCTTCTCCTCACCTCTTGGCCAAGCTGTGCTACCTGGGAAGCCTCTGTCCCCAACACAACCTTCCCTGGATAAATCCCCCATAACTGATGGAGACCTGCATGCTTCCTCTCCACAGAGCTTTCTAACAAGTATTTGAGAAGCAGTCCCTCTCCATGAGGCCACGGATTTGGGCATAAAGTCACAGAATCACAGAATCAGCTGGGTTGGAAGGGACCTTCGAGACCATCAAGTCCAACCCTTGATCCAACCCCACTGTGGTTCCCAGCCCATGGCACTGATGCCACATCCAGTCTCTTCTTAAACACCTCCAGGGATGGAGAATCCACCCCTTCCCTGGGCAGCCCATTCCAATGGCTGAGCACCCTCTCTGGAAAGAAATTCTTCCTAATCTCCAACCTAAACCTCCCCTGGCACAGCTTCAGACCCAGCCCTCTTGTCTTGCTGATGGTTGCCTGGGAAAAGAGACCAACCCCCCCCGGCTCCCCCCTCCTGTCAGGGAGTTGCAGAGAGTGAGGAGGTCTCCCCTGAGCCTCCTCTTCTCCAGGCTGAACAGCCCCAGCTCCCTCAGCCTCTCCTCATAGGACTTGTGCTTGCATCTGGCATATTTAAGTGCTTGTTTTTCTCTGACCTAAGATCTTTTTTCCCCTTCTGGGTAAGAGAAATCAGTTATCACTGGAACAGTTTGCTCCAAGGAATCACAGGCAGGAAGACACAGGCTTCTCATCGAAGTTTTTCCTATTATTTCTTGCCAGCAAACCTCTTGTGCTTTTCCAGGAACTTCAGAGGATCTGTCCAGGAGTGCCAGATCAGGTACAATCCTCCATACCCCAGTAAGCAGATTCCTGTTCTTTGAGAGGCCGATGCACAGCTGCAGCACTGACATCAACACTTGGCAAGTCCAAATGTCTCGCGTGCAAGGGGAAGAAGCCCAACCTCCAAATGCCAAGCCCTTCTCCTTCTGCCAGCTCTTTGTGCCTTTCTCCCTCCCTGACACTTGAGCCACCTCTCCATCCTAGCACATGGGTTTTCCTATGGGGGCATGCACAGCGCTGGAGATAACACAGACACCTCAGAGCAACGGGCCAGAGAAATACAGAAACTCATCAGCTTTCCATCGGGGCCAGATGGGGAACAGCTGCTCAGGAAACATCTTCTGTGTGTAAACACGGCCTGGCACCAAGAGCAGGGTCCCTCCAGGGCCACAGACCTTCCCTGAGGTGGCTGTGCTTGGCACCCATGCTGTGAGCAGCGAAAGGATCCTCTCTCGATGCGCAGAAAAACCACACTTTTCCCTGAGTAACAGTTTCCTGAGCAAAAACTGCTCTTCAGAAGTTTCCAGACAGCACACGTATATGGTGAATTTTTTTTTTTAATGAAAACATATTGGAGGTGTTTGAGTCTGAAGAGAAGGGGTTTGTTTCGGTTGGTCTTTCATTTTACTTCTGATTTTTCCAAATTCAACCTCAGGTTAGTTTGTGCAGGTGCTGCCTGTCATTAAATATTGCATTGTCATGGCTAGGCTTTTAGTGAATGAAATGTTTTGATGTCAGCATAAAGCATTTCAATTAGCCACTCAGACATTTTCAACTAAAAAATTTATCAGGTTTGGTCCCCTGTAAGATATTTCCGAATTTTTCCTGCTTCTTCCAGGTAGTGACAGACACAAACTGCACTGAGATTCAGCATTGCACCAACTCCAACCCTCTAGTTCACCTGTACTGCTTTACTTGCTAGTTTCAGGACCTTGGGATCAAATTCTCCCCAGGGCAGTGGTGGTGGCCTGTTTTTGAAGGATTATTCTGCTTCAATGATTTGGAAATTCACTCCTGAACAACTACAGGACCCTGATGAAGTGACAGAATATTTGCAAGGAGAATGCTGTGGCAACTCCAGGGAGGAGCAACTCATTGCTGTGTGCTGGGCCCTGGCTGCTATTTTGTCAGACACTGCTTGTCACCAGACAGCACCAGGCAGAGGGGGAGGAGGAGGAAAACAGAGCAACAGGCACTGTGGCCACTCAAACTGCAGCTGAGCCAGAGGAACAATCCATGCTGGTAACAGTCACCCCTGCACAGAACAAGAAATCCAAGACCAAATCAGTTTGCACAGTGAGGGATGAAGAGAAGGAGGGCCCTCAGAACAGGAGGAAGAGGCAGGGCCGGAGATAATCACCTGATCCCCATCTTGGTGAGCTGCAAGATACCTGAAAAGATTTCAGCTGTCACCAGGAGAGCCCCTGGTGACCTGGCTGCTCCAGGGCTGGGATATCACAGCCCACAACATGGAACTAGAGAGTAGTGAAGTCAAGCAGCTGGGATCCCTGTCCTGGGATGTGGGCACTGACCAGGGGATTGGGAAGAGGACAGACACTCTCAGCCTCTGGAGGCCACTGTCAAGTGTGAGGGAAAGGTGTTCTCTCAAGGGTGATCCAACAGTGCACCGAGACAAGTGGAACACCACAAAGACAGGTATCCAGTGCCTGAGAGAAGCAGCTGTGCTGGAGCTAATCTACAGGGATTCAAATAAAAAGCAGTCCCCTGTAGATCCAGAGGAGGTCCAGTGCACACAATCCATGGGGCAGAAGTTTCAGAGTTTCTGCTACTGGAAGCAAGTGCCCCCCTGCTCCAGAGAGGGGGGACACACTATGAGATAACCTGTGATTTTACCTACATGACCACAGAGAAGACATGAAATGGGATGGAAAACCCACCTCTGCCCCAGCAGCAGGGGTACATGAGTCGAGAGGAAGAACAACCACCACAGAAATTCTTCAAGGATAAATGCCACTCCACTTTCCAGTGGGCAAGTCCTCGGGCAGAAGAGGAGGGTTGATGTTCCTTCTGATCCTCTTGAAGGGACCTCCAGTTCATATTTACAAGAAGTGAGCAACGAGTATTTGTGACCAAGACTAGAGGGGCCCTGCCTCCAGCCAGGTGGAGGAAAGGGGCAGTCGGATCTACTGGACTGTGTGGATGTGATGGCACATCAGACCCACGAGAGTATAAGGCCTTAGTGCCCAGTGCACAATGTACCCTGATGCCATTGAGATATGTAGGGGCAGAATCCATCTCTATTTCTGGGGTGACAGGGGGATCCCAACAGCTGGAAGCTGAAGTGACCCTGACTGGGAAGGAATGGTAAAAACACCCCACTGTGACAGGCCCAGGGGCCCTTTGTATCCTTGGCACAGATTACCTCAGGAGAGGGTAATTCAAGGACACAAACCAGCATATTTGGGCTTTTGGGAGAGCTGCTGTGGAGACAAAGGAAATGAGACAACTGAATATCCTGCCTGGTCTATCAGAGGACCGTTCTGCTGTGGAACTGCTGGGGGTTGACGACAAGTGCTGATGGCTACCACAACATCTATGAGATGATTCATGAGCTGGAGAGCCAGGGAGTGGTCAGCAAGACTCTCTCTCCCTTTAATAGCCCTATGGCCAGTGCATAAGTCCAGTGGAGAGTGGAGACTGACAGTGGACTATTGTGTCCTGAACAAAGTCAGACCACTGAGTGTCACTGTGCTGGACATGCTGCAGCTTCAAGTGGTTTCAAGGACATTTGCGCAGGGAATGTGACAGATGCACCAGTTGCCCCTGTTTGCTGTTCACTGCTCATTATCTTGTTCAAAAGGCTTTGGCTTGGCAGCAAAGAGGAAGATGCTTTTGGGTTCACCTTTACCTGGTAGCTGTAATGGGTGTTAAGAGGATAATTCCTCCCACAGGAGGAATTTTTGTCTCCAGAAAGCCCTGTGAGTGGGGACTTGAAACCCAGCAGAGACCTGGAGAAGGACAGGAAAAAAGCCCACACTCTGAACACAGGGAGATGTGAGGCTCTTTTCATGGATCTAGAGGAGACCATTTCATTGCCAAAAGTCAGGACATTGCTGGGCTGTGGCTGCTCCAAAGGACACAGTGGGCAGAAAGGTCGTGTGCTTGCAACCTCAATTTTCTTGCTTTAAAAAAGTATTCCTTGCTCTCATTCATGCCACAATATTTCTTTTTAGTTTAGAGGTTCTTTTAGGTTTGATGTGCTCACACTAACAAGAATGTTAAGGTTGACCCAGGTCCTCCACTTGCCTGCTCCAAATCCCATTACATGAGGCTAACACATAAAAAGAGTTTTAAAGAGCCTGAGAAGTCCTGCTTGGGCATTTCCCAGACAGAAAGCATTTTTCTTTTCAAATGACTTTTGGTTTAGAATGTCCTTTCTGGGATGATTTTTTTTTTTTATGTCAACTTGGGGGGAGGGGTGTGGAAACCACACCTTTTATGTCATTTTCATTAACCCAAACCAGTTCTTTCATGGGAGTCACCAAAAACATGAATTTGCAGAATGGTAACAGAAAAGAAAAACGTGGTTCTTTCCCAACCTCCAATTCAAAGCAGGCTCTGCATTGCCTGCTCTGTCTAGAAGGTGAAAGATGGAAGGGGAGGAGGCTCCATCAGCCTCATCCTCAGTTTGCTGTGCGAGACTCCTCATCTCCAGCTCTGTGTGAATGGGCACAGAAAGCACCAGGGCACTCATACACCTGTAGACCAGAAGATGTCAGTGCCTATCGTGCTCCTAAGAGCTGTATCCAGCCAGACAAGCCATGTGCTCCCTGACTCCTCACAGCACAAGTGCTTTCCCCTGTGATCCTCATGTTCCCCCGGGCAGCCAGGACAGCTGCAGAGAGAAGGAGCCAAGGAGGAAAATCTCCATGAGTTCAAGGAGCATTTGACCACGCTCTCAGGCACATGGTGGGATTGTTGGGGCTGTCCTGTGCAGGGCTAGGCCTTGAATTGATCTTTGTGGAACCCTTCCAGCTCAGGGTGTTTTGTGATTCCATGATTCTGTGACACACTTAGCAAAATTCACGATTTTACCTTTTTGGAAAAAATGCCCTTATGTTCTGATCCAAGTTTCCTTCCTGCCCCACGGCACAGTGGTTGCTGTTCCTCAGCCACATTTCATCCATGGGGCTGCAACCTCTTCTGCCAAGTCACCTGCCCTTCTCCTTGTCCTGGGTTGTGCACCCCACACCTTCCTGTCTCCTCCACTGCCAAGAGGGAGCCCTTCCCCTGGCAGACTCTGTGTGCCCTGGCATGGGATGGCTTTACTGATAGCCCTGGCCCGGTACATGAATTCTAAAAGTGATTTCTTCTTGTTCTCACATCAGCCAGTCCCAGGGGCAGGAATGCATCGTTCCTCTGCCCAGCCCCTTTCTGCTCCCGTGCTGGAGGGCACCTGACACGGTGCCGAGCCAGGGCAGGTACAGGAGGAGATGGAGGAGCAGTAGCCAGAGTAGCATCAGAGCTCTGCTCACTGTGGGTCACTGCTCTCACTGCACAGACCTGACTTCTGAAGACCTTCTGGTGCAGGGATGGGCTTAATCTCAGCCTGGCAAACTGGCTGAGACTTTATTATTGAAACACTGTGGAGATCTGGGATAGGGCCTACACATGGGGAATGATCCAAGATGACTGATCTGTTTTCAAACGTGGAGAAGTGGGAGTAGAAACACGTCGTGCTCTTGCCCATTGCAGTGATATGGGGTGGAAGCAGGGCTGGTGCCTCCAGATATGGTGTGATGCAAATGAGCTCTTACTGCTTTGATCTCTTTATCTTCCCTTTCTCCTTCTCTTTGTGGAGACTACCTTCAGAGTAACTTTCAACCTGCAGGCTTTTAGGAAAAATTTCAGCTGGTTCTATGGCTCCAAGTACCATTCTATTGTCAGCCCCAGGTTTGCCCTGAGCAATTCAGGCATTTTGTGGGGACCTTGGAGATTTCAAGATAAAGAGGAAAAGAGATAGCAAGAACCTTTATGAATCACTCTAGTATAATCTAAAGAATTTCTGAAACCATCATCTATTGCCTTTGGGCTTCTTTTCTGGTGGTGTAATTGTGTGTTTTTACTGGATTTTAATGAGAGTGGCCAGGAGAGAAACAGTGCTCAAGCCCCAGGGATTTCAGAGAGACAAGGGTGTTTCATGCCTTGCAAGAACAGGATAAGGGTGGGAATTTTGGTCTGGTTTGTTCAGGTCCCCCAGAAATCAGACTGCTGGACTGGGAGGCCTTAATGCTGTAATTGTGCAATTAATTAATCAAGAGGATGCCAAGTCATTAGCTTCTTCCCACAATCGTAAAAAATTCTGCTCACCTGCCTGAGTGTAAGGAAGATGTTTTTTATCGTCCAGGAAGCCTCATGTTCAGCACCAACACTGAGAGGAGCTAGGCTGAGCCTGTGCTGGAAAGAGAGCACATTAGTATCCTGAATATCTTGAAAAATATTAAGATATTCATAGAGTGGAGAAATTTAGGGGTTGAGAAGACAGTCACCATCTGGGATTCTTAGTAACTTTTTGTAGGCTCAAACCAGGATGGCAGCCTGGTGTGTCCTTTGGGGTGACCTTGCCTCCTTACAAACAGGAACACAATGTTCATTTCCCTAAATACTGAAGGTCCTGTCCAGGGGCTTGGGCCATGTCTATCATCACTTCCAGGTGTTGCCACATTGCACTGGATTTCACTGAGGCAGGAAAGAAGCCAGGAGCCCATGGAGTACCCCACTGTGGGCTCTGTGGAGGTCTGGGAACAGCAACCTGAGCTTACAGAAACACTGCAGAGCAGAATTCTGCTTGAAGGCAACTACAGGAGCAGGAGGACACAGG
Source organism: Manacus vitellinus (assembly GCF_001715985.3). Lineage (NCBI taxonomy): Eukaryota > Metazoa > Chordata > Aves > Passeriformes > Pipridae > Manacus > Manacus vitellinus. The sequence continues at coordinate 1,084,525 of NW_021940585.1, read as the reverse complement.
CTTCTCATTCAGCTGAGTGACAGAGAGACCCATGGAGAGCACCTTAGGGGACTGAAGTTGGAGACCAGACTTTTTGCCCCTTTGGAGTAGAGAGAGGTGTTTGGGGAGTATCTTCTCTCAGCCACGGGTAGGAGCTGCTCTTTCTGTAGGATTTCTTCTGTCCTGTGACAGCTCCCTGGAGAGTATCTCTGCCAGCTCTGTGGATTTTCAGATCTGGACCAGACACACATCTGGCTCTGAAGGCTTTCTGCTTGGCCTTGGCCAAAACCCTATCCCAAAACCCTCTCACCTTTGAACCCTCTTGGCTGAGCAGTCGCAGTCTCGTTGTGTTACTCCGAAGGCACTTCAACCTGTGTTGCTTTAGGTCTGTTGATTTCTGCTTGTGTTAATTCCCACCAGAGTCAATCTCGGGGGAAACACTTTGCTTTTCCCCTGGGGAAAGGCATGTCAGGAGCTTTTAGGTCACAGGCAGGGTTTGTCTCTCCCCAGTTTTGTGGGCAGCTTTTAGGCACTTGGAGTTTGTGAGAGATGCATCAATCCTGCTGTCCCTAGAGGTGTGTCCTGGGGATGTTGATTAGGCCTGTCTCAGGCAAGTATTGCATGGTGCCCTCCATGCAGCCCCCTTATTGTAGTATAAAACCCTCTCCTTTTGGCCCCAGAACACCCACGTCCACAAAGCCCTGCAGGTGCCTTCACCAGAGCTGAGTCTCGTGGGGCTGTGCACTCCCCACAGGCACATCCATGGCTCCATGCTTCAGAGCACCCACCACCCTAGCCTGAATCCCACCTCCCCAAGCAGTGATGCCAAAGATAAATTCCTTTGATCTTTAAAGCTCATATCATTCCTTAGCTAAAACACTGTGGTCACCAGCAGAGAGCATGGCAGGCAGTCCTACCAGGGAACCCAAAGCAGTGTGTGTGTCACCTCATTTTTTGGTAAGGAAGATAGCTAATCAGGGAACAATCAAAGGTTGTTCATGAAAGAAGGTGACATCAAAGCAAATAATTTAAGGAACCCCTCGAGGGCCAGAGGAGTTGTAAGGTCTGAGACTGAATCACATGAGCTCAGTTTCCATGAACTGTGTCTCAGTTTTCCTGCAGGTACAAGTTAGAAATGCTTACAATAAATGTTCAGAATTAGTTGGGGAAGGGGGGGAAGTTAAATCACAGTAATTATAGCCATGATGACTTTGGTGCAGTGCCATTTGAAAGCGTAGGTATTTTCAACACCTAATGCAAGAGGCCTTAAAAGACATTGCTTCTTGGATAAGTGGTGTGATACCAGCACAGTTTCAGTTCTGGGAGTAGTGGAGTAGTTCACTCTACTGGCAGCATTTCAGAGCAGAGCCATGAAGGATGATTTGACAGCTAAAGGATTCCCATTTTTGTTTGATATCTTGTAGAGAGGACAGACAGGCCAGTCACTGAGGAGGGGAACAGGGGGGCTTTGGGGTAGGAGACGGATGGCTTGTCCCAGAGCACCAATCCTATGTGGTGTCATGAACTCACGGGCAAGAATCTGCACAGCTCTTCTCAGGTCCTACACTGCAGCAGGGTGAAACTGCAGCACCCCATTTCTTCTTTTGAATCATATTCTTTGTGCATTTCTGTAGTGCCTGCTATGGTACAGTCCTTATGTTTGGAGTGGGTTCTCCATGCAAATGACAACAGCTGTGCACAGACATGAGTGACCCAGCACTTTGACTTCACTGGATGCTGGTCACTCAAAAGAGAGAACCTAGTTTGGAAAGTCAAATTCATTGACAGAGCTAACAAAGATCAGAGGAGTCCCTAACCCATTTAGTCCATGAATCCTTAGTCCTTCTGCCAGATGCTGCAGAAAAAAAATAATCCAACAAGGTTCAAATACCATGGGTTCCTTTTAAATTAGCTTAATGTGGTTGACTGAAGTAACCACCCCCAAACACTTGAAGAGATAAACAGCTTCTCTGATTGCTCTGACAGGAAGCACTTCCACTCTTGCCTGCGCTGGGGATGTACACAACACAAGAAACCTTACTAAGAGGAAAAGCACGAGCTTGGAAAAACACAGCAACAAGTCAACAACATCTTTAAATGAGTAATAAGTCAAATATTTACTCCCACAACACTTCAGGCAAGAATCCTGTGCCTCAGCTCTCACACAAGCATGGACAGCCTGTGGAGAAATCTCTCGTACTTTTGTGGCTAGAAAAAAAATCACCAGGTCCAGAGCTGTACTCAGGAAGTTCATTTCCAGGCCTTGGAGGAACTTGTTCCTCCATCACAACATCTGTCCTTGCACGTCTCCCCCATGACGTCCTCAGGCCATGGCCAGGCCAGGAGTTCTACCACACCAAGCCAGGTGTGATATCCCTGCTCTGGAGGAGCTGGAGTGGGGTCCCTGTGGGAAGTCACACTGGAGAGTCAATGGCCAAGCGGAGTCACTGGCACCACATTTGCCTTGCTGTTCATTAGCTAGCAGACTGCTGACAGGGTTTGCACTTTCAGGGTCCCCTTTTCAAGGTTCTGAGTGTAGATGTGCTGTGCTTGAGTCCTGCAGGACTGCAAACCACCAGAGCATTCAAAGGGCCAAAACGTCAGTAAGTTTTAAATAAAATGACTCCGAATGTTTCCTATGCAATAACCTTAGAAATCTGGGCTGGGTTTTCTTCACTGCCCAAATAGATGGTGGGAAAGAGCCCCTTCTCTCAGACTTGCCCATGGCCAGAAGCCCCAGGGGTGCAGGAGAGTGAGAGGGGGAGTGGGGCTTTTTAAGAAAAGCCTCGTGCTGTGGAGCTGTGAGGCTGCCACAGTGATGGGATAATAGTATTTCACCTCTACATTTTGGAAGATTTCTTCAGAAACCAGTGGGTTTTGTTCCTTTTAGATATGGATCAAGGGGGAGGAAAGAAGTGTTCAAGGCCAAGTTAGACAGGGCTTGAAGCAACCTGGCCTAGTGGAAGGTGTCCCTGCCTGGGGGATTGGAACGAGATGAGCTTTAAGTTCCCTTCCAGCCCAAACCATTCTGTGATTCTATGATTCAAAATCATGTTTGACCTCTCATTGTCCTCAGCCACACACTGGGACTGATGCTGAGGGTCTGCACATCCCTGCAGCCCACCCCCCACCCCGGGGTGCAGTGCAGGCACTGTCCCCATCATGCCTGGAGGAGGGCTGGGCACCTAAAAGGCAGATCCACGAGGTCTGAAAAGTATCTCCTGCAGCGAGCAAGGAGTATTCCATACACTGCCAGCAGAAGGCAACTTAAGGAGTAAGCCCTGCAGTTTCAAGGAGATCTTGGATGTTTCAGATCTGTATTTTCTTTCACAGTCTTTCATTTTACACTATTTTTTGTTATTTTCGCATTGTTCCACAATGTCAAAACATCAGACTGATTCATTACAACACAAACAGGAGACACTTTGATGTAGGAAAAAAAGATGTTTTAATGAGTGCTAAGTAGCAACTGCCCTTAGGGGGTTTAGAAATAAAAATAGAAGCATCACAAAATAATATTTTAACTCTTGTATCCCGGGATCATCCAAATATAGAATGCAGAGTTGCACACAAAACAGTGCAGGCAGTAACTTCATTTTTTTTATTCATTCTGAAGACAGAATTTTGAATTCTCATAGGTTTTTGGTGAGTTTTTCACCACTTCTTTGGAGAGGAGAAAGTTTCCCTGGAGCATTTTCAAATAGGGCTCATGAAGGTGTGTGGTTTTGTCACAGGACAGCTCCCCAGAGAAAATTTAAGGGCGGGCTTCTGACCCTCCCGAGGTGTCAGCTGCCTCCACCAGTGCCAAATAGAGCTGGTCAAAACATGGTGGGTTTGTTTACTGGGGGTGGTGGTGTATGGAAAACTATGAAAAATGCAGAAGATTCTGTAACCCCCAGGTGTTGTGCTCTTTGCTAACAGAATTCAGGCATTGTTTCACTGAAGACTACGAAGGCATTTCAATAAATTTTTCAATAAACCCATTTTCCAGTGAAGCGATTTCCTGCCCTCTGGAGCCTGGGATGCTCCAGAGCATTTGATATGTGACCTGCAGGGATCTCAGGTGTTCTGAGCAGATGGAGCCGTCTTGGAGAGGTCCATCTTGTGTGACTGGATTCTCCTGAGGGACTTTTCTCCTTCATGCTTCAGTCCTTGTCCTTGGCACAAGCCTCCTTCCTCCATGCCTTTGTCCAATGCCAAGAGAGATTCCCAGTGACACTGGGGAGAGAGGGAACATCCTTGCTCAGGCTCACAAGTCTGTGAGATTTACACAAGGGAAAAGTGAATTTTTCTGTTGTTCCTGCTTTTTGTCCCATTACACCTGCCTGCCTCTGCTGTTTGGTCTCAGCAGTCCAAAGAGCCAAACTGTGCCCTGTCCAACGACCAAAAATAGCCCCTTCTGCCCTCACACAAGACTACCCAGAACCCCAGAAGACACTGACCACGATTGCTTTGCTTGGTAGGGGACATGGCCCATCTGTTCCCACTGGTTTTAACAATGCCAGCTTTTAATTCGGCCTCGTCTTCCCTCATAATTGTAAAGACCAATGCTCCCTGGCTCACCTGGACACACCTTGGTCTAGCTTTGGGTGAGCAGCGTGGGTTTCTTCATGTGCAGCTGCTCATGAGGGCAGGGTTGCAGCTATCAGGTGTGAGAGCTCATGAACAGCTTTGGAGCCCAGAAACATCCTTTTTTTTGCCAACTACCAGTTTGTGTATTGAACCACTTGCTCTAGACTTTGCTACTTTCCTATCCTGAGATGAGGGATGGCAAAGAGTGAGACAAGCACAATCAGCCAGATTCCCTCCCACCCCACTAAACTCAGTTTGTCACCCACAGAGCCAACCTCCACCCCGCATTCCTGGTGGTGGTCTCTAGTTTTTCCAGTGTAGAGCAGACCAGTCCGATGGGAGGTACTCCTTCTCTCATGGATTGCTCTCTCCTCAAAAGCAGCTGTCTGTACACACTCTGGAAGAGCTCCCTGTGGGGGCTGGAATGACCAGTTGTGACAGAGAGATGCTCTTGGGCCTAAGGACACATTGTCCTACTCCAGTGTCACGGGGCTTCCTGTTCACCCTCCAAAAACTGTGAGACAGCAATACTGCTTGTGCTGTTGGGAAATGTCCTAACTTGCTTCATAACTTGGAGAAGCTCAGACAGACCACCCTGAAGGAGCCAGCTCTCTCTGGCCACTCCTGGCCATCCCTCTGTACGGCAGAGCCTGGGCTGTGATCAGATGTTAATGTTGAAATCCTGTTTGCAGAGGCCTCCTGCCTTCCCTCTTTGCAGAGAGGGGACACAGAGCCTGGCACCGAGGTTTATTCTGTGCGAACCACTGTGTGTCTGATCAGACTTCTGTTTTTGTTCCCTGCCAGAGACCTGAGCATGAACAACATCAGCCGGCTGCAGCCCCGCACGCTCCGTCACCTGCGATTCCTGGAGGAGCTGTGAGTACTGCACGGGCACAGCGTGGGCAGGGTGGCAGGGGGGACGCTGGAGAGGATCCTGTAGCACTGGTCACAACCCCCAGGGATGGCACTGCAGCTACAGGCTGAGGTGGAAGGAGACTGCATGCTGGGACAGGGTTCATTTGCTGCTCTAGCTTTCGCTGAGGTCGTCACCTTCAGGTGGAGAGGATGCATGTACCAAAAGCCAAAATAAAAGAGGACCTAATCCTCTGTGAAAAAATCAACACTGTACCCCAGGGCAGAGCCAGCAAACAGAGAGCTTCATTCACCCTCCTGCAGACAGGGTCCCCCTCACAGCCTCTGCAGCCCAGAGACACACCAGGCCCCGCGCACTTCGCAGTTCGGGTGGAAACAAGCCTGGACAATGGAAGTCAAAAAAATTTGCCCCAGAGGCTGAGGTGTCCCACCAGGCACCAATGTGCACTGCAGTCTGAGCAGGCACACTCAGACACAGCAGCAGTCTCAATCCCTGGGATCAGCATGTGGCTGTGTGTCAGTGAAGGAGTGGCCCCACTTCTGAAAGTGTGAAAATTAACCACCAGCACAAGAAACCACTGGAATCCTTTGCAAGCCCCAAAAAATGGGAGCCCGGGGGGCAGAATATTGAGGTTGGCCATTTCTGCATGAGTAAATTGCACCTGTATGGTCTTACTCCACTTGACCATGAGAAATACCTCCAGGTGTTATTCTCATGCTATTGTTACTTTCAACACAACAGCTTCTGTTGGGAAGCACAGTTTCTTCAAAACACTATTATTGCATCTCATGATATACTAATACAAATGCTGCATTTTTGATGTGTGTTGCAAACTTATTGTGCATATAACAGTCACTACAGCTTAATCTGTCTAAATGAGACACTTTCAGTTTACTGAACCAGATCTTGCCACCACCACTAGGCACAACATTGACATTTCAAAAATGGTAGTTTCTAAAATGTCAGAATCACAGACTGGTTTGGGTTGAAGGGACCTTAAAGCCCATCTCCTGCCACGGGCAGGGACACCTTCCACTAGCCCAGGTTGCTCCAAACCCTGTCCAACCTGGCCTTGGACATTCCAGGGATGGGGCAGCCACAGCTTCTCTGGGCAACCTGTGCCAGGGCCTCCCCACCCTCACAGGAAGAGTTTCTTCCTCATGTTTTTTACTTCAAGTAACTCATCATCACCTGTCTGTAGTTTACATTCATGAGAGTTGTAAGGACCCCAGCTACCCAAAAGCCCCTTCCCAGCTGCCATTTACAGGCTGAGCAGGAGACATTTTTGATCATCTTTTAGCTTTGGAGCCAGAGCTGCCCAAAGAAGGTGGATTTTCACCGCTTTGCATCCATCCTGCAGCCTCTCTCTTTTCATTTTGTCAACATCCATGTCAAGGTGTGGACACCCAACACCTTTACTGGGGGTAATGAAGCTTTTCACACACACAGACCAGCCTCTGCTGTGTACAATTAGCAGTTGTCTTGCTGCAAGCAACCGTGTCCTCATTACGTCATGTACAAACAGAGCAGTCTCAACCAGCAGTGAATAAATATTCATAGGCTCCAAAAGAGCCAGCTTCCCACAGCCAAAAATAACTATGAATGAAACAGGCAAAGGGGAAAAATTTAAACAGGAAAATCTGAAAAATAATTGGAAGTTGTTAGATAACATTTTACTAGAGGTTCAAAATGCCACAAGTCCTCCTCCTCCAGGAAGGAAAGGAATTTTGACTAGGGGAAAACATCATAGTTAGGGGAAAGAAATGCAAACTGCAGCATCATATATCTATGCATAGCAAAGTGCCTGCTTGAATTTGATAGCAGTAAGACAGTAATCCTATTTATGGAAATCAAGTAATTGATATGAAATCAAGCAAGGGAGGATTTTATATGCTACGAGTAATTAAAAGTGATTCTTTCAACAGCAGCTAGACAGGGACAGCATGTACAGTATTCATAGGGCTGTCATCGACCAGTAATGCCACTTGCCTGGCATTTCCCCTGCTCTTTTCATTTATATCTTTACCAAATTTTCATCCCAAAACATTACATCAGGACCTTGACATTCAGGCTGGGATCACCCTCTGTGCCAGGACACGCATAAGAATCAAGCAAACAAATCCTGCCTGTTTAGACATCTCAAGGGAAGTTTGCTCAGGTTCCACAGCTCAGATCTCTGCTGGTTTCATCCACCCAGGACATATTGCCTTGAGTCTGCCAGGGTGACCTGTAGCACAGGAGACCAAGCCCTCTGTCTGCATCCCCGTGGCAGAACTGCCCATGCTGGGACATGCCAAGTGAGAGAAGAGCAGAAACCCCTGTTGAGCAGTGAGGGACAACCCAGGCATCCCAAATCCAAGTATCCCAGTGTTAGTATCTCCTGGGGAGAAGAAATACCTGCCTGCCTGCCCTCTGCCTGCCCCCTCTCCAGGCAGGGAAGTGCTGACAATGAAGAGGACTCTGCTGCAGCCCATCCTTGCTGCAAGTGCCTGTCTTCAGTTAGATGGAAGCCCTTCAGCAGGTTTCTCATCCCCAGGGATTTGGGGGGACTGTTATGGCCTTAGTCTGCCTTCTACACTCCCTTATGTTCCCTGTTACATCCTTGATAAACTGTGTGGATGGAGCAACTGAAGACAAAATTTGCAAAATTCAGTTTGAGGTGAGCCAAAACTGCTGTTCTGGGGCTTTGGTCAACCCCAAAAATTTCTTCTAACCTGATAGAAAGTACTTTCATCTTCAGGTTATTTCTTAACATCTCCTCTTTTACTTTTAGTCAAACCTGAAAAGAAAATGGTATTTCAAATGATATTTGCTTTATTGCAAAGATGCCTTAAAAAAGATGTTTGAACCTTCTGAAAAAAATCAGAGATTCCTCAGCAAAAAATATTTGGCAAATTCAACCCAGTCTTTCAAATCTCCTCTTCAAGGTCCCATAGGAACTCTCATATTTTAGGGACACTTTAACCTTGGTCTAATGCTTAGAAGCATCCCAGGAACTCCTGACACCCCTGGTCCTTGATCTATAACCCTTATTTTCTTCAACAGTCAGAGAAAGCCCAGGTTCCTCTGCCTCCTCCTCATGGTTCTCCCCTCCTGCTCTCACCCAGCAGCTGTGGGAGGTGTCCCATGGCAGGGGGGGATGGGACTAGATGATCTTTAAGGTTCATTCCAACCCCTTAACCTTCTATGATTCTGTGATTCTACCTTCTCTCTCGTTAGATGTAGCCCCACTAGCCCAGGGTCCCTTGGAGGAGAGGTGGTGCTTCACACCCTTCATGATTGCTCCTCTTTCCATGCCTCTATTTTAGCCCCAGCTCAGGCTCCTCATGAAAGTGAAGTCCATGAAAGTCATTGATCAGCTGGACTCGTGGCTGAGCTTGTGATGGAGCTGGAGTTCAACGAGGAACAGGAACAGTAACAGCTGCAAAAATGGGTGGATGAAGAACAGGTGTCCCATGGCCAACAAGGACAAATGTGCCTTGTTTCACAGCTGTGGAGCACTGCCAGTCCAGGTTGCTGGATCCACCTGAGCCCTGAGTGCATTAGTCCTCTGCACATACCCACGCCAGGGTGGGGGCATGCAAGTTAAAAACAAGAGCAAGGTGGCATGTGAGGATCCTGAGGACAGCAAAGCAATCACCCAAACCACACAATGTCACCCAGCCAGGCTGTCTCCCACAGGACATTGCTGCATGGGGTCATCCCCCCTCTGGACACCAAACATGTCCCCCAAGGGATCACAGAGGATGCCATGCTTAGGGCACAGATGAGGGTACTGGGACTGCTCCAGCTCAGACTGCTCACTCACTGTGTGGTCTGAGTAAAGTGATTTTCCCTGCCAGTGCCTCATCTGTCCAACAATGAGAGTGGGCCTCCCAGGAGTGCCAGGACTTGTTAGTCAGTCATTTTTACTGCGAGCTGCTCAGAAAGGTGCTGCAGATGCAATTAGCACTCATGCTCAGCTCAGATTCTCCAGTCTCAGCTGCCCTTGAAGAGACAGTGCAAGAGGGGTCCTCAGTTTCTGCCCATCAATGTGTGCTCTCCTCTGCCCCGCCAACCTCTAGCTCTGGAGAAAGGAGAGGCTGTGTGTGAGCAGGCACAGTCCCAGAGCAGGCACTCACTGGTCTTCCCCTCCAAAAAAAAACCTGCAGAGAGAGAGGTGTTCAGAATTGGGCCTCACACAGGCAGGGAGCAGCCCAGAGTTTAGTATGTCTCCTCTTTGTTTCTTTCTTTTTTTTCCTTCTTCTTTTCTTTCTCTCCTTTTGGCAGCAGGAAGATTGTTTAAAGTTGCTAATAAATTCCAGTTAATGAAGCCTGAAAAGCCAGAGTTGGGAGCCAAGAGAAACAAGAGCAATCAGTACAGAAGGAATAGAAAGAGGATCTTGAAAGCTGGCCTGGGAATAATAACATGTTGAAATGTGTTTGCCGGCAAGAGCTTTGTTACCGCGCTTTGAATCCAAGCGCAAGCGCTCGGTGCCAAGAAGGGAAACTGCAGCCAAAGGCAGGTGTTCATTGCCATTCACCTCTTGCTTCGGGGCACAGCGGCAAGATCAGACCCCTTCCCAGCCACTGGCTCTTTCACCTGCCTCTTCTCGGGCCCCGGGGGCAGAAGGACTCACCATCACGGGGAGTGCCGTGCTCTGCAGCGGGGCAGCACAGCAGGCTCAGCGCCACCCGCTCAGGACCCACTCCGTGGCCTCCCCTCCCAGGCTGTTCACTTTCCCAGGCAGTTCTTGCAACTCAAGGGGCCAAAGGCCAAGATCCAGCATAAAAGCAAAACGAAATAAAATGCAGACATGTATGCTGGGAATGTGAACGCAGCGGTCCTTTTCTCCTCCCTTGCACCTGTGAGGGAACCCCCTTCTCGATCCTCTTCCCATGAGGGTGCCATCAGGGGTTAAAGAGTACCACCACTGTTCCAGCCTGGTGTTGGAGCACTGGCCACTCCCCCTGGTGTTGGAGCACTCCACCCACTCCAGCTCCCAGACATCTGGAACATCCACCTTTGTGGGGATTGTCCAGTGCAGGGTCTCGCTCTGTGGCAACCTCATTCTTGTAGTGCTGGCTGTGGGGCATGACTCCTTCAGGAGCAACAGCTCTGCTGTGGAAGGGGGTGCTGGCATTTTTGGGCAATGCTTTCACATGTTGGCACCATGGTGAGAAGCAGTTCCTGGAGCAGTGCAGTAACATGTCTGCAGTAGGGTACTCCCAGGACAGCAGCTTTGGCAGGTTTCCATGACATAGCAGGCTACAGAGGTCTCTTGTGAAGACATAAACACTTGTAGGGCCATGACCTTACTTTGCCATGCTGAGATTTGGAGGCAGAATCACTGCTCCCTTGGTAGCCACCTTGCCTTGCACAGCCCTCCATTTCTAGGAAAGGAGCTGCAACTCCAAATTCTTGGATGCTGTGGTTCTCCCAGGATGCTTCTGGGGCTGAGAAGGTAGCAGGGTGCAACTTGTTAGCAAAAAGGAGACCAGCTGCTTCATCCAGGGCTTTCTGTCCTCCTGGTTGGCGCCTGTCCTAGAAAGAGGATGGTGCTGGTCTGTTGGTCATCAATTCAGTGGGTGAGCAAAAGCACAGAGAGAGTTAAAGGATAATTCCTCTGATGAAGCCTTCCAAAGGTCATCCTTGTGCAAGCTGACATGGTGTGGGGACAGACACTGGCTAAGGTGAAGGTGGGGACAGGAGAGAAGGGCTTCTGAGGGGTTGTCTATCATGAACATCAACAAACGAAGCCAAGTTATTGCAGAGGCCTAAATCAAATACAGAATGTTCTAAAAATTTAGAGATTTTTCAGTTCTATTTCTACTCCATTTAGACCTGGGAGAATGTTCAGCAACAGCTGGCATAGCTGGCCCCAATTTTCCTGAAAACTGCTTTCCATACAACTAACTCTGATCTGGAGTACCCCAAGTGGGACACCCAGAGTAGAGTCAGAAGTCAAAACTCCTCTGAAGTTTTGGAGGGAACAAACTGAAAACCTTTACAGTTTATAATATAAAGAGATGGGATTAAGGTGTTCAGTGTCCTGTATTGGGCTGTTCATTAGGTAGCTGTGTCTTATTAAATCTTACTTGGCAAATGAATCCAAATTGGCTTGCATATGAACATTCATGTGGGTTGAAAACTGGCTTGAGGACCGTAAACAAAAGAACAAATGCCATCAATCTATCGAGTTGGAACAGGCATGGGGGGGAGTTAGAAACAGGCACAGTCTCCTCCTCAGGGATGGAGTGAGGCAGCAAAGACCGTGCTAGAGGCACCTCCAGGTGATACCAGACTAGGACCAGCTGCAGATTCCTCTGTGGGAAGGAAGAGTCCAAGCCTGGCTCTTTTCTCAACTGTACCGTGTTTTCACTTGCACGACTCGATTGGCTTCATTCCTGCTTTGCACCAGCACGAGAACAAACTCAGGCATGACACGGGCCCGTGGTCCCCTGTGTGCCCAGGGGAAGGCACACGCTTGGCGTGATGACACTGTTTAGGCAGGAGCAGTGTCTGGGCACACTGCCTTGACAGCGGCAGTGCTTGGGAAAGCAGCCGGAGCAGGAGATCAAAGGGGGCGGCCGACACGCTCAATAAAGATCTGGCAAGGGGAAAATTCCACTGGGATATGGACACACATGTTTGTCCTGTCCTGCCAATGGGCAATGTTCCTGCCTCCTAATGTGAGTGATAAGAGCATCACCGTGCTGCCTGAGCACATGACATGAGCGATCATGCCCAACACACAGCCCTGGGGCGTGCCATGGAAGTTGTAGCATGACCAAGAAGCCCAAGATACAGGAGGGGGTGGGAGCCTGTGGTAACTGAACAGCAGCAACCATGAGGTGGTAAACCATGAGTTTGTTCCAACTTGGAGTGTATTGGGAATGCAGATCAAAGCCTGGAGGAATGTTCCGAGAAATCACGGGAGTGGTGGAAGAGAGGGGGGAGCAGAATCTAAAATCCACCATGAGCTTTCCGAAGCAAGCCAGCCCTATCCAGCTCCCACCCTCTCCCTCCACCTGCCCCTTCTTTCCCTCTTCCATCAGTCACTTTAAATCCAGAGCTTTCTCTTTCTCCCAACCCTATGTCACGGTGTAAACTTCAGGACAGCAGGGCATCCCACTGAATCAAGCTTGTCCTAAAAAGAGCAGTCCTGGAGCTGAGCTCACATACTGTGGACCAGATATTCACCCCTACGAGAGCAGCTTTTCTTCCTCTTGTGCATAGGCAAAGGCAGTACCACCTCTCAGTACTTCTCGGTGGGGTTATTTGCTTCAGTCTTCCCCACAGAAGGAGCAAATTAAGAGCTGTCTCAGTGGATGTCACACTGGCAGCATCACTTCAAATGTTATTGTTCCATTTTAAATAGAAAGGAAAGAACCATTTCTCTGCATTTCCTGTGGGATCTGAATTCTGGAGACACATTCAATGAGTGCCTGTCTGCCAGGCAGGGGGATTTCTGGAGAGTGTGAGTGAGAGGGACAGAAGGAACCAAGCACTAGGCAGACTGCCAATGACCATGAAGAGAGGAAGGGTCTCACACAGGGAGACTTTTGTGTCTTCAGTCTCTTACATGAACTGGCACAGGAGCTAATGGCAAGGAGCAAAGGATGGGTAGGAAGATGCTCCGAGAGCCAGAGCACCTCTGCTCTGGAGACAGGCTGAGGGAACTGCGGTTGTTTAATCTGGAGAAAAGAAGGCTCTAGGAAGACCTGAGAGCACCTTCATGTGCCTTAAGGGGCTCCAAGAGAGCTGGAGAGGGACTTTGGACAAGGACATGGAATGACAGGACAAGGGAGAATGGCTTTCTACTGCCAGAGGACAGGGTTAGATGAGACATTGGGAAGGAATTCTTCCCTGTGAGGGTGGGGAGGCCCTGGCACAGGTTGCCCAGAGAAGCTGTGGCTGCCCCATCCCTGGATGTGTCCAAGGCCAGGTTGGGCAGGGCTTGGAGCAGCCTGGGATAGTGTAAGGTGTCCCTGCCCATGGCAAGGGGTGGAACAAGATGATCTCTAAGATCCCTTCCAACCAAAACCATTTTGTGATTCTGTCATCTCTTCCCAGTGGTCACACTTCCTGCTTGACAGGACACCCCAAAAGGCCTACCCATTCCTGATCTGCTCTTGGAGGGATGGGACAGCCATGCTACCTTGCCTGGAACAGCTGGGCACCACTCCTAGCATCATGCAGCATCTGGGAGGTCTAACAAACCTCCAAACTCCACACCTCCAGACCCTGTGTGTGTGTCCTGGCCGTGCACCCCTCTAGGAAAGCAAAACCTCAGCCTGTGTGCACAAACACAGACATGTCCCACCCCCCAGTCCCTGCGTGCACACAAGAGAGCAGAGCCCATCTTAGACCCGAGTGACACTGTTGGTTGCCTTGGGAGGTGAATTGGGAGCAGTGGTTGTGATTGGTGCCTCCCTTTGTGCCTGCCCCTTCGCTGGGCATGGACCTCTACACCTTGGGAAAAGAAGTTGGGCTGCCTCAGCAGCAGGGACAGGTGTGGACAGAAGAGCCAGAGGCCAGGGGTGAGCCAGGGACAAGGCACAGTCTCAGTGTGGCAGGGCCAAGGACAGAAACAGCAGCAACAGGGAGGCCTTTTCTGGCGCTGGGGGATGTTTTGGGCCTCTAAACTCTCCCAAGACGGTGCCCAGTGAAACCAGGGCACCTACCACAGTTATTTTCCCCCTTATGTTCTGTGTTATCCTTGGTGCTGAGACACCATGAGCTGACTCTACATGTGTCCCACCAGCATCTGTGGCTCCCTGCTACCCCGTTCTGAGGCCACCAGCCCCAACCTCAGCTCCATCCAAGCTCCATACTCCTCTCCTGCTAATCCTGGTGGTCCCAGATCCTTTTAGGGACCCAGCAAACACTCAAACTCACCCAGGAAAGTGAACAGAAAGATGTGGAGCTGCCAGGAAACAAGCTGAGAGGCATATTTGAGTACATATAGGCTGCTGGCAGTGGAGGCTGGAGCAGCCAGGAGCTCCAGGGAGGTGAGGACAGACAGAGCCAGGTGGGATGGATGCAGGGAGCAGGCTGAGGATGCTGTGCAGGAGCACCTCTCCTCCAGTCAAGCACTCCAGCCTCCCGTACAACTCCCTCCCATGTGGAAATCAGCAATCAAAAGGAGCAATTACCCCAAATCACAGCCCCTAAGTGACAAATAGCCCAGCCTGCCAGGCAGCTCCTATGCTGCAAGAGGCAGGTTCCAACCTGCTCACACATTAAAGAGACGACCCTGTGCTGTTTATGGTGTTGAAGGCCTAATTATGGGAGCAATTTTCTCTAGATTCCCGAGGGGAGAGACAGAAAGGGAGAGCACTTGGGCACCCACAGAGAGGGAGAGTACCACCTGCTCTGCCATCAGTGAGTGTGGCTGCCCAGAACAGCCCCAGCCCTCCCCCTGACCTTTGCAGAGTCCTGGTTGCAATGCACTCTGCTTCCAGCCAGGATTACACTGCTCATCTTCCACACCTGTCTCCTTCCCAGACAAAATGCCTAAAAAGAAATGAGCTTTGTCAAAGTTCAGTGAAGGCCTTTGCCAGGGTCTGTGCCCAAACTCTTGGGCCTGCTTTGGACTTTCTGTGAAAGTGAGGATGAATGAGCCTGGTCACAAATGATGTTCACTATCTCTGTTTTGGAGCTGCAATATTCCACTCCAAGTCAAGTAGACAAGAAGTTTCTTATCGAAATATAGTAGTAATTTAGAGTCTTAATCAGGTTGTCAAACCTGTCTTTATGATTTCTGATGATGGGTACTGGGACTTGGTCCAGGTTTGTCCTCACAGGTGAAACAAGAGGAGAAGAAGAAGATTCTCCTCTCCTCTAGGTCAAGCCTAGACTCCAGAGTCTCTGCTCCTGACTCCACCACAGGCCCTCACCATGGTCCTGATGGTAAATAACAGTGATGCAGTTTCTAATACCAGTGGAAAATCCAAATACATTTTAATTTCCCAGCCTGCTCTGAGCCTTGCTGAAATTTGAGTGCTCTGATCAGGTGATGCTGTACCATGGCAAATCCCATGGGTTTCCTTGAATAAATTCTTTCAGTAAGTTCTGAATATTGTCCCCTGCTCTTTGCTCTATGTCCCAGATCAACCAATTTTCCATTGTGATGCTGCTCTTCATTTTGTCTTCCTCTCCCATCCCTTCGCCTTCATTCAGCCTTGGCTGTGTTGTTCCCAGGCTGTGTTGTCCCTATCCTCATCTTCCCTCCTACACTTTTCTCCAGCCATAACTCATCCAAGAACCACTTTAGACTTTTCTGTCCTGGTTTTGGAAAGCACACTCAGATAAGCTGGCTCTACTGTGGCACCTACAGGGTACTCCCCGTCTCCAGCCCCTTCCCTGTGTCCCCTCACAGCAGTGGTTCCAAACCCCAGGGTGTTGAAGGAGCTGGGCTTTAGCTGTGATCACACAGGTGAAAGCAGGGCTGGGAATGAGGGAGTGGAAGCAAATCAAATGGCATCAAGCTTTGATGCACAGGACAAAGGAGAACCTGCAGGATGCAGAAACAGGCCACATGCAGACAAAAGGGACAGATAAGGGGCCAGGATTAAGGACAGTGCTCCCTCTGCATGAACAGAAATAGCTCTCCCCTGCTCCTCTCTCTGCCAGGGCCTGGCATAGAGCAGGGTCTGTAGGCTGGTCAGTACCTGTGCTGTAATTTCAGTGAGTGGGGACCTCTGTGTGTATCCAGGGAATGGCTTTAGCCATGAGCTGTCTCTGGATGCCCAAAATTCTGGATTCAGGTCTAGCAGGAGCTATGATTTTCTTTGCCTGTTCCACAGGCCGTACGAGGGGATGACATGCAGAGGTTTGCCAAGCTCAGGATCATGGTTCAGCTTGCAGGTGCTGCAGCCTCCTCTGGAGGGGACAGAGGCAGGATGGACGAGCTGTTAGACCTCTGCAGACAAGGGATTGTCATTTGCAAGGGTGTTGACACATCACTGGCTTTTCTTTTCGCTGCAGACGCCTGTCTGGAAACCAGATCTCCAGGATCCCAGGGGAAGCTTTCTTTGGCCTTTACAACCTGAAGATTCTGTAAGTAGCTTACCCCCCTCTGCAGAGCCACCCCTGGCCCCCTGGCACTAGCCACACATGGGGACTTGCAGCCATGGCAAGGAAATGCAAAGCTACAAGGAGGTGTGGTGTCAGATGTTAAACCCACGCTGGTCAACACGCCCTTGGTGACTGGGGAGCTGTGTCCCACCCCGTGGGCGACCCATTCCCCTGCTTCCTGCAGCAAACCAATGAGCAGCCCCACCCAGGGCACAGCCCCTCGCTGTGTGATGTGCCCCAGGGGAACCTGCAGAGCTTCACATTTTGCATCAAACTCACCAAATGCCATATGGTGGTGCCCCCCAGGTGTGGTGTTCAGACCCCAAGCTGGCCCCCATCTGCTCTGCTGCTGTATTGAGACTGGGTTGGAGCATCCCAAAGGTCCAGATACCTGCACTCCCCCAGGCACTGGGGAAAGGGAGCAGCCTGTCCTTGCCACAAACCTCTGCATGGCCCAGGAGGCCTCTGCAAGGCTCTGGAGTGACCTGCCCCTGGGAAGGGTGGGATCTTTGGACAGTCTGACCTCAGCTGGAGCCTAGCTTGCCCACTGGGGTGATGGGGACAGCTGGAATGCAGGATCATTGCAGCCATTGGGCTTGGATCTGGTAGCCCTGCTTAATAAAGGTCATGGCAGGCAGGCCACCCACCCCTGCTGTCCAGTGGGGAAGGTCTAAGTGACAAAAGTCCTCTGGAAGCTTTGCAAACCATACTTAGATGAACTGGCTCTACTGTGGCACCTACAGTCATGGCTTCCAGCAGGCCAGGGTGTCTCACTGCTTGTGGAGTCACACTGCTTTTTGAATCCATATGACAGTCCCCCAGGGTCTGTTGAGGTGGGAGTCCCTTGCTCCCTTTCAGGAACCATCTTAAAAATCTGCAATAAACATTTTATCCCCAAGGGGATGTTTTGAACTCAACCACAATGTGAAATTGTTGTAGCTGGTCCAGTTTATACAGAGCGAGCAGGTACAAACCTGCTCCCGGGATTAGAGAGTATAAGGCTGTTTACTACGTCTTCTGAAGATGTAAAATATGAATCCTGCCCTAAATCTCAGGGCTTAGAGATTTATCCATCCCCTGCATTAGGCAACAAATCAAAGGAACTGAGGAAAAACCGCAACTCTCCCACCCAATTTCAACAAGAGGAACCTTCTACTCTGGGGACGCGGGAGCTTTTAAAGGCGCTTTTGATCAATCGCTGTTTGTGTCAGGCCCAGGGAGCTACTGAGGCAGCACCCAGAGCCATGCCTCCCTTCCGGGGCTGGCACAGCTCCCTGAGGGGCGCAGGAGGGAGAGGAGTGTGCACACTGACACCCTGCCTGCTCCACCACAGGGCAGCCCCGGGAGGGACACGTTCAGGAGGGACCCCAGTGGAAGGAGAGGCTTGAAGGACCAGGGCATTTCCATCTGGGAAATGGTTGCACTGGGAAGATTGCTCCAGGCTGTCTTGTGAGAGCTGAAGTTGGTGTCTTGCCTTGCTCTCGGCCAGGCTGTGCCCAGTGACACAGGGTGGCACGTGAGCTGTCACATCCCTCTGGCTGCAGGACTGCCTGAAACTAAACCACATGACTGTTTAGGACCATGGTTTAATGGTGGACCTGGCTGTGTTAGCTTCATGTTTGGACTCAATGATCTTAAAGGGCTTTTCCAATATTAATGATCCTGTGATTCTAGGAAATTTACTCTGACCCCTCAGTGTTTCCCATGGGGATATGCAGAGCACTAGCCCACCTACAAGCCCAAGGAAGGAAGGGTGGATGCTCACAGTACTAGCTCATTCAGGTGAAGGAGGTATCTGGAGAGGGGAATCTGAAGAGCCCATGAGGCAGGAAAGATCAAAGACATGCTGGGATGTCAGGTATTAAAACACAGGAACAGGGAGGAAAGTCCTGTCCCCTCACTTTTGACAGAGGCAAAGCATTGTGAGTTTGTGCTTAACTTAGGGAGGGCAAGTCGCCCTTCAGGCTTTTACATGGCACTTCCCTGGGGTGCTGGGCTCTGGCAGACAGCAAAGGCTACACAACAGGCTGCTGGGCTGGGACCCACCTGCACCAAGGCACCAGCTGTGATGCTTCTGCTCCTCTTGGTGCTGGGCAGGCTTTGGCCAGGCCACGCTGTCCCACCCAGGACCTGCCCTGCAGAACACAGGGCAGCAGGAGCAGCCTGACAACAATGGGCAGAAGGATGAGGAAATGCCAAATCCTCACCTGTGGGGAACCTAGAGTAGAAGTTATGGGGGTGGTAGAAAAGCATGATTGGGATACTTGAGTCTAAAAGAGACAAGGCTCAGGAGACACCGTGGGAACATCAGGCACAGAGATGTGCAGGGGACTCACACATTGGGTCAGGGCAAGGCTGGGGATGGTTGAAATGGCTCCCCCCTGCCATACCCTCCTCCTGTATCTCCTGTGCACAGCTGGTCCCTGGGCAGCACTAGGGGCCCCAGGGGTCCTGGGGCACACCGGGGGCACTCCGAGCCTCTGGCACTCTGGCAGTCTCAGATCCCTGCCCCATCTGCTCCGAATTTTCCTCTGTCCTACCCCACTCACACTACCCTGCCATTCTCAAAAGAATTCCCCTATTTACCTTCCTGGAGGATCTTCTCCCCTCCTGCTTCACACACTCACAGGCCAAGTGCAGGGACCACTGAGCACCACGAGCTCCCAGAGCCTGTTCCTGCAGGGTTCACACTGCAAGGCCAGTGGGACCCCCCTGAGATGAGTGTCACCCACTCTGTGGGATGTGTGGCTGGTGTGAATGTGCCCTGGAAAGCCTCAGTGATGGATGACAGCCCAGAGCAATGGGAAGCCTCAACACACAAGGACCAACACGGCTTCTGGGGCTCCTGCTCCTGCATCCAGGTTTGTTTCTGCAGCCAGAGTGTGCTGGGGAGATAACACACTGGGTCCTGCAGCCCAGTGAGAAGGATCAGGAGTCTGGTGATGAACTAAAGGAACAATGAGTCAACTGACTTAACCTGGAGGAGAGGTGAATGAGGATGAACACAAACTGTCAAGGACAAGCAACTGCTGCAATAAGGAACAGGATGCACATGTCCATATATGAAGACAGGAATAGGAAGTTTTGGAGCAGATGGCACCAGGGATATTCTGGACATATCGTGTCTGTAGATGTGGATGCTCTGTCACAGGTTGGCTGAGGTTTGAGAGGTGACAGGCATGGCTGTGGTTGGGAATGGCTGCCCCAAATAAAACCAGTTGAAACCTGTGTGGGTATTCAGGAACTGACTAACAGCAGGATCAGAGATCTTACCTCTGGTGACAGGGGTGTCCCCACAGGAGACAGGTGATAGCTGGGGATGGAAACAATTTTCCCAATTTAATTTTAGTGTGCTAGAGCCTTAGAGCTAATTGTAGTCATGTGCAGGTCCACCAGTGAACTCCCACATGCACCTTGGGCTGTCAAGGGGCCCAGAGCTTTCCCGGTCTTTCCAGAGAATTAGTTTATGTTTAGAAAAGAATGGGAAACACCCTGGGAATTCCTCCACAAACCTGCCTGTGCAGATGGTCCTCTCCCTGCCCTCGGAGTGAATCCCAGAGGTACTGGAAGCAGGACCAGATTCTTGGCTCTGCCTCCACCGGCTGCTTCACTGCACAAAAACCACCTGGAAAGTGGCCATGAAGATAGGCCTGTGCAGAAACCATGCAGGGGTACACCCAGGGAAGCAGGTGTGTGGAGACTTGGAAGAGAGCAAGTGAAGAGCCAGGCTGCCCCACTGCAACAAAACATTGTGATATGGGGCAATGTGCTGAGACCTTCGTGCGTGGAGCCTTGAACCAGCCCCCAGCCAAAGGCAAGGTGAGGTGGGGCCTCCTCATCTCCCCTCAGACAAGCGCAGACTGACGGGGGTGGATGCCCAGCAGCAGCAGCTGGTGCTCTGAGGTCTTCTCCATTGGCAGGTATATCCCTTTGCAAAGAGTCTTTGTGAGTGCACCTCTCTTGGGGGCTCTGCTCTGCAGCATGGACCACCAACACCTTCCCCATGGGGGCTGATGCTCCTCGGTCCATGCTCCAGTGCCAGGATCATCAGAACCACCTCCATAGGCTCTTGTGTTCCCTCTGCAGGCTCCTCCCCTTGCAAAACTAAGCCTTGGTCCATGCTCTCCCAGCCTTGGAGCTTTCCAGGGTGGCAGAATACCCTGCTTAATCAGAAGAATGTTATCGAAATGGCTCTCCCCGCCATGCCTTCCTCCTGTACCTGGAGAACTGAAAACTTCTCCATCCTTCCAGACCTCCTTATGAGCTGCCTGGATGCCCCTCACCTCTGAGTGATCTGGATGGCAGGAAGCTTGTCTGAGCTTGTGCTGCCATGGCTTCACACGACATCCCACCCTCACCAAGTGCTCCACTGCACAGCTGGCACTCAGACTTCCCTGGCTGAACATGCTGCAGCAACGGCAGCGCTTACTAGCCAAGAAGGAATCCCACAGCAAACTCCACAGGGAAAGACTCCAAGTACAACCACAACCTCACCCCAAAATGTGGAGGGCAAAATGCCTGGGTGCATCCTCTTGGCTGCAGAGCCTGTACCCGCAGCAGTCAGCTGGGGTGGCCCACCCTGCCACTCCGTTCTTCAGCAAGCCTCAACCAGCCTGTGTGAGCGTGCAGACCCCACACTGCCCTCACCTGCCTGCCCACACCTGCCTGCACAGCCCCTGGTGTGAGCACTGCCCAGCACTGCCCTGCACAAACATGTTGACCCAGCATGGCCTGAACCCTCTCCTACCCACACACTGCCCCGGCGCTTCCCATGGCTCGTCTCCATCAACAGGTAGGCTGGAAGGAGCCTGACAAGAGTGGCCTTCCTTGGCACATGCCACATCTCCTGACTGGATGGACCCTACCCAGTGGCCACCTCACCCAGTCCCTCCTCTTCTCCACCTGGACTGTAACTGCAGCACCTCCTGTGGCCCAGGACAGGTGCTGACTAGCCTGGCTTGTGAACACACATCAAAAAACATCACCAAAAAAGCCACACTGCCCCAGGATGGCGGGTTTGGAGATGGTTTGGGACACCAGGAATCTCCAGACAGACCCTACCTCTTGGACAACCCCAAGCCTTGTGCAGAGCAGAAATGGCTTTTTGACAAAAGGAATGGTGTGGCACATCCAAGAGATGCTTCCATTGGGAGGGAACAGGAACATGCAGAGGTTGGAATGTCTTTAATCCCTGTGCACGGGCTCCAGCCTCTAGCAATAACAGCCCTTTGACTGTGCTGGCTGAGTCACTTCAGCCTCCCAAGATGGGGACATTTTATGGTGCACAGGCCTGTACCTCTGAGGGCTGTATGTATGTTGAGACTCTCTTGTGCAAGGATCCTGGTGTGATGACCCAATCCCAGCATTCTTCTGGTCATTCAGGCATGATCTCTGCCAACAAACAATTCTCCTGCTTCTGAAAATGAAACCCAGCCTCTGAAAAGTTCTGATTTATTCTGGTTCCAGTCAGACTGCTGTGGGTAGCAGGTTGTGTGTCCACGTCTGCCGGTGTCTGCGAGCCCCAGTGTCTCCTAAACAGTGCCAACCAAGGTGACAGTGCTCCATCCACACTTGGTTTTGAGCACTTGCTGGCCTGAGCAGTCTTTGCTTGTCATGTTCATCAGTGTCCTCAGCTTGTCCAGAAGTTGGCTCATCAACCAGCATGGTCATAGAATCACAGAATGGTTTGTGTTAGAAGGGAGCTCAAGCACCATCTCATTCCAACCCCCTGCCATGGGCAGGGACACCTTCTACTAGACTAGATGGCTCAGAGCCCCATCCAACACTTCCAGGGATGGGGAGTCCACAACCTCTGTGGGCAACCTGTGCCAGTGCCTCACCCCCCCCCCCCCCCGAATAAGTCCTGTAGGACTTTACTCATTGATGCAGCCGCTTGAAGACAGAAAATTGGACTCAGCAACTGCAAAATGGCACAAACCAGTGCAGGATTGCTCTATGTACACAAGATTTTAAGCTCTGACTTAAAGCTTTTCTCCAGGCTGCTATGAAGTAGCACCCTGCTATATAGGAAAGCAAATGAAGTCCAGGGGTTTTGTTTAAATTGAAGGCAGGAGCTGATGGAGGGGCAGGAATAGACAGATGATGGCAGATAAAGGCTGAGACCAGTGTGATCTGGGATCTCAGAGTTTCTGTGACCTTGTGGACTGAGGTCCAGGTTCACAGACCACATCTATGCCTCAGTCACCCTGCAGCAGTCCTGGGATCCATGCAGATCCCTCACCATCATCCATGCTCACAGCTCCCCCAGCTTCCTGTCCTTGGGGAGCATGAATGCAGAGAGGGGACAGGGCCTGCCCGAGGTTTTTAGGGACATGAAGTCAGCAGATGACTGGTTTGCAGAGTTGTTCCCTCTTTGCAATGCTGTTCACATAAGTCATGCAGTGACCCCTTAACACAGAATGTATTGGGCCATTCTTGGAGCTGGCCTGGAGCCCAGGACTCCTGGTGAGGGTGCTCTTCTCAGTGAGCTACAGCATTGTCCTCCTTCATCCTCTACAAGAGCAGCATCCCAGAGGGAAAATGCCACCACTTAGACATAGTAACCCTATCCCAGCAATTCAGATGCCCTGCTGTCCTCTGAACCTTTTTGCCATCCTCCTTCTGTAGCAGCCTGGTCACCTCAGTAGGGAGCAGCCCGAAGAATCAGATGCCTTGGAGAGAAGATGCTAGTGTATAGGGGTCTCCTTGACATCATCCCCCAGATTCTGGTATAATTACTCAAACTCTTGCCAAAATCATGATGTATGTTGTTGTTGAAAATGTCTTTTATGAAAAAAAAAATTATATGCAAGAAGGGTTTAATGTGATATGTAAGGATTGACTGCAGCAAGCAGGGCCTGACCAGGGCTTCCTTAATACCAGACTGTAAGAAAAGCCATCCTGAGACACTCAGTGATAGGTGCAGCATGTCTTTTCCTGCTCAAACCTGAGCTCCCAGTGAGCAAAGATGGAGCTTTTCTGAGCTTGAGGCTGAATGAAGAACCTCTTGTTTAATACCAGGGTGGCCCTGTCCCTAGCAAATTATCTAACCCTGTTTGGAACTGTTTCTTGGCCTCTCTGTGTCATGCTCTGATGATGAGTTATTGGATTAATTATGTGTCGTGTGAAGAAGCACTGGTTCTTGTCCCAGTCCCAGCATCTGAAAACTTCTCTAGCTGTCCCACTGCTGTGAAAAACAGCACTGTCCAGCACTCCAGTGGTTTTAGAGGTCTCTGAAGCATCTTCCTTAAATATTGTTTGTCTGTGCCAAAATGGCTTCATTTTGGAACCAGTCCATGCTGATGGTGGTCTGGAAAGTCTCTCAGTCTGTTTTACTGGTTGGAGAAGGAACTTGTAATAAATGGTAGGCAGCAGGAGTGTGACAATGGGCTTTGCTTTAGTACTGACTCCAGATACTTCTAATGATTAACCCTGAACATTGAGCTCAGATTTCATAGAGCCACTGGGATCCAATGTCTGTCCCACCAAAACCCCAACAGCATTTTCTGAAGACCCACTCTGTATCCCTCTGTGTTCAGCTCTGCATCTTGATTGTTAAAAGACATGAATTATTATTCTACTTCACTGGGCTGCAGGACCCAGTGTGTTATCTCCCCAGCACACTCTGGCTGCAGAAACAAACCTGGATGCAGGAGCAGGAGCCCCAGAAGCCGTGTTGGTCCTTGTGTGTTGAGGCTTCCCATTGCTCTGGGCTGTCATCCATCACTGAGGCTTTCCAGGGCACATTCACACCAGCCACACATCCCACAGAGTGGGTGACACTCATCTCAGGGGGGTCCCACTGGCCTTGCAGTGTGAACTCTGCAGGAACAGGCTCTGGGAGCTCGTGGTGCTCAGTGGTCCCTGCACTTGGCCTGTGAGTGTGTGAAGCAGGAGGGGAGAAGATCCTCCAGGAAGGTAAATAGGGGAATTCTTTTGAGAATGGCAGGGTAGTGTGAGTGGGGTAGGACAGAGGAAAATTCGGAGCAGATGGGGCAGGGATCTGAGACTGCCAGAGTGCCAGAGGCTCGGAGTGCCCCCGGTGTGCCCCAGGACCCCTGGGGCCCCTAGTGCTGCCCAGGGACCAGCTGTGCACAGGAGATACAGGAGGAGGGTATGGCAGGGGGGAGCCATTTCAACCATCCCCAGCCTTGCCCTGACCCAATGTGTGAGTCCCCTGCACATCTCTGTGCCTGATGTTCCCACGGTGTCTCCTGAGCCTTGTCTCTTTTAGACTCAAGTATCCCAATCATGCTTTTCTACCACCCCCGTAACTTCTACTCTAGGTTCCCCACAGGTGAGGATTTGGCATTTCCTCATCCTTCTGCCCATTGTTGTCAGGCTGCTCCTGCTGCCCTGTGTTCTGCAGGGCAGGTCCTGGGTGGGACAGCGTGGCCTGGCCAAAGCCTGCCCAGCACCAAGAGGAGCAGAAGCATCACAGCTGGTGTCCTGCTCCTCACACCCCCTCTTAGCCACCCCCACAGAGTCTCTGCACACTCCCAAGAGCAAGTCTGTCCTGCCCTTGGTCTCCTGGGATCCCCACCAGCCCAGGCAGTGTCAGCAGTACTGTAAGCCAAGGCCCAGCTGTGTTTGTGCAGCCTTTTATCCCTGTTCATCCATGGAGCCTTTCTCTCAGTCTCTCAGCAGGATTCTGTGTTTTCCAGCAGCTCTCCCACACTAACCTCTCTCTGCACCCCTCCTCATATGCACAGGTTGCCTTGGGCAGCCCTGTGTTGCCAGCAGTGGTACCAGCCTTCCCCTCCCAGACATCATCTGGGTCCTTGGTGGCAATGCTAGATATCATCTCCAGGTGACATGCTGCAGACCCTCAAACGTGTTCTTCATTTCAAAGGGAACCATTTATTGAGTATGGCCTCTCTGCTGCCCTTTTGTACCAAATGTGTCTTCTCTCCTGTATTGAATGACAAAATATAGCATCTGACTAAAGTCATGGTAGGTGATATGTATTCTTTCCTTTCCATTCCCATGCTCTTTTACCCTGTATAGGAAATATAATGGATTGCTTTGGCAATCCAAAACTCACTTTTCACTAGCCCCTACTGACAGTTCCTGGTTTCCCTGCTCTTTCTTCTGTGTACATACAAATAATTTACTGGTTAGTCCCCATTTTCTTCAGAAGTTGAAGAGTTGTGTGGCCTATAGCTTTCCTTTTTTAAAGCTTGTCTCTACAACTGTCTCCTTCCAACTTTCCTTTCATGTCAGACCTCTGAATCCTTGGCACTAAAGCTGGCAGTCACAGGAATGGGGAAGTTTCTTGCTTCCATCTGTGCTCTTTGGGCTGCCCCTTACACTAAGGCCATGCCTTTGACACTGGCAGTAAATTACAACAGGACCCTAAGCACCATTTCTTTTTTTGTGCCATCTCCAACCACTCTGAAGGTTTTGGAAAGAGAAACCTCAGATACATAAAACACTGTTTTTTAAGGCACTTTCCCCAGCCCAGTTACCATGCTGGGATGTCTCTCTTATCCAGAGGAGCATGTGCTACTGATGTCCCCGTTCTGGACAGAGGCTGGTCCAGAGTCATAAACTGAACCTTTCCAGAGATGCAGAGGTGATACACACCAGTAAACTCAGATGTGTGGTTCTCCAGCAGGTCAGTGAGAGAGGGCAGTGGCTGAGCAGATCTGAAACACCACTTGGGGTCTGGTTCTCGCCCTGCCTCAACCACTAGAGCAGCTCAGAAACCCACCCCTGGGGTAGGAGCACTGCCACCCCTGTCTCCTCCTTTCCTATCACTTGCATAGGTACGTCCATGTCCACAACCCTTCTCCATACCCTATGCTCACTTCCATGTCTGAGGAGTCCTCCTGGGTCCTGCCCCTTCAGCCCAACAGCTCTAGGGACCTGCTCTCTCTGAAATGCCTGAGCTGGTTTGGTTTTTTCCACAACAGCTCCAGTTACTGCTGCAAGTGGTGCCAAGGCTGCAAAGCCCCTCAGCAAACAGCTGTGGAGTGGTTCCTCACCCACTGTGTCTGCAGCTGGCCCACAGTGGGATAGGAAACCTGCCCAGGGGCTGATTTCCATCACCCTGCAGAGGTAACCATCGCTGACGCACGCGGGGAAGGGATGCCTTACACCAGGATAAACACGGGGCAGTTGGCTGAGAGCGCTGCTGTTACTGTGGGATAACATGCACGTCTGCAGGGCAGAGTCCCCTTTCTGGTCACATCCTCCAAATGGACCCCCATTGCAGCACCAAACTCACCCCTCGGCCCCTCTGCTGCAGGGTCTGGGCCAGCCTGGGCTGCAGCTCACCTGCCAGCAGCCTGGAGCTTGCTCAAGAGCCCCGAGTGGCCAAAACCTCCAGCTTTCCAGTGAGAGCCCAGGACAGCTTCAGAAACATGCAGCAACATCCTCCCTTTTTGTCAGGCTTTTTTTTTTTTAACAAAGTTTTCTTTTTTCCAATTATAGGATGTTGCAGAACAATCAGCTGAGTCGCATCCCTGCAGAGGCACTGAGAGATCTTCCAAACCTCCAGTCTCTGTAAGTCATTAAAAATCAATGCTGTGAGCTGCACAATCCCTTGGGGGCCCCAGGCTTCCCAGCATTTGAGTCATTAGTTCCTTTGTCAAGGATGTTCTGTTCCTTCTTCCTTTTCTTTTCCAATTTATGCAAAGATTACTGTCACTTAGAGTAGAAGGGAGAAGAGGGCAGTTTTCAAGGAAGAAACACTGTCTTGGTGGAGGATGTTGAAATTACAGCTCCCCATGTGTGCATCGTGATGAAAAGGCCACCAGAACCAACTCATATGTCAAGGAACGTTGGAAAATATCCACCCAAAGAGTCTCTGTCCTCTCCACTGTGGACTACAGTGGGAAAGGGACCTGCCAGGGAGCACAGGGGACACTCTGGTCTGTCAGCATGAGAGTTGGGCTGTTTTACCCAAATGGAGGGTAATTGTGTCAGGGTAGAAATGCTTTAAAACACTTTTAGCAATTCAGCCCTGAGAAGAAGCTGAGGCTTGTGATTGTGCTTTTCGTTTGAACTATATCCACAGCAGGTTTTTGCTACTGTGTTCACTAAAAATCACATGACTCTGAAATACTTGCAGTTTTCCTGAGTGTAGACACCGTTGCAAACTGACCCCGACAGTGTCACTGAATTTAGGGAAGGTGTGTTTGGGAATTGCCCAGCACTGCTGAAGCTTGTAAGAGTGTTCTGAGTTGGGCTGAGCCACTAGAAAACTGACCTTATCCCTAACCCTTACCTTCAGTCCCAGTCTCACACAGCCCTTTTATCATGAAAACATTGGTTAGGAGCGGTTTCTGGGAGTCTCCAGGACAGCCTCCTCCTTGGAGCAGGACTATCCCAAAAACTCAGTGAGGCAGTTGCAGCTTTGTCTACCCAAGCACAGAGATTCCCTCTGGCTGGTGGCCTGACCTGGGGCTGTTCTTCCTGGGCAAGAAGCTTTTTCTCCCGTCCAACCTAAACCTCCTGGAAGGTGATTTGCGACCATTGCTCTCTGTTTGATCACCTGGAACCACTGTGAAGAGCTTGGCTTCATCACCTCTGGTTGTGCATCACTAGCAGATCTCCTCTTTACCTCTTCTCTGCTGAGTGAAACCAATCCAGCTCCTTCCACCTCTACTCATGGGTCAAATGCCTTGGGACCCTGACTCAGTCACCAGCCCTCCACTGCACCCGTCTGCACCCTCTTCATCCTTCTTGCACTGTGCAGACCCAGACTGGTCACAATTCTCCATGTGTGGCCCTCCCAGCACCAAGTAGGAGTTTCTGTAAATATTAATTTAAATATTAATTTGCAATGGGGGTGTTTGCTGTGCAGGATATGAATGTTCTTTCTGCCGGGAGAGATTTGAAACCTTTGTTGTTGAAACATCATTGGCACATGGTTGTTGTTGCTGTTATTAAATTGTGTTGACATCACCACCGGTGCCAGAGTCAAGACCCCCAACTCCAGGGATTTGGAGATTAGGTTTTCTGAGTGACTTCCTTTTCAGGGGAAGCATGACATGGAAGGTCACTGCAAGGGGGCTGCCCCAGGAAGGCCCCTTTCCCCCCCTCAGCCTTTCTCTCCTCTGCCTGTGAAAGTCTGTGACAACCAGTGCTGCCAGAGCCCGTGGCTGGATAGACCCAACCTTTGTTTCTGAAGGTTCAGCGCCTGCAGACCCAACCCCGCAGCTTGGGCCACCTCTCCTGGGGCACTGATGGATGGCCACCTTGGCTAGTGCTGTGAGGCCCACGTGCTCTGTCTCCTCAGCCCACAACCCCTGCCAAAATACCACATGGCACGTGAGAAATGCAAACACTCCAAGAAGCTGCTCACAGCATTTTGGGTTCGTTTGAGGTGCAGGGTGGGAGGATGGCTTGGCGTGAATTAGCACAGAGGCACCTGTTCAAAGTGTACTTGGAGGTCACCTCATCCAGTGAGGATTCCCCAAATGTCTCCAAAGCTGGGTGAGGGAGAGGTAAGGCCAGCTGGGATCCAGTGTTCTTCCTGCAGAAACTGAACAGTGAACCCAAATTTTAGGAAGAAATAAGCTGCTTTAGACAACCTGAAGGAAACTAGGTTCGACCTTAAAGCTCATCTCATTCCAACCTCCTGCCATGGGCAGAGACACTTTCCAGTAGACCACATTGCTCCAGGTCCTGTCCAACCTGGACTTGAACCCTTACAGGGGTGGGGCAGCCACAGATTCTCTGGGCAACCTGTGCCAGTGAGGTTTCTCCAGGAGAAAGGTTTCTGTAACAAAACGCAAGCAGCAGAACAGTAGTAACTTCTGTAGGTCTCACATCAGTGAACCCTCCTCACCCATCCTGTTCTGTCTGTGCCTACAAGAATTCAGGGCAAAGCCATAAGAGATCAGTCAGGTTCCCAGAAGTCACTTTCCCATGTGTGCCCCAGAGGCTGGGTCCAACTCTTCAGCCGGGTGGGGGGCAATCTGTTCTGGAAGCAAAAATTTCAGAGGTGTTCCATGCAATGGAGAACTCTGCCCTGTCAGAGCTGCCTGCTTAGAGGAGGGGCAGAAGGTGCCTCTCAGAAAGACCCTGATCACAGATCAACAACCAGCTGAATCCTGCCCTCAGCATGGGAAGTACAGAGTTATTCTCCAGGATGGCTGTCCCCCAGGACAGGTATTCTCCAAGGTGGCAGTCACAAGCCAGCTCTGCCTTGTGTTAGCACCACACCAAGCCCTCTCTGTGCCTCGAGCTTGACCACTTGAAAGCATGGAGGGCACATACAGATAAAGATGATGATATGCATTTTCACAGAATCACAGAATCATCAAGGTTGCAAGAGACCTTCGAGATCATCAACCCAGCACCACCATAATGACCCCTACACCACATCCCCAAGTGCCACATCCAGACACCTCTTGAACACCTCCAGAGATGGTGACTCCACCACTCACTGGGCAACTTATTCCAATGCCTGATCACTCTTTCAGTGAAAAAAAATTTCTAATATCTAATCTGAACCTCCCCTGGTGGAACTTAAGGCCATTTCCTCTCATCCTATCACTTGAAACATGGCAGAAGAGACTGACCTCCACCTCACTTCAACCTCCTTTCAGGCAGCTGTAGAGAGCAACTTTCTCTCTTCACACAGAAACTGCACAACAGAGAACCTTGGGCTGGGTGAAGGCCCAAGAACCATGTCTGGTGACTAAGCCCAGCATGGATGTGAGGCACAGCCCTGCTCTGTGTGGATGGGGACATTTCTGAAGACACACAGTGTGTTATGAGGTTGTACCACTGCTGTGCCTCACACTGGTGGAAGCATGACCTGGAAAACATCCTGGGTCTTATCCTGTGCTGCTCCCCTGAAGGAGCAACCACTGCTTGCAGAGTCCTGCAGTTCCCCTTCTAGCTCATATTCAGAGATGCTCTTCTGTAGCCACCACCCAACAGGAGTGGCACAGCATGGACATCACTCTGTCCCAAGGTGAATACAGAGCTGAGATGCTCTGCTCGGTTTCCACTGGTGCTGCCACAGCTTCTCCAAATGTAGCTGCTCACCTCAGACCAAGAGGCTCCATGCAGGTCTACATTAGAGTGATTTTTTTCCCCCTCTTTTTCAAATATCTGAGTCATTTTCCACAAGTTTATGAGACTCCTGTGTGTTCGTTGCCAAAAAATTAGCCAGCCTGGAACACCTATAGGTCACCCACAGCACAGTTTCCAGTGTTACTGGTCAGGCTATCTGAGATCCACTGTATTTGTGTTGCCCAGAGACGACTTTTTTCCACTCAGGAGGGGAAGTGGCTTTATGGCACATCCCTACAGCCCATGAGTTACCAGACTGGAATGGCACTTGGTGCAATATTAACTCTCTGTTTGTAAGTTGGCAACACATGACAAGCAGGCAGGACAGCTGGGAAGGGGGGGAAGAGGGGAGCCAGTGGGAATGGGGTGGAACAGCAGTACCAGACAGAAAGTGTCTGGTAATAACAGCACTGTAATAACAGTGCTGGTTATTTTCTTGCTCTTTTGGATGTTTGCATTTGGTGTCCATGTTTGCCATTCTGGGATTCAGGCAGCATTTGGAGGGAAAGTGTGTATCCCTTAGGGACAAACTGACAAAGGAGAAGAAAGGCAGACTTCTCAATGCAAAAGTCTTTTCTCAGGGTTACAACTGAAGCAGCCAAACTAAGTGGAGGCTGAGAGCAATTGTTTTGGGCACAGCTCTACCAGAAGAACTTCCCAAGCCATGAAAGGGCTGAGGTGGCCAGACAAGTGGGACAGAAAGGGTTGTTTTAGCCACTATGGGATAGAGAGATGCTGGCATTTACTGCCTGCACAGCACAAAGTTAAAGCTGAAATGTAGCAAAAAACTGTGTCAGTGGAGTCTCCAAAATAGGAAAGCGAAAAAATAATGATTATTGAACTCCAGTTATCTCCAAATAAGGCAGCTGTCTTGGCTTCTGGGCATTCCAAGAGGACGAGATAGGACACATGCACCCAAGCTTTGGTGGCACTTGGAATTGAACTGCCGTGTCCCTTTGCTGCACTGCTGGGGCCCAAGCTTGGCTCCCAGGCACGAGGCATGGTCAGACCTGTACTGAAATCCCTTAGTACAGGTTCTGCCTGAGAGTGCTGGGCAGTGAAGGCAGCAGATGCTCCTCAGGCTCTGCAGAATGTGTGCTGTGAGACATGGAACAGCTGGAAGTCTGAAGCAAGTTTGTGAGTCCCAAACAGCAGGAGATCATCTTCACATACATGCTCAAGGAGAGGGAAGTCTGTGCAGGGAGGAACTCCAATAAATGCTGTCACTCAGAGAGCAGAAAGGAAGTCATTCCTCCTTTTTGTCGGGTGATGGTGCACGTGGAAGTAGGAGTGCCCTGCCCAGAATGATCAGTCAGTGGCACAGTCAGGGCGTGAACTCTCCACTCCGGTGCCTGGTCCCCAGGAAAGCTTGTTCCACACTGGAGCCCTCTGGCATTGCACGTGCAGCCCAAATGCCTTCCCACACTGCTTCCTGGCAGTCTGAACCAAGGGCTCCAGCTCCAGGGAGAGGAAGGAGCAGCTCCCTGTACAGTGGCCTGGGTCCTGCTCTCACATCTGTCTCTAGAAGAGAAAAACAGGTGTTACAAAGGCCATGCTTATGCTGCTCTGCTTCTGTGGGCCTCCCTCTGTGCTTGCCTTCCACTGAGGACCTGTCTTCAGGCAAGGAGCTTTCTCAGAGCTGCCAATCCATGAGCTTCAGGTGTGCAGAGTTTTTCATGGCAGGTGTGGTGTCACCAACAAAAGATGTGTTGTCAAACCAGCAATGAGAGAACACTAACTTTGACTGCTCTAGATGAGGCACACTGGTTCTCATGAAACCCAAATTAATGAAGATCCAGTCCTTCACTAGACAGACAGAATGCCAAAAAAAATTATTCAGGCAAATTTAGGGGAGATGGGAGGGTCAAGGTGTTCTCCTGAGGATTCTCTCCAACAGGATGTTCCCATTGCCCTGTGGGATCCCATACCTTTTCTAACAGAGACAGATGTGGTCCTGAGTTTTGGCAAATAATATTTCAAACAAGGCTTCCTCCTGCAAACTCTCACACAGGTGCTGGGAAGACTGGCCAACCAGGAGGAGGTTTTCAATCATTCAACATAACTCTGTGCCAAAGGAATTTGTAGGTCTAGGATGCCCATTGCCCATCACCTCATGTGCTTGACCCAAAGCTTGGCTGCTCCAGGTTGGACCACTGTGTATCACTGACCATCATTCATCAGGGACTTCCTGTGGTCTGTGTCACCCCTTGTCAGAGGGAGGCACCCACTGTGGGAGTTCAGCTTTTCCCAAACAGATATGTCCTTTGTTCACTCAGCCCCACGGATGCCAGTCAGGCTGAGGGGGCAAGTGTCAAATCCACCCAAACATCCCCATCTACATCAGACACCCCTGTCTTTACAAACACCCTTCCCCACAGGTCCTCTGAAGCTGCAGCCGTGCCTGTGGGGCCAGAACCAGACCTGCCCTGCTCCCTGTCAGCTACAGGATGTGAAGGCATTACAGCCTGCAGCCCAAGCTGTCAGGAAGGAGACCTTGGCAGAGATCACTAGATGAATACAAAGAGGAATTTGGATTTCAAAAGAAGAGAAGGCAAAGCTCTGGAGACTGAACCTCCTACCGAGTGTGAGGGAGCTGCTTCCCAGCAGGCTTGATTTATCTGGGAAGCATGTTGGGAAGCCCAGTGGGGAGGATTAGAAAGAACACGCACACCTGATGGCAATGCTCTGAGCCCTGCAAGGGGTGCCAAAGCTTTACGTAATGCTCAGATCCAGTTGTGATCCCCTGGCAGAGTATCTGGTTGCCAGTGGTTTATAGGTGCAGTAACAACATACCATGTGTATTCTGGAAGAGTCGTGTGTCAGTCTAATTAACGACTTTGTGGTTTGTGAGCACTTACCTAAAGCAGATGGGCACTGTGTCTGTTCCTCTGCCAGGCAGGAGGAGTCCAAGGTATTTCAAAGTAAGCAGGTGCT
This sequence comes from Manacus vitellinus, assembly GCF_001715985.3. Classification (NCBI taxonomy): domain Eukaryota; kingdom Metazoa; phylum Chordata; class Aves; order Passeriformes; family Pipridae; genus Manacus; species Manacus vitellinus. The sequence goes on along the minus strand of NW_021940585.1, from coordinate 1,051,073 downwards.
ATAAATTATAATTATCAAGTTTGCCTAGGTAGAGAAAGCAGAGAGGAGAAAAAACCTGATGGATTAAGAGATCAAGATAAACTCCTCATTTTTCCTTCTCAAATATCTGTGGAAAGCTCTTTCGGGAATTTCTCGCAGATCAGCACTTTGGGAAGGTGCTTGGCATGTGTCAGGCTCGTTTGGGTGGGTGTTGCCTACATCAGCTTGGACTGGGGAGATTAATGCCAGCCAGAAGACTGTCAGAGCTTTTCCAGCATGGGGGGGCTGTGTGGTGGCCTCTGGACAGCCATCACAGTTCTCTGACTCAGCTTTGAGCCCAGGGGCAACAGGAGAATAAGATTCCTTAATGGCCCAGTGCAGCTTTCCCGAAGTTATGACTTTAGTTCAGGTCCACAACAGCAGCCTGTGCTTTCAGTGTGGTGATCAGATTTCCAGTCTGTGGCCAGGAATCCCAGACCTCTGCATTTCCCTGGGATTCCCTCTTCCAGACTGGGGAGGAACTGCACCAAGAGCTAGTTGCTGGGATTTTGAGAGACTTTGGGCATCCCCAGGACAGCAGCAGGATTTGTGACTCAGTAAGAGCAGCAGCATAGGCACAAAGCTTCTAGAGTCCCATTTGGCCCTGCTGGACAAGGCATCCCCTCATTTCTCTCCTGCCTCATGGCAGCTCATTTCTCCTTTCACAGGCTTATCTCCTCACACAGACACCAGACCCCAACGTTATGGACAAAGCTGGCATGGACATGCTGACACACACCCACCCCCACCAACAGTGTGGGAGGCTATAGCTGAGCTCATCTCCATGTGTCTGAGTAGCACCTTTTGATCAAGAGAGAGAAGTAGATGCACTGGGAGAGAAATTAATCTCCTGGAAAGCAGGAACATGCCTTCAGAGACAGATCACTGCCAGCAGTGCCTGATCCTCTCCATTCACAGCTGGAGAGGGACACAGTTCAAAAGGAGACATCTGAGTACAGATGAGATGAGTTGAGGTGATGGTTGAGTATAGATGACTTCTAGCTGTGACATCCACCTGTGCATCAAACTTGATGTCCTCTTTAAGTCCTTGTGTCATGATTTAATCCCAGCTGGCAATTAAACACCACGCAGCTGCTCCCTCCCCCCACCCTGCTCTGGTGGGAAGGGGAATCAGAAAGAAAAGGTAAATCTCATGGGATAAGAACACATTAATAACTGAAACAAAATAAAACATTACAATAATACTAATGATAATTGTAATGAAAAGAGAGGAATAAAACCTAAGAATAACGAGTGATGCAAAATATAATTACTCGCCGCCCACTGACCAATGCCCAGCAGTGATGGGCAGCCCCCAGACAACTCCCCTGCCTCAGTTTCTGTACTGGCCATGATGTTCTACAGTGTGAAAATCCCTTTGGCCAGTTCAGGTCAGCTGTTCTGGCCATGCTCCCTTGCAGCTTCTTGTGCTCCTGCTCACTTGTGGAGTTCCAGAAACAGAAAAGGCTTAGGGTAAGAATTACCCAACTACAACCAACAGATCAGTGTGGTATCAACGTTATTTTCATACAGAATCCAAAACACAGCCCTGTGCCAGCCACTGGAAAGAAAATTAATTGTATCCCACCTGAAACCAGGACACCTTGGTACCTGGCACATGACGTGAATCAAGGAGTTCCCCACAGCTCCAGCCCATCCCCTGGCCTGCATGTGCAGGGATTTGCCCTCAGGTAACTGCTCCAGAGGAGAGAGAGCATGTGAATCAACGTCCATCCATACTAAAATCTGGGGTAAGAGGGAACCAGAAGTCTGGTGTCTTGGCTACAGATCTGCAAAGCCCATCTAGTCCTGTAAAGTAACTTTCACATATTTCTGTCACATCCAAGTGATCAGCAATAGTCAGGGACCAGCTGTGACTGAGAGATTTCCCCACAGCTGTTCCTGCCCCAGCAGCCTCCAGCACTTGTGTTTGCAAGCACAGAAAGCAACTGAGGCACATGAAATCTGGAAATGATTCCCAGACATTTGCTGACAAATCTCCCCATTGCACTCACCTCCTCCTCTGCTGTCAGACTCTCCTGTCCCTCAGTCATGCTCCAGTCCCTGCTCTGCCTCCAAGAGCAGCAGCAGCACTTAGTTTCATGAGGACTCAAGACCCTGCAGCACCAAATCAGATTCTTCTTGACTCCTTTCCACCCTGCACTTTGGGTTTTCTCTTTGGGTCTCCCCGGCAAGATGCTCCATACTGCTGGCAAACACTGCCTGAAACAACCCAAGAGGTCCCATTTCCTGGGATCCTGTCCTTGCATTCATTTTAGTTCCCCTTTCTCCCTCCCAGTCTTTGTTCTGTGCATTCCTCTGGAATATTTGGAGGATTCTCTCGTCACTCTGCCAAAAACCTGCTGTTCCCAGTTGAAATCAGCTGCAGTCTCCCTGAGGAACGCTCTGGTCCCATCAGCACCATTCCCTCTAACAGCACCTTCCCGTGGCAGATGCTCATATGACAGCAGTGCTGTCCTCTTCACATTGGCCCTGCAGAAGGATTTGATGCCTTCACAAGGCTGATGTGATGCAAACTGTGTCATATACATTGTTCTTTAAAATACTGAAAGCATTTTCATGTTTTCTACAAGTGTAATTTCCCATTATATTCTGATTTCACTTCCCACTTCTAAGTTGTGAAACAGCCTGATTTGTAATTCCCTGGGTACAGGTTAATTGTACCTCTAACTAAAACAATCCACTTCCTCCACCCCATTGGTTTGCCACTGCTCTGATGTATTTAGCAGAATCCATTTGGACTCTTGTGAAAATGCAGCAAAGACTGCTTCATCCCCTGTCCCTAAAGGCAGGAAATTATTTTTCTACATATGGCCAAAGATTAAAATGCAAAAAATTACTTAGAGCAATTTGAGAACATGTGGGCTTTGATGTTGACAAAGGAGGGAAACTCTTCCCACCTGGTCAAATTCTCACAAGCATATAAACTCTTATGACAGAAGGAATCAGCGTGTCCTGAAGAGCTCAGTCAGTTCATTCCTCATTTCACTTCTTTGATCTGTTTGAGATTTGACAGTTTGCTGTTCACCACAATATTCTTCTCTATAAATCACACGTGACACAATGAGGTTTCTGGAAGGTGTTGTTTCCATTGGTTGTTTAGAGGATAAAAGCTATGGAAAAACCAGATATCTGTACAGTCAACATAACACAGCAGTGACTTACAGTCTGTTGGCATAGGAGCTGTCTTGTGGCAAGACCACCTCAGCCCTTTAACCTGATTTACTGGCTGCAGGGTCTTTTTGAAGCACAGGGAAAGGGAAGTCAGGGAAGAGCAGTGAGGTAGCTCTTATGGCAGCCCTGAAGACAGACTGAAGCAAAGCAACCACAAACATTTCCTTGGTGATTGTTGCTGCTGAGAGCAAAGGACCTTGAATTTCACTTCTCAAAGACATCTTTACAACAGAAAGCATGCCTGCAGCAGGAAAAAGAGCCCAGGACAAGTATCACAGTGCAGGCAGCATGCTAAAGAAGGTTGTTCCATTCTAGAGGACACTTGCTGCTCAAAACATTCCTGTCCCATCTCTGAAATCCCCTTTTCCCTGAGGCTCCTCTTCCCCACAGCCCGCTCTGGAGAGCAGCACAGCTGACTCAGTGGAGCTTTCTCCCCATTCCTGTTTTCAGAAGTCCGATCTGCATTTTGGTATTTCAAGGGTTTAATAGCATTTCTACAAAGAAGATAGTCTAGAAGGGTCCAAGAGCAGACATCTACCACATTCAAGTGAAAACTTCAGGCAGATGTGCCACACATCTGGATGTACTGCAGGTATCTGTCATTCACTGATGCAGCCATGCTGTGATGAGTCCCTGCTGAAGTTTGGCTGCAGTTAGTATTCCTCACTGGCTCTGTGGAAACAGGACCCTCTCTGGCTTCACTGCCATGACTCTTCCTCCCAGGTGTAGCTTGTACAATCTTAGATTCACCTGAAAATGGAATGTTGGCCCCTGTAGCTTGTGCAGTGGAGCCAGTGCACAGACAGAGAAGAGATGATACAGTTTGGATTCAGGTGGGCTGATGTCCCTGGAAAGGACTGAGGCTTTCCTCCTGAGGCCACCTCTCATGATTTGGTTCAGGTATAATAAGCCAAATTCAGAGGAGTTACTGCTTTTTGGCACAGATCTTGAGCAGACAGGATTTTTCTGGTTCCATGTACCATGGGCTGTCATCCAACCTGCCTTTCTCTAGGTCTTCCCTCCACTTCACCCAGCTGTTGTGGAAGATCTGTGCTTGTCACCAGGACTGGCAGGAGTAGCTTAGCAAGATCACACCAGGGTTGAGGAGAAAAAGGTGCATTAGAATATAGATCAAGTTCAAGATTCAGATTTTGGACTCATTCCTCTGCTTATACTGACCTGATCCAAATCCAGGTCGGGGTTCAAGAGTATCCCAGACTGGGAAACCAAGTGCATGGCTGGACCTTAGTTGGTATTCCAGCAGCTTTCTCTGCCATTCAACTTGTCTCCCCATGTTGTTTAGGGCATGTTGCCCAGGACCTCTGAAGAGCACTGGCATTTTTACTGCAATGATGAGCACCGGTACATTTTCAAAAGCTGTTGGTAAATCCACTTGGCAGAACATGCATCACACTCTTTTACAGGGGCAAAACCTGTGGCTTGGTCACTGTGTTCTTGGTAGGACCCAACAAGCAGCTTCACTGCCTCCCCTTTGCAGCCCTGAGATAAGAGCAGTGGGATCAGCCCCGCTGGCATTTGGCACTGCAATGGAACAGCCTGGGCCAGGTTTGTAGTTGGGATGTTGAGGAGACCAGGAGACTGGTGTCTTTGTGCCTCTGTTGTGACTGGGGTGCTAGATCCTTCCCTCATGGTGGGAGATCCTAAAATACCACCAAGAAGGAGATCAAATTCTTCTGAGTCACCTCCATGGCCTCACTCCACAACCTTTCTTCACTTGGAGTAAGTTCCTGCTGTGCCCACATCTCCCTCGGGCAGCCCAGGTGGATTTGTCTCCTCTGACTGTAGCTGTCTAGATATTACTCACCTCACCTCATCAGCAGTGGAAAATGATCAGCATCTCCAGAGGGTGAATCATCTGTTATCTCAGAGCCCTGTCTGGGGCATGAATCACTCTCTGGAGGACTCTGATTTTCTCTTCTGGCTATGAAAAGACCCTATTTCAAGTTCTGTGTGAATAAGGCTGGGCGAGATGTGGTTTTCCTACCCTTGGAGAGCAAAAAAAAAAATGTCCCCGTCCCCACCCCTCATTTTTATCTGTCAAAACCAGCCCCCCAAGCTTACACAGACCATCAGAGCGTGGGTACCAAAGCAGAGCTGAGCATCTCTCCTCCCCCATGGCCCTGTGCCCCACGACCCAGCACACACTTGTGGAGCCCTCAGGGAAACCTTTCAGAGGAGATCACCATGCCCAAAAATACAAGTACAAGGAGCAGCTTACCCTCTAACCAGGGAGATATTTCTCTGCATTTCAGAGCTGGAGGGATTTGACTTAATAACCAAAGTTCCGAGGGCAAGTCAGAAATGAGACATGGCTACTGGGTACATCACAGACATGGGTGCTGTCAGTAGGAGGAACTCAGCTGGTCAAATTAGAGCCTTTTCTGCTTAGGAGGAAAAAAGCATGAAATGCAATGTGGTTATCCCACTACAATGACCTCAGTAGCTTTTTTGAGAAGATTTAAAGACCACACACAGGCTGTTGAATGTATGATCTTCAAGGAACAGTTCTCTTTAGCAGTGCCCCAATAAATCCCTGCCTGCATTTGTTCTCCGTCCATTATCTGCTGTCTTTGAGCAATGAGTTGATGTGAAGTTTACATAAAGGCAATGTCCATATGTCTCATACTTGTGAGTGTCCATGCTGTGAATGATCCCCGGATTCATCTCCCAGAAAGACAAGTGTGTTGTGTTGTTTGTCAGACTATCAGCTAAAAGTTAAGCCAACTTCAGTCACTTCAGAACTGGAAAATAATACAGAAAAGCAGGTGTCTGCATGAATTGCTATCTCCTCCCAAGAATGGTGGATGTGATGTAAGACATAGAAAGTAATGCATCAAATGCATCAGATGCCTCATTTGTGCACACTGTGTGTAAAAAGCAGCAGCTTCATCTCTTTACAGCTTTTGAAATTCTTTCCTGGAATGTGTAGAAAGTAGGTCATTCAGCTCCCAACAACCTTGAGCTGGGCCATCATGTGGCCCCATGATGATCCCCTGAGTCGGTTCCTCTCTTGAGACTTCACCCTCTAATTTTCCCAATCACTGAGCTGGTGGTTGGCAACACTCGGAAGGGGGTGAGGATGAGGGACTCCCTTGCCATGCCCCAGCACTTCCAGAATTCACCAGCTGTGCTGCCAAGTGAAGAGGTCACAGCACAGGTGGGTGGTTTGAGCTGTGTTTGTCCAGCAGCTTGGCAGTGGCTATACCTCCCTGGCTGCGCCCGTCAGGTGCTCTAGTCACCTCCAAACTTCTCTGTGTTGACTGTAGCAATCCAGCAGGGCCACCAGGAGCTCCATTTGGATAAGAACTCAAGAGATCACTTACACCAAGCTGAAACTGGTGGTTGCATGTCTGTCTAGATTGTACCTACACTGCAGTTACTGCAGTATTCCCCTTAAATAAGCAAATGTCCCTCAGAAGAGACTCTGGCAAACACTTTAACATAATTCCATTGTCATACCCCTCTCATATGCAATGTCACTTCCCATCTCAGACTGTAAGAGCTGTCAGGAAGAGGTACATGCTACCTTGACTGCCCTCAGTGTGTGTTCCAGGCACATTGCAGACACTAAAAAAATTATAATCACAGCTCGCATCCACAATCCACACACACACTCCTGCCTCCTAAAGTCATATAGTCATATAGTTCCAGAGTGTTTTCCATTGACCTATATTCCAGAGTGTTTTCTATTGACCTTTATTATGGGGACTCATGAACCTTAACCCACTGGCTTATCCACACAAGTCCCTGGGGCACACAGCACGTCTCTGGTGACAAATCAATAGACACTGTGGACAATGGGTCCCAGATGTTCCATACAGTAGATGTGTCAGTGCAAAAGGGAGATGGGTCCCAGATGTACATGCACTGATGTTTAAGCACTCCTAGTGAACCACAGAGAAGCTTCAGGTAAACTGGAGATAGGAAGGCAAGCAAGGAACGAAAAACATATTTAAACTGGTAACATCTACCGTAGAGTCATGGAATCATGGAATGGTTTGGATTGGAAGGGATCTTAAAGCTCACCTCCTTCTACCTTGTGCCATGGGCAGGGACACCTTCCACTAGCCCAGGTTGCTCCAAGCCCCGTCCAACCTGGCCTTGGACACTTCCAGGGATGGGGCAGCCACAGCTTCTCTGGGGCAATCTGTGCCAGGGCCTCAGCACCCTCACAGGAAAGAATTTCTTCCCAATATCCCATCTAACCCTGCCCTCTGGCAGTGTGAAGCCATTCCCCCTTGTCTCGTCACTCCAGGCCCTTGTCCAAAGTCCCTCTCCAGCTCTCCTGGAGCCCCTTTAGGCACTGGAAGGGGCTCTAAGGCCTTCCCCAGAGCCTTCTCCAGGCTGAACACCCCCAGCTCTCCCAGCCTGGCTCCAGAGCAGAGGGGCTCCAGCCCTTGGAGCATCTCCTTGGCCTTCTCTGGATGCCCTCAAAGAGGCCCACATGCTTCTTGTGCTGAGGGCCCCAGAGATGGACACAGTGCAGGCTTGGCTCTGGGGGTGTCTCGGTGTGCAGTGACCTGTTCAGAGCCCCTCTCCCCAGAGCACAGTGTGTCCTGTTCCTCCTGTCCCCAAGGGCTGTTTTTCCTTCTCTTTCCCAGCTGGCTTGTATGCTTGACAAACACCGTGTTTCCCAGCAAATGTGCAGGCCCCACATTGCTTGGTAGGCCTTGGAGCCACTCTGCACAGGCTCTGTACCTTCTCCATTTCCCTGTGCCTGGCACCATGGCCAAGGGGGGCAATGCCAGGCACACAGAGATAGGGCTGGTGGGGGGAGCTGGCACAGCTGCCCAGCTGTCAGCAGTTTCTATAGCTGCACAGAGATTTTGGCAATCCTTCTTGTACCGTTCTGACCTGAGGGGTTTTGGAGGTGTCTGCAACCAGGGATAACAAAGCCCTCTTGTCTACACCAAAGGCACTTTGTGTGGAGTCTAGGTATTGCTCTGATTTCATTTCCTGAGCATCCCTTGTGGAGGGCTTCCCAGAGGAACATGCCCCATTAAGTCAGGAGTGAAGACTCTTTGCAGTCCAAACAGAGCCCTGCAAACTTTTCCACCAGGTCTTGTTTCACAGCCAACTGCAAACATGTTTGTGTCTTGAACCTCCATTCACTGCCTGGGGTTTTCACAAGAGTTTTCAACCTGGAAATGGAACTAGGCAACACCTGTGAGTGTTGCTTGAGGGCTGTGAACTCTGCAGGGGCAGAGAGCCCAGGTTTAGAAACAGGCCTACAAGGCGATAATGTGTCATTCATAGAATAATAGAATGCTTGGGGTTGGAAGGGACCTTAAAGGTCATCTAGTCCAACCCCCTGCAATGAGCAGGGACATCTTGAACTAGATCAGGTTGCTCAGAGCCCCGTTCAACCTGGCCTTGAATGTTACCAGGGATGGGACATCCACCACCTCTCTGGGCAACCCGTGTTGATGTTTCAGCACCCTTATCATAAAAAATTTCTTCCTTATATCTAGTCTGGATCTCCCCTCTTTTAGTTTAAAACCACCACCCCTTGACCTATTGCTGCAGACCCTACTTAAAAATTTGTCCCCATCTTTCTTATAGCCCCCCTTTAGGCACTGGAAGGGGCTCTCATGTCTCCCCAGAGACTTCTCCAGGTTGAACAGCCCCAGCTCTCCCAGCCTGTCTCCACAGCAGAGGGGCTCCAGGCCTCAGAGTGGCCTCCTCTGGACCCACTCCAACAAGTCCATTCTCCTACCATGTCTGCAGTACATGGTGGTAACAAGAACATAATGGGCAGAGCAGAAATTTAACCTGGTTTCCCTTTTCCAGGTGACCACTGCAATCCTTGGCTGCCTTTGTTCTATCCCAGTTGATATTAGTTGATGGAAGAAGCCCTTGCTCTTCCCCTGGGTTATCTGGGCAGGCTCAGGGACCCAGAACATCCTGCCTCTGTGTGTCCTGGCCCCACCAGGTGCTGTGCCAGGCAGAAAGAGCAGCACGTGTGGAGCTGGTTTGCAGGGGAGTGTGGCAGAAGGGGACAGACTGCCCTCAAGCAGGTGGCTCTGGAGCCATCCTGCCTCCCTTGCTGTGCCCTCAGCTCCTTGCACAGCAGGTTCCCGGGGAGCTCACCAGCCAGGCACTGACTCAGTGTGTCTGGGAGCTCTGCCTGAGAAAGGAGCTGAGGCGTTGGCCCCAGTCGTTAGTAAGTTATCAGAGAAGTTTAGCTGCAGTGACATCATCTCCTTCTTATGTTACTACAAGGAACTTAGATCCTATTATGGGAGAGGAGGTAACTCAATCGAGCCTTTCAAGATAAACTCAGACAGGAAGAGAGACATGATTGCCTGGAGGCACCAATTAGACATTTCTGGTGAGATCAGCTCTGTTCAGCTGACACACGTGCACACTGGGGCCAGGGAGACAACCAGCTCCTCACTCCAGAGAACTTCCTCCCAGGGCTGCTGGGTCAGTCCTCACTCCTTCAACAGCCACAGCTCTTCCTCCAGAACATCCTTTCTTTATGTCCTGTGTTCTGCTGTGGACAGAGAATTACAATGCAGAGGAACTCCCTGGTTTGGAGAGAGTACAGCCCCGTCCAGCACCACTCAGTGCTGCATGTGATCTTTGGTGGCAAGTCTCCTCCAACTTTCTCAAAGGAAACAACAGCCCAATATATTGCAAAAACTACTGTGAGGATGGGCTGCAGTTTGAGGTTCCACTGCCCTGTGATGACTGGGCTGTGGGGAACAACCCAGTCTACACTGCAAGCCAGTTACTGCACATAACTGGTCTAAGGCACCCAGACAGTCAGCTCTTACTGGCTCTGCTGTGTATGAGGAAGGAAAAAACCAGCAGCAACATTTGGGATATTTCCTGACAGCATGGCATTGAGCCTTTCTATTGCTTTCCAGGCTGCAGCAAAGGAACCAACTGGCAGGCTGAGGCATGCTCACATTTAGTGCTGACCTGCCCCTCTCACCGGGGCTCTGCATAGATGTGAACATCCACTCAGGGAACAAAGATGGCATTGCCTCAGACCAAGGCACTTTTGATGTTCTTCCAGGCAGCTCACTCTCTACCCACTCCTGTAGTTCTTAAAAAAGAAAATGGAATAAAGTCTGAGGTGTCTGCAGGCCCTTTTAGGCACTTTTGACCCAGTGTCACCTTGAAGTCATATAAATGCCCTGTAACTCTAAGCAGTAGATGCAGCTCTAAAGCCAGGAGCTGAGACTTTCCAGCAGCTGGTGATTTTCATAAGCTGCTGTTCTTGAATGTCCCACTTAAAATCAGCTCCTTCTGAATGCAATGAGCAGGACAATGCTCTTCAGGGCCTTGCTTGAGCCCGTGAAGTCACTTGGAAATCTTGTCCATGCTGACATTTGGAGTCACTGTGTGTCATTCACTCTCCAGACCCACAGCACTGTTGGACAGCAGGTGTGGGATGAAGTCCCACTCCTAAGCCCTCCAGCAGCTCCGTGAAAGAGGCGTCTTCCTCTGTAAGCAACCAACGGGTTAAAGCTTGCAAGGAAAGCCAACTGAGTGATTTGGTGAAAGAAAGATTAAAACATCTCTGTGGAAGGTGAGGAGCCAGCCCCAGCCTGCGCTGTCCCATTTACCCACTAATCGGCCCAATTATCTCAGGTATAAATCATAACACAAAACACTTACAGAGCCAGAGTCACACACTGAAGAAAGGAGAGAACTGTTGGGTTGGTTTTTGTTTAGTATAATTGATATAATTACTAACAGCTCCGTGCCAGGAACTTCAGCTTTTCTGCTTCCAGAAGAGAGTAGAGAGCTGTCTGAAAGCCATAGCAATTAGCAATCCCCACATGCACAGCTTTTATTAGAAAGAATGCACCTCTATTCCAGAAAGAGCCAGCAGGTCCCTGAGGAGCAATTAAACATCCCAGAGACCTTTTGGTGCCAGGAATGCAGCTGTCACTGAATCCACGTTCCCTGTCCCCCCGTCAATGCTGCAAAGGCATTTAAGGAGTCCTGCCCATTATGCTGCATATGAAATGCCTTCACTTGTAACTTCCTTGTTCCTAATTTTAACTTCCCTGGCTCCAGATAGGTGCATCTTGCTGTGCTGAGGTCCAAGCAGGCTGCTGTTTCTGAGAAGGCTCAGGCCCAGTACATCACTACCAGCAGAAAGTCTCCCTGTCACTCTACTGAGGAATCTGTCTGGGCTCTGCTCTCCACACTCTGAAGCAGATTAAGACAGTAATTATGTGGCTGAAGCTCCCCAACACCTCCCGAGCATGTGACCCCAGAGAGTGTCTTATGTGTTATGACCCCAGACAGTGGCCAGATATGCACAACTCACCACGTTGCCACTAGGCAGCTCCTGCAGAGCTGAGGGGCAGGAGAGCTGGGGTTCATCTGAGTCTTGCAGAGGTGACCTCTCACTGCCAGCAAGGTGTGGTGATGTGGAGCAGAGTCTGGCTTGGAGCTGCAGCAAGTCCAAAGCCAGAGGTCATCCAGGAGCATTAACAATCTCCTTGGATAGATCCAAGTTATTGGCCCTGTACTAACCAGAGGGAGGTGTCCCTCAAAAAAAATCCCCCAAGGCCCCCAAGCTGCCTCACTGGCACTTTTCATACTGATGGACCAGGGAAAAAAGAGCCTTTCCTGAGAGTGTGCTAAATAGCCCTGGAGCAAAGCCATCGACATTTATGGTTTCCCCAGCTCCTGGGGCACTGTCACACTGAAACCAAACTCCCCTGTGGGCCATGTCTTCACCCAGGAGTTCATGAAAAAGTGAGACATAAAATCAGACAGCCATGGGCTCCACCTTGCTCCCCTGTCCCTGTCCCTGTCCCTGTCCCTGTCCCTGTCCCTGTCCCTGTCCCTGCCCCAGCTCAGCCTGCTGTACCAGTCTTTGGCTCTGCTTTAGCATCTCCGTTTCTGAAAGCTTAATTTGTTTTGAGAAATGATAACTATTCTCTGTGGATATTTTCATTGTCTGTTCCTTAATTAATTAAACTTGAAACTGAGCATTCACTTTAAAAATTTTTTCAGTAAACATATAGGGATTTGGATGAAAGAATGTCTCCAGGAAAAGTAAGCAATACTTCCTTTTTTTTTTTTTTTAGCAGATTATGATGCCAAAAACTAACAGACTTCTTATGCTGAGGAAGGAATGGAAAAAAATAAGAAAAGATTAACATTTCCCACACAATTTTTGTCAGAAAGTTCTTGTTTGTCCTAAAACATTTTCATGAGTATGTTTTCAAATAGAATCTTTAATCTTACCTTGAGCTGCTGCAGAGTTTGCTTTTCTGCTCTTTACTCTTTGGGTTTGTTGTCTCAGAAGGATGAATGATGCTGTTCACTGACTCGATTGCAATCCTGGGGACACTTGGTAAATTGAGGCAGAACTTGAAACATGCCCACCCTCTTCAACAGGAAAATTCACAATTCATTGTCCTATATCAGCCCTCTGAGCAAAAATGCAAATCCTGTGGCAGTGAAAGTGAGATTTGGGTGTGATGTGCTTTTCTCATCCACAGAAGAATCAACAGAACTGGCTGAGAAACTCTCAGCTGAACAGCCTTGCACCAGGAAATGTCACTTTGTGGCAATGCAAGAGTAGTGGAATCCAGGAAAACAGAATCACAGACAGTACCTCACCAGCCTCGGTGGTTAATACATTAATGTGGCAAAATGGGAGTAATAAAAAAGTTATTTAACCCATACTAGATGATCATTTCAGTCTAAGGTGATGCTGTATCAGAACTTGTACACTGCATTGAAAGGACATTTGTCCAAGGGAGATCTCAGGAAGGTTTGACTGCACTTCTCAACCAGGTTCAAATTTCCATCTTTGTCCAACCAGGGCAGGAAATGCTTCTTTCTGTGGTGTAGGGAAAGGTCTGTTTCCCAGGATCATCTGAGAGTTTCACACAGGAAATCACTCCCATACCCCATGCAAGGAGCACGGTCTGACCTGGCCTCTTCCCTGCTCCCACCTGAGATGGGACATTTGGTCTCCTCCTGCAGACCAGAAGTTCATTGCAGTGCTTTGTGACCTAGGAAATGTTTGTGCTCTTTGAATAAGGGTCTAGTGCCAGGGGGGTAACTTTAATCAAAAATATTACTTTATGTACTGTAAGTAACACAGTCAAGAATACTAATTTCTTTACCACATTCCTTTTAGGAGGATTGTTGAGTTGAGGGCTGGGCCGTGACAGCTCTGTTAACTTCCTTCTCTCATGCTTTGATAAGAAACAAAGTGCTTTCTCTTTGCAATTTGAATTCAGAGATCTTTCCTTTAGATAGCTTGGAAAAATAAAATAAGCTGTGTTGGCTGATGGAAATTAAAATTTGCTTTTTCCTTGGTATAATTGTTTCCTGGTATTTCATCCAAATGTGAAGTGTTTTCCTCTTATATTTTGGTTTTAAAATCTACAGATAACACATTGTATCCTGCTCACCATTGTTGCAACAAGAGATCTTTAGAGAGATGATTTCCAAACCTAACTTTTAAACTTTTTTCGTAATAAGCTTAATATTTTTTGGCTTCTCGTTCTATTTTGAAGCAAAAACAAGTCTTCAAAATTAAAGTTTCTCACCGATTTAAACCTCAAATTCAGCCGCCTTAAGGTTTTCATCATGATTTTAAAAAAAGCCATTGGCAAAGGAAGGGGGCAGAAAGGCCCAAACTTGTGCAACACAAGAACAAGAGTTTAATTCCTGCACGGTGACATAGGGTCTGACTCCTCACAGTGCCTTTGCAGGTACCTCTGGGTGTTCTGCTCAGATGCTGGACCCCAAGCAGGGTTGCCACATATCTCACATTTGCAGACAAATCCTTCTCTTGTGGCGTGGGGTTTTGGCAGCACGGTTTGGTTTGGCTGTCCCGCACGGCCGTGGGTGTGACAGGGCTGTGGGGTACCCCAGACTGGGCCGTGAGAGGGCTGTGGGGTACCCCAGACTGGGCCGTGAGAGGGCTGTGGGGTACCCCAAACTGGACCGTGAGAGGGCTGTGGGTACCCCAGACTGGGCTGTGAGAGGGCTGTGGGGTACCCCAGACTGGGCTGTGCCTCCACACATTGCTCAGGCAGATCCATGGCAAGCCCAGCCCCAGGGGCTGCAGCTTTGATGCTCAGTTTTACGGGGGGTGGCTGCAAGCCACAGCTGGCCAGTGCCCGTCTGGGGGGCCCACATGGAAGGACTTAGCCCAACCACTGTGCTTCAGAAGCTGCCATCCATTGGCAGCACCGAAGGACCATCAATAAAGGATGATCCTTGGCGGTCAGACATCTCCCAGCATAGGCAGGAGCCTCGCACTGATGCTTTCTTTTGTTAATCACTATTTACAGCCTAATCCAATCTCCCTGGCCATCAACCCATCCCAAGGCGTCACTCTCTTTGCATAACACTGCGGGCAGGGAGAGCAATGAAAGATCGGTCTCTCACTGATCCCCACCCTGTTTCTTTCCCACTCAGACGCCTGGATGCAAATCTCATCTCCGTGGTGCCCGAGAGGAGCTTCGAGGGGCTGCTCTCTCTGCGTCACCTGTGGCTGGACGATAACGCCCTGACGGAGATCCCTGTCCGAGCTCTGAACCACCTGCCAGCGCTCCAAGCCATGACCCTGGCACTCAACCAGATCTGGCACATCCCCGATTACGCCTTCCAGAACCTCAGCAGCCTCGTGGTGCTGTAAGCCTTCTCCACTTCTTACTCCCCTGCATCCTCTGGCTGGGACAAGGTGCTGCCTGTGCCTGGCCCAGGGGTCCTCCTCCTGTGGGAAGACCTGGGGGTCACTCCCCAGAAGCAGCTTTTTGCTGCTGGGGCAGAGGTTTTGTTCAAAGGGTCGGGGAATACCCATCATTTGATAAGAAATGTTAAAATTGCCTCTTTCAATTTTTTTTTCATAGTTTCCCCACTTTTAACTGAAGAGCTAAAAAGCTCCCCGATATAATTCAAGAAATGCTTTGTATTTTAAAAAAAAAAAAATTAGTATCTGGAAACAAAAAACAGATTTTTTTTTTCCTTGAAGAATCAAACAACCAAAAGCTTCTTATTTCTTTTCCTTCTTCCAATCCCTGTGTTAAAACTAGGGGAATTTCTAGCAACATGAACAAAAATTAAACTGCAACAACTTGCAGTCAGGTTAAAAAAGCAATATTTTTATTTCTTGGAAAGCATACCAAAAACCCCCTTTTTTTCACCAAATATGATTTTAAACCAGAGGTTTAACCTCAGCACCTTGTCCAAGCCCATGTCTTCTTATTTGCATGACTGTGTTCCATCTTCAGGTCGGATGTTTTTGCAGTGGTTGCTGTCCAGTTTGCACTATGAGCACTTTACTGACAGTGTTTGGGGAGATGTGGAGAGCAGTGCTGCTCCAGGACACCTGGTCCAGGAGGGAAACATTCACTCCAGGGGCAGAGAGATACTAAACCACTCACAACCCACAATCAGAATAAGAACTGATGCCTCTGGCAGCTGCTCAGGAGGGACATCCTTTCTATCAACAGAGGCTTGTAGATTATCTTGCTCTTAAAAGGAAATTTACATATGCAAATAGCTACTCATTAATTCTTTGGTGTTGATTAGCAAGTTCAGGTGTGATTGTCAACTGCTTTAGAGCTCCTCTATCCACATGAAATGCCACCTCCAGTTTGGTAATTTGTACTGATACCAGGGTGTTAAGTAACCTCAGCATGTAGTGCCTTAGTGAAAGTTTAGCAATTATTTTCTTTTCAAAATTTAAAGTGTTTACTGAAGCCATCCAGCATAGAAAGTGCTTGGACAAAGCACAGTTCAGGGTTTTATTAAACATCAACTTCAGCTGTTTAGACAAAGCATAAAGGCTTATTTAGGAGAAATGTGAAAAGCAACTTGAGAAAAGTCAAAAAAGTAGTTTTCACCCACAATAGTGCTCGTTCTGCAAGGCAACCCATGGCCACCATAATGCAACCACTTCAGTCAGCTTTAATAATTCGCCCAGCGGGTGAGCTGACATTTGGGGTTTTATTTCAGCCTCCAAAGCATGCTGCTTTCATTTGGGTTTATCCCATAATCTGGGCGAGAAGCAACTCCTTAATTAAACAGGCAAGCTTGAGAAATAAAAGTCATTGACCAGTAGGTCACAAGGGAGAGAATAATGTCCCACCACATACAATTGGAAGGGAACACATGTGTGATCCTGCCAGGCTCTGTGGGACACGATGCTACATTTTTGTGGGATCACAAGTGTTTGGCAGAACTGGCCCCATAAATCTCTTCCATGCTTCCATGCAAACCCTTGTCAGCACACCACCAGTGGAAAGTCACCCAGTGTTCCTCCTGTCCCCTACCAGGGATGTGTCCTCGCTCCAGACTCACCCACCAAGCTGACAAACAAATGTCCCCAAAAGCCAGCCAAGCTGGAGAGGAGACTTTCCCTACCGGGATGCAGATGATACCTCCATGCATTCCTCTGGAAATGTCTGGATTTGCAGGTAGATGGAGAAAAGCTGGCTGCTGCCATAAACACCGGGAACTTCCAGCCACAGAGGTATTAAAAGGAGCCCCTGGGGGAGGAGAGCCGAGGGCAGATGTGGATGAGCACAGAGGAATCTCTTCTATTCAGCCTGATCAATACTCACAGACACAGCTGACCATGGCTGAGGGCAGGAGCCTCCCAGGTGCAGAGATGTGCTGCTGTTCCTCCTCCACACACCTTGGGCCTTTGGGAGAGATGTGGGTGACCATCCTGCACTGCCACAAGGCACCAGCATCAGAGTATCCCAACCTCAGTCTGGAATACTTTAAGGCTTCAGTCTCTGCTAATAAATTACACCTTTGCTGAGGAATTCCCTGATCTTATTCCCATCTATTGCTGGGTTGCAGGCACTTCAGTGAGCAGAGCCTCCTGTAAATCACTCATCATGAAATCCATGAGTCTCAGTAATTGGCACCATCCTTTCCCAGTTTTAACAACACGTGCTCTGTGTGCTGGGATTCTGGCACTGTGCTGGGATGGCAGAAGGGAGGTGGATATTTGATCAGGGTAGCTCATGGGAATAGGATACTGAATATGTTACCTCCCAGTCTCATCTACTCAGGATCATATGTATCTTAGTATCTGCAAGCAGAAATAGTCATGAATGCTTTTCAGCTAATCGTTTGTATGAAGCAAAGGTTGTTTTACAAAAAGCATCTTCTTTCTTGAGCATAAAAGATTTTTCATTTAGCAGTCAGCATCTGAAACCCCCATGCTGCTGCGCTGACAGGCCGATAAAGTGCATGACAGCAGTTCTCATTAGTGTCCCTCCTCTCCTCTGTCAGCTGAATTCAGCAGAAAGTCAAATCTTGAGCCAGGAATCACAGCACCTCTTTCAGTCCTGCTGCCCAGAGGGGTCAGCAAGTAAAATCTTACATGGGTGAATTTAGGATCCATTGCCAAGAAATCCCCCACGCTGCAGATGTGTCCTTGCTGCCACACCTCTGCAGTGGGCTGCAGTTCCCTCCTTTCCTGACGTCATCAAAGGAGCTCTCATCAAAGATGCTCTGAGTGACCCCTCCAAAACAGGCCAAGCAGTAGAGAGGTTTGCCCTGTAATGAGGGACCTGGATAGAGAAAGCCTTAGAGTAGTTTTGCTTTCATCACATAGCAGAGAATCCCTTCAGTTAACACAAATGAGGTCAAAACCCAAATTCTTCCCTGTTTGGGTCCAGAGGGAGCCTTATCTCCTGGAAACCAGCTTGACTCAAACATTTCTGCAATGTTGAACATCCACTGTCAAAAGGACCCTCACATACAGAGGGTCAACTTGGTCCCATAATGCAAAAGAGATGCTCCTCTCCTCTAATCTGGCCCTGATCCCAGTCTACCTGCTCACAAGTCTTTCAAAAACAAGGACTGTGGGAAAAGTTGTTTTCATGTCACAACCAATTACTTTTGCCTCGAGCCCTCTAATTCTTGTGCTCTGCATCCACCTCCTCTGTGCCATCACTGTATTTGTTACTGGCTGTTGCACCCTTCCCTCATCTCAGTTCCCCCTTTCCAGTTCCCATCCAGCTACCTGATTTGAAACATGGAAGCCCAGAATGATTTGGGTTAAAGCTCATCTCATTCCACCCCCTGCCATGGGCAGGGACACCTCCCACTAGCCCAGGCTGCTCCAAGCCCTGTCCAACCTGGCCTCGAACACTTCCAGGGATGGGGCAGCCACTGCTTCTCTGGGCAACCTGTGCCAGGGCCTCCCCACCCTCACAGGGAAGAATTTCTAATATCTAATCTAAATCTACCCTCTTTCAGTTTAAAACCTTTCCCCTTGTCCTGTCACTATCTGTCTGTGTAAAATTAGAATATAAGTTAACATATGACACTTGCTTGTTCCTTCACACCTTCAGAGGGAGAGACCAGATCTGCACCCTGTATCAAAGACAAAAATTAATTCTACTTTATACAGTGGCACAATGCCATTCTCTGCCTATTTTCCCTTTTCCTGTCATCCCTGTCATTTGATTTGCTCTTTTGACAGCTACTAAACACCAAGACCTCCTTCATGGAGAGATTTAAAAGCCTGTTAGTGTGTAAGCTCATATAAGACTGGTTCTCCCCAGTACAGCACTTGACTGAATTCCAGCTGATGTTTTATTTTCAAGGAAAAGCAACTCACCTGCAAGTGCTTCCTTCCTAGGCCACCCAGCAGCACCTTCCAGCCAAATGTGTGAATGTAGTAAATGAAGGATCTTTAGTAGAACTCCTCTTTCTTACAGTTTTTGTCATGTAAGGACACGATGCAGCTCTCTCTCTAACAGCATGGTTTGGTGACTGGAAGAGAAAACCAGTTTCCAAGACTCCTGGTTTCCCCTTCCCATTTTAGTCCTCGTTCTGGTGTAACTCTGGCCAAAACTTTCAAAAGGGACCACTGCTTTTCAGTTTCCTCCTGGCCTGGGAGCAAACCTCAAAGAGCCCTGCTTTCCAGGGATGCTGAGCACCAGTCGTTTCTGCTGATGGATGTGGGACTCGGAGCTTCCCAGCACCACAAACCCCAGTCTGGTGGATTGGAGCATCAGGATGACCCTGGGAATCACTGTCCTCACCTGTGCAAGGGAGTTACGAGTCCCTCTCTGAGAAGTTCTTGGGAACCTCAGTGTTGGCGGGGAATGCCAGGCATGTGCAATTCATTATCATGAAGAACAATATTGCCTGGAACATCTGGGTCCCATTCATGAGCCTTTTAATTTGCAGAAGTGCCTTTTCTCTCAGAGGACCAGGCTCGCTGCCTTGGCAAAAGTGAATTTCCCTCTCCAGCACTTGAGGAAGAAGCAAATCATGCTCTAATGCACTCTGAGAATGTCACTTCTGATCGAGCTTTGTTCTTCACCAGACAAGTCTCATGCTGGTCCTGCCGGAAACAATCCATGGAATTTGCACCATTTGTGAGTTAGGTTTCTCTACTTATCCATGTCCAAGTTGAGGAAAAGGAGAATTTTGCCACAATAGAGATGCAAGTTCATCATGGCAATGGCTGGTGCAGTGGAATAATTCATATCGTGTCAGATTTGAGCTTGGTTCAAATCATCTAATGCAAATAACTGATGGAAAGTGTTTGCATTTGTCCTCTCTGAGAAGAAAAAAATGAAGTCATTAAAAATGAAAGCAATGGCGAATCCACCATTTCTCTTTGTAGTCTGTTCCAGTGGTTATTCATCCTTAGTGTTAAAAAAAATAAAGCTCGTATTTCCCATTTGAATTTTCTTTGGCTTTGACTTCAGACATTTGTTCTTATTATTCTTTTCTCCACTAAATCACAGAACCATTTTAGTACCCAGTTTGTAAGCAGGAAGAATCCTATACATTACACTGCACTCATCCCCTTGATCTTATTTTTAATAAGCTAACCAGATTGAGTTCTCTAAGTCTCCACCCTAGTTTTTTCCAGCCCTTGGATCATTTTTATTGCTCTTCTCTACACCCATTTCCAGTTACCAACGTCCAGTTAACAACGTGGATACCAGCAATACTTTGGGCCTGCCAGAGCTGGTTTCACCAGTGTACAGTCCAGATGTTGACATGATTTCCCTTTCCTTGCTCATCCAGTCAAGCACCTTCATAAAAGCAGCATCTAGGCATTAGCTCAACCTGCTTTCCTTGTGTCTAAGACAAATGCCCAGTCCCCTTGGAGATTACATTGCCAGAGCTGGAGCCGCTGTTGGACTGTCTCTCAGTTAAGTACCAGACTGCTCTACAGGATCCTTTAATCCACTGGAAAAATAAATGGAAAAGGAAATGAAATTAAAATGAAACAAATTCCACTAGGGGTGCTGCATGAACTATGGGGGAAAAAAATCACATTTATGCTCAATTTCTGATACGTAATTATTGGCAAGGACAGAAGATCTTCCTTCTAGGATCTGTTGTGCACTTCTTATTGTGGGTCAGAAATTAATCTCGTAGGGTTGGATTTTTTCTGCTTTGTTTCTAAATTCTCATCACCTGAGGCACCAGCCAAGCTGCAGCATCTCTCCCCAGCCTGTCTACAGAATTCTGACAAATCATTTATGTTGGTTTCAGCAAGGCACAGCGTGGGTTTACCTGGCACAGCAGAGGAGCTCGCTTGTCCCACGTCACTTGTGCTGCTGCAGGAGTGCCTAGGCCAGTGTCCCACCCTGCCAGAGGTGCAGTGTGACAACTGCTGTTGCAGAGAGCATGTGTTCCAATGGAAGTGCATAGCTGAGAACATAGCAGCACAACCACAAAACAGCAATGACTGTCCTCCTCCCTGGGCAAAGCCTCTTCCATGGATGATTGCCCAAACCCATCCTCCCTCCACAGCACTGACCGCACAGGAAGAGACACAGATCCTTGCCAAGGAGAACGATGAGTTCTAGCTCTGATAGCAAGGGCTTAAACATTTCCCAAATTTTTGAATCCTGAGGGTTGTTTACAGCCCAGAACCAAGGACCTCCAGTTGTTATCAAACCAGCTGTAATTTACAGGGCAGAATATAACGTCGTGTGGGCTGAGCTCAAATTGACAGGGACTGGAGATGTTGCAATTCCACTTGTTAAAATTTGTTTACCAGGGGAGGAAAAGAAAAGGTAGGATGGAAGACAGGAACGTCTTTTCAAGTGTTTACCTTTCCAGCTCTCTTGTTTCTATTATTGCCATGTGGTTGGGTAACTCTAGAGTTCAGCTTGGACAGCAAATTTTTTATAACTCCCTTTTTTGGTTGCTCATAATTTTCTCACCAACAAAGAACTTCCTTCGGATGATTTTAATTACTCTGCCTCCAAACAGAGTACTTTAGAGCCAAATATAAACACAGCAGGTGATTGCTTTGCTATGCTGTCTCCTTGCCTGACTGCAGTGATAGCAGTCAGCTGCTCAGCATGTCCGAGCTTGGACAAGGTGTCCTGTCACACCGTCCCAACCAAGCTCCAGGGATTTCCCTGGCATTCAGCATTCCCTTCTCCCCTTGCAGCAGACAGGGATATGGGGCACAGGGTTCTTGTGGTACCTCTTGGTGTGATTCCAGAGCAACTGCAGACCCAACCCCTCTCTTTGCCAAATGCAGTATCCAGTGCTCAAAGGGACCCAGAATGGTTGGCACCACCAAGCAAAGAAAGGGCAGTATGATCTGAAGCTGTAACATTTGATAGACAAGACCATCTAGATTCAAACTTCTCTTCCTGTGACAAAGAGAAGTTTCTCCTGTAAAATTCTCATTTTGATCTCAAGCTTCTTTTCTCCTCTAAAAGTCGCAATCCAAGTTTTCTTGCAGGCAACATCCTTTTCTTTTTTTCCCGTTTGCTTAAAGGAGCAAACATATTTTATCATACATCTTTCCCCTCCCTTCCCCTTCCTCTGAAATGTTTGTATGTTCTCATCCCAATGACAAACATCCGTCTCGGGCTGGTTTCTGTTTTGCAAGCCCCTACCAAACTGCCCTAGAGCCTGACTGTTCCTCCACTCCCAGCTCCCTCCTGTTTTACCCTAGAATATTTGGCAGTGGGAGCTGCCTGTGCTCAGCCAAACAACTCACACTTGAATCCAGGTGGAGTGAGAGATTTTTTCAAGCTGAGGCAGATTTAGATCAAGCAACAAGAAAAAGTCATTGATCCACCTGCCAGCGTGGAGCCTCCCCCAGGCTCTTGGAAGGAGGCAGCAGCATTGGACAAAGGCTGGTGCATCCCTGGCATTGACGAGGGAGAAAAGGACCCCCAAGGCAAGTGGTGTCTCTGCCCTGAGAGAGAGGAAAGGGAGTGGCCTTTGCAGAGGACCTTACCTCCTCGGTGGGCATTTATCCACACAGACCACACCACTGCAAGCATGGACAGCACTAAGGGGGTTGAGTGAAGGCTAGTAGAAGTGCAGGCTGGGCAGCAGTGGGTTGTCTTCTTCTGCTTCTCAGCAGACTTTCCTCAGGCTGCTCACAAGAACTCTCTCCATGAACTTGGAGGTGCCCTTACGTGGGATTTCAGAGGGAGAAGCACTCTGATGTACACACACAGAGTCTCTGCAAACAGAGAGGAAGGATCCGGGGATTAAGGCCTTGGGTTTGCCAAAAGACTGAGACATGGGAGTGAGGGGCCCACAGAAACAGAGAATCCAGGACTCCAGGCACTTATCACCTACAGAGCTTCCAAGGCAAAATTACCCCAGGTGGTTTCACAGGGCACCCCCAGCATTTGGCTCTCCAGTGCCAGTGTTAAGGCTGGGAGCTCCAGAACCTTTAAGCACTAGATATTCATGGCATGTAGCACCAGGATGAAGGAAAATAGGGAAATAATTGTTCCTGTAGTGCATCAGCCTGTGGCATGGCCCCAGCACTTCAGCCAGGCCACTCTGAAGCATTAAACTGAAGACAACTCTCATCGCAATCAAACTGGAGCTGGTCCAGGAACTGGCAGCATTTTCAGTTATTTTACAAGTAAAGATAATAGACTGTGACTAAGAGGATGATTTTGATCTCAAAGCCTTCTTGCTGCTACTAAGGCTCTGAGGAGTCCAATATGATTGTGTCCTTAGATATCACCCAGTGCCCATGAACAGCTGTTGAAGCCAAATGGTGGGCTGGGCCCAGGGTAAGAGCTCTGGGGTGTTTCTTGAAACTTCTTTCTTAAGTGTGTTCATCCACAGTCACCTGGCAGTTGTGAAGATGGAGATCTCAGGGAAACTCCTACATTAGTCTGGAATTCCTGAGGGAATTGGGAGCTCTGCAGCTGCTCTGCAGGCACTATTGCACTCTGCACGTGTCTCACGTGGCAAGAGAGGGAACCCTATAAGCCCCCTCAGCATCCCAGCCCAGGCTGTGCTCAGCTTGAAGGATGTCCTGGGCCACAGCTCAGGCCATAGAAAAAGGTCAGCTTGCACCTCCACTGACCGTCTCTGTTTTGTCCACAGGCACCTGCACAACAACCGGATCCAAAGCCTGGGAGCCAACGGCTTCGATGGGCTGCACAGCTTGGAAACCCTGTGAGTCACCTGTTTTATTCTCTGTCCTGAAGAGCTGGTGTGTGTTCATCCCCCCCAGCACAGCCTGCAGGAAAGGGGGTCAGCCCCACTGCACGTCAGTGGTCACCATGCACTGAGGGCAACAGCAGGGCAGGCTCCAGGCACCAGCACAAGCAGATGCCCAGAGCACAGGGCTCACTGGGGAGTGAGAGACTGGACTTTCTCCCTGTAGCTGGGCAAGCTGGTCTGGCTGTGCTGCTGCTGCTGCAGAGGGATCTGTGCATGTGGGTGGAGTGGCTGGGAGGGGGCTCTGAGGCCCTGGGCACCAGTCCAGTCCAGGTGCAATCCCAAAAGCTTGAATACATGCTCTGCTGAGGGAATGTGTCCCCTTCCTCACCACATGCACATGGTCCCAAAGCCTCCTCAACACCTGACCGCCAAAACAAGGAGCTGGCTTGAGTGAGAGGCCAGTAAAGTCCTCAGGGATCTGTGGGGTATCCCTGTTTGAGATGGTCTCATGTCCCCTGGCATCACCTGTAGCCAGCTGACTTCATCTTGCACCATATGCTTGGTATGGCTGGGTAGCAATCCATCAGAAGACTGCAGGGAGGATGGGAAGCAGGAATGAACTCTCCTCCAGGACACATCTTCAGGAAGGTAGATTGAGATTGGAAGATATTCTTTACTCAGAGGGTGGGGAGGCCCTGGCACAGGTTGCCCAGAAAGGCTGCGGCCCCATCCCTGGAAGTGTTCAAGGCCAGGTTGGACAGGGCTTGGAGCAACCTGGTCCAGTGGGAGGTGTCCCCCATGGTTGCAATGTGGAACAAGATGAGCTTTAAGGTGCCTTCCAACCTAAACTGTTCCGTGATTTGGTGATTAGAGCCAGGCAGCTCACTCAGAACTCAAGGAGAGTTAAATCTGACAGCCTGGCCACACATACTCTGTGCTGTGACAGCTGCATGAATGGCCAGGGCCTCATGTGCCTGCATTGGCCCAGGAGGAAACACAAACAAGCAAGCAAATAAATCGAGGCTCTGAAAGACTGGAAGAGGTGGCTGATGCCTTCAATTGTGCAGAAACATGCAGGCTTGGGGTCAGAGTCAGGCCCTCGCTCCTTGCCAGAGAGAATTAGGGGGTCTGGTTCATGGCAAAAGGAGGTGCTGCTTCCCAGCATTCAAGTGCCACTCAATGAGACGAGGCCCCTCTGTGCCCAGCACGGTGCCAACAGCAGCTATCAGGCGCGAGTGGCAGCAGCAGGCAAGCCCTTGGTCCCCAGACACGCTCCTCAGGGCAGGACCATGACAGGCATTGTCTCTTCCTTTCAGACTGGCAGATCCTGGGGCCACCCAGAAGGGCTCAGCTGGGGAGAGGTTGAACTCTGCCAGGGGTAGGAGGCTGATGGATGGTCTCCTCTGGTGACCCATGGGTCCCCCACCACTGTGCCAGCTTGGCTTCCTCCCCAGTCGTTTCTGGTGGTCGCAGAGCCATGGCACCCAGGCAGCACAAAGGCAGGCGAGCTGCAGGAGGAAGCAGCTTCCACTGCTTTTCTTCCATCAGTGAGTGCATTTCTTCCACTCACTGATGGAAGAAAACCTTGTTTGAGCTACAAAAGTGGCAGACCACGCAGCAACATCACAGCCTACATCAGGGCAACCTTCCTCTGCAGCCAGGGTGGTTAAAGCAATCCTGCTGCCCATCCCAAGCACGATGTAGCTGCCGAGGAGAATCTGGCCCCTTATTTGCCATGGGAAAGACTAAAGGATTCCATTGCCCTGGGAGATAATTCTGTTTCCACAGACATTTCTGCTGAAAGCTCATTTTCCCTCTGCTCCCCCTCTAGCACTTTCTTTGCTCATCCGAGGTGCCACCCAGCACTTGGGGAGAGCAGTGTCCTGCTCCCAGTCCCTGCAGGGACAGGACTGAGCAGAGCTGCAGGGACGTGGCTGTCTGGAGGGCTGTGGCAGTGCAAGTCCTGTCTCTGCTGATGCTGAGCAGGAAGCCCTGGGAGCATCTGGTCTCCAAGGGTTGTCCCCTTGGAGCAGGGCTTTGCCCGTGTCCAGGCTCTGATGGAGCACTTGTGCGTGGGAGTATCCCACGGCCCCATCCTGCACAGCTGCCTGTAGCTGCAAGGACAGTGCTGTGGGGGAGATCTCCAGACTCACCCCACTCTCCTCCACATCTGATTGCTCTGAAGGAGTGTCCTCTAGAAGAAACGAGCTGCCTTCTGCTTCCCTTGGCCTGAGCATTCTCACCTCCAGGTCAGCCAACATTCTGAGTCGCTGATCCTTGAGGAATGCATGTTCCTCAAGGAGACCCACCCACCTCACCTTAATCCTTAGCACTCACCTGCCTGCTGACCAACGCTGGACAAGCTTTGGGGCAAAAAATACGAGTGTTGACTGCACCGTCCCAGCCAAGCTGCTGGACCTGCATCACCTACCACCTCTCAGCTCTTGTGTATGTGGAGACAATTACAGTCTCCACATATGTCCTTTAATTCAAATTGTGATTACATTGTGTTGACGACAGTTTGCACGTTTTCTTGGCTTGTGGAGGCCAAACTGGGCTCTCACATACCTCGTGGGCGTTAGCTCCTGGAAGACAGTTAAGATGGTAAGGGCTGGTGAAGACAGAAATTTCTCCAGGGTTCCTAAAATGAGTATTTGTGGCCAAATGCTGATTATAAGCCAGGCACAGTAGTTGAAGAACTGTAGAAGTTGAGAGGGAAAATATTGTTTCAGGTTTTTCAGAAGAGCCTGGGAAGTTTTAGGTGCAGAAACCTCTCTTCCCCTAAAGGAAATATTTCTTCTCATATTCAGCTAGACAAGAAAACTTCTATTTTTATCAAAGGCAGCCAAAACTCTGAAAGAAGCAGCAGCCAAAACTTTAAGAGAAGTAGCAGCCACTGCTCCACACAGGTCTCAGTGGTGTGTAAGCTGCATAAGTACAACCACACTGGACTCCTACCCCAGGTCCCAGCACTTCTGCAAAAACAGATCCCAGTGGAACATCTCTGTTCTTCGAGGGGGCTTGGCCCTGTTGTTTCAGGAAGGCAACAGTTCTAGAAAGGGGTGAAGCCAGATGAACGACTTCATGTTTCCCTTGCACTGACCTGCAGCTTCTGTGCACAAGTCAGCTCTGCCAAGTACACAGCAAGAGCAGCTCTGTGTTCTCCACACTGATGGGGGGGAAAGGTAGATATGCAACACCCACCAAGTGTCAACCAGTCAAACACCAGCATGTAACTGAAGAAAGAAGCTCCAAGAAAATTTTCTCTGTCAGGGCAAGATCTGGCTGTTCACAGCCCCCTCCCAGCCTTCTCTTCCTGGGAAGGAAAGCTGGCAGGTAGGCTGGAAGTAGGTCAGAGCAACCCTGGCCAGATTCCCAAAAGGGTTTCGAAACAGCCTGGAAACCCAGTGATATTCCCTCACCAGTTCCCATCAGCCTGAGAGGTGACGCAGAGCAACCCTGCAGGGCTCTGGGAAGAAGCCCCAAGCACAGCTGAGCCATGAAATCAGGTATTAGATAGTTGGAGTGGGTGAAGCTTGGCGTTTCTTAGCCCTTTCCCAAAACCATGGAGTAAATAAGAGTGCAGATGTCCTGATGTGACACATTCTTCCTGTAGCCCCTTTGGGCAATGGACTCAATCCTTTACACGAGGTGTAAGGTCAGGGGTGCCCACAGGAGATGCAGGGAAGAGCCAGCACTGCCCTGTGAGTGGGGCACGGCCAGCTGAGCACAGAGACTTTAAATACCAAGGGAAGGACAACCCATTGGCATGCCCAGAGGGGAAGGCCTGTGGCCAAGGTGAATGTTTGGACCACAGCAAATGGCACAGTGGACTGGGAGAATCCTGAGAGGGCGAGGAGTGGGGAGGTGAAATGAAGGAGAAGAGTCACAGGGAAGTGCCATCATCTGCAAGAATAAGAGAGAAGTGTGCCAAAAGCTGAGACTCCAGACACACTGCTCTTCATGTCACTTCCCTGTTCCTGCTTTGCCTTGTAAAACCTGCCCCATGGTGTCTTGTCCTTTGAGCTGTTTAACACATGGTGTGAAATATCGGGCAGCATAACCTGCTTCTGCCATTTGGATGGAAAGAACTTCTACATTTCCTGCTTATTTTAGACTTAATTTCTCAGTCTTTTCTCAGAAGGGCAGGGGAATGAGGCACCTTCCAATGGAAGGTGTCCCTTCCCATGGTGAGTGCTTGAAATAAGATGATGAGGTCCCTTCAAACCCGAACCATTCTATGATTAAACTTGTTGTGTGCCATAAGCCTGGTGAGTAGGAATGCTTATGGAAAAGCTGATGTAAAGAGCAGTCAGCTGCAGCCAGGAGCATCTCTGCAATGACAGGTAACACTCAGACCTTGTGCTCAGGGCTGGGGGCACAGTGCTAGGGAGGACATGGCTGTGCTTTCAGAGGAACAGCAAGGGAAAATTGCCATCCAGAGGTCTGCTAACACAGGAGCCAAGTTCTCCACTGCTGTGTAAGGAAAGTATTTCTAATGGGGTGGTCCCTGTGACATGAATGAATTTCCACATTGAGGCTGGTCTTGTGCCCAGGTTTCCTCCTTGCCACCTTCACCTGGAAAGCTGAGCAGTGTCCTAAAGTCCCTGAACTTTGCAGTCAGTCTGAATGCAATCTAGAACCTGATGAATAGTTGCCTCATGCCTTGTAGTGCTTGACTTTGGCCTCATTAGGTAGATTGTGATAGCACTGAATTTATCCTTCTGCGTCCCTGAAATATGAATGTGCCATGGATCAGGGCTGGAGGGGGTGGGGAATGCAGGAAGTTCCTCCACACAACTAAGCTCCAAGTCACTGCTCTATGCAGTGTGAAGGGATGGAAGTGGTAGGTGACCTGAAACTATGCAGCCAAACACATATATAAGTATGGGGGGGGGACACACCTGTATAGTGCCTCACAGATAGCCTTGGGGAGGGCATCTAATCATGGAAACTGAATTTCAGAGCTGGCCCCCAAGTTCTAGCTCCAAACACCTCATACACAAACCATCATTTAGCATTTCCACCTTGCCTGCTGTTAGGGAGCCCTCAGCCCTCATGGCAGAGGAGAGCAGACCTCAGACAGCAAGCAGAGAGTGCAGCTGAAAAGAGGGGGAGAGAGGTTCCTCGTGGATCTTCCTACGCCTTCTGCCAAAACAGTGGTGGAAGTGACTCACTGAAAATGCCCCTGGGATGAGATCTGTGCTTTGAGGAAAAGGAGAAGGCATTTTTTTCTCCCATCAGGACTGTTTTGTCCAATCGGGAAGAGGTGTTGTGGCCCTGAGGGCTGGTTGCCACATGCACAGAGAGGAAGCCTGTGGAGGCCACTCCCTGGGGCCTCTCAGATGAAGTAGGTGGGCAAGAGCAGTGGCTCTGGCAGGTCTGTGCCCTCACATGGCTCAAGTGGGCTGGCAGTGCTGAGCAGCACCTGGTGTGGGGACTTGAAGGCTCCCCCATCACAAAAACCACCTTGTATCCCCCAACACCTGCTCAGGGCTCAGTTTGGAGGTGCTGAGACAAAGGGAAAAACGCAGAAGTAAGAGCTATGGCCCTCCTGGTGGTTCTGTGCATGGACAGGGCAGAGTTCCCTGGAGCATGGGCTGAACCAAAAGCACAAGCAGATAGACAAGCCCCTGACATTGGCAGGGAGCAAAGACGTGTCCCAGCAGTGTCCCAGCAATGTCCTGCCTCCCCAGCCCACAGCAGGGCCAAGGTGGGTCCCAGGGCAGAGGCAGAGATAGGAAATGAACAGCTGCTCCCCAGGACCACCTCAAAATGCTGAAGGCCTCTGGGCTACAGCCAAAACAGCAATGATGTGCCCCAAAAGTCCCACTGCTCTTATTATTCGGGCATCTCCAGCCCATCTCTGACAAGGATGTGATGGGGAGCCAGTTCAGAGAGGCCCTGCAGCCCTCACCCATCCCCTCTACCTGAGATGACCCCACTGTTTCCCACCTCCCTGGCTTCTCCCTCCCCATCCACATCCCTGCCAGCTCCTCCGCCCATCAGGTGGAGATAAATCACTTGGAAAGAGCAAATCTCCATTCATTTAAAAACCTTTTAATTTATTTTTTAAAAATAGTGCTAATAAATTAAAAACGTCTCCCAGAAGGGTTGAATTCAAAACCCTCTGGCTCCAGGCATTTTATCTGCCTAACCTTGCCTCACAGGAAATGCCCTTACCACAGCACTCACCCCATTATCTGGGTAATTAGTCGAGTCTGTAAATGCAGAGCAGGGCTGGAAACTACCAACTCCTCCAGAGAGTTGGATTCTCTTTCAGAGAGAAGATAAAAAAAAAAGAAAGAAAATTAATATGAAGCACACCTTAGGCAATGAAGGCAGGAAGAAGGAAATGGGAAATATCTCCAGCACAGCTCATACAAGGGTTGTTTAACCCTTTTAGGGCCAGGCAGGCTTTGCTGTTCGCCTGGAAAATTGTCTGTCAAGTGCTACCTAACACCTCAACTCTCCATCAGCATGTTTGATTTGAAACCTTTTGTGCAGTCTCCTGATGCTAACCCCAGCCTGTGCAATTCCCAAAGCATGTGATGGGTTTGACTCCCCAAGGATTCCCTGTTTGCTGCACTGAACTGCTCTGGTACTTCCTCAGCATCCTGATGCTCCAGCCCTGCAGTGTCAGCGTGGGTCCCCAGGCACCTCATCAGATCCCAAACTGTCTTGTCAGAGGATGGGAGGGACCTCAGGAGAGGCTTTGGTATCTAGGTTGAGGGGATGGAGAAAAGAAGGGGACAGGTGGTTTTTGGGAAACAGGGACCACAGCTCAGGGCCCTGGTTGCATGGATCCCTGTGCCTGGTCCAAGAACAGAGCTGTGAAGTTCATTGTCTGCTCTGATCATTGTGTAAATGGGAAGTGACTTTTCCAGCCTTAATGATTCTGTGATTCTATAAAATATGGCACCTGATTGTGCACTTTTCCTATTCTGGACTAATCTGACAGCTCTTCCCAGCTCAAGCTCAGCCACAAGCCATGACCTGGATGTAAGGCTTCTGGGTAAAGCTGTCTGGCCCGTGCAGGGCAGGAGGTCAAACTACATGGTCACAACAGCCCCCTTGGGCTTCCAGACTACCAATTAAATCATTCCTAGTGCTTGATTTGGCCACAGTAACCAGCAGGACTAGCAGCAGTTGTAATTACATTTACTGGCAGCTTGATGAGACGCCAGCACAGGACAGGTGGAAATGCAGGTCCTCAGGAGAGGCTGCACAGAGTCCCCCCCAGGCACCATGGTAACATCTCCAACTCCACTGGGACTGAAACAGTCAGTAAATGTCCCATCTCCAGTTCCTAATCTCACTGCATCTTCAGGTTTATTAGCTGCAAATTTGTGGTGTTTTGTGGCTTATGGAAGAATTTATAGTACTATATAATTTTCTTTTTTTTTTTCTTTGGCTTCCTGTGTGGAACCACTAATAGTCCCTAACAGGCAGAAAATTGACCTGAGACTCTTTCCCCTCTTTCTCTCCTTTTGGCCCGACTGAAGATATTAATAGTTCCAGGCTGCATGTTGTCAGCTTCAAATCACCCTGGCAATTAAACCCCAAAATAACTGCGCCTTTGATGTCAATTTGCTTTTATTTCTAAATAAACAACAGGGTTGGTTAAGATCTTCCAAATACGAAGCTATAGGCTCCCTCTAGCAATAACAATAATGGAAAGCCAGCCAGTTCATTCTGTCTTGGGCAAACTTGGTGACCTTTCAGAGGTTTTCATTTCAACTAGAAGAACAGACAAGGCTCCTCTTGACATCCCACTTTCGTGCTAGAGTTGGTAACTTTGAGCCCAGCTGAGGACAGTGATTATTTGTAGTCATTGCTCTTGCACATCGGTTCTGAACCTCTTGGCTGGATGACTATGCTTTCAAAAGCCCTTGATAACAGGGAGAACTCCCTTTTGCCATGTTCATTGTTCCTGTTTGTTTGTTATGAGGCTTCCCTATTGTTTGGCACAGCCATGGCCGTGGCATTGCCATCCTTCCACCAGGTAATGCTGCCCTTGTATTTGCTTTGTGTCAAAAAGGGTGGCACCCCACAGCCAGAGAACCCCATGTGTGGCACACAAAGCCTTGGGGCAGACCCCAGAGCTGGGGCAGCTGAGAGCCCAGCAGTGCCAGGCTGGGCCAAGAGGCCTCCCTGGGCACCCCAGCCCATGTGCCACAGCAGTGCAGTGGGGACAGTGCAGTAGCTTTTTGCAGCTTTCCCAGCATCATCCCAAATCTGGAAGCAGTGGGAAAGAGTCAGAGTGTGGAGCTGAGAGCAACAAAGCATTGCCCAAGCACCTCAGATAAGGCAGGGAGAGAAAGGGGACCCTTGGAGATGTTTGTTACAGCAGGTCCATTTCCTATATCCAGCAGTTTGTGAACAATGGCAGTTCACTGATGTGCTCTGTGGAGGAAATTCTGTTGCTCTAGAGGTGGTTTGGGAGACCCACCACTGGCCACCCAGGCTGGGCCAGATGCACCACGGGAGAGCAGGCAGAGGAGCCATGTCTAGGATGGATGGAGCCCTGCTGGTACCTGTGGAAAGACCCAAGAACTGAATTACACTAAAGGAGCAGAAACTTCCCCTTGTTCCCCAGGGACACCACAGTGGGGGTTGGATGCTGAGTTTGGGTCATTCTTGGACCAGAGCTTGACTCAGATTCTGGGAAAGAAGGAGAAGGGAAAGAGAAGCCAACTTTGTGTCCTGGTCTGGGTCTGGGCTTTGGGAAGGCTGGCCCCACTGCAGGGAAGGGATGACACCTGAGGACCATCTCAGGCACTGGCTTCTTGAAGCCTCCTCCAACCAGCTGAACCCCATGAAATGGGCAGAGCCGGGCAGGGGGCAGCGCTGGAGACAAGTCCGGGCGGTGCGAGTGGCACACGATCCAGGGGAGATGGCTGCAAGCACCTCTTGGGGAGTTGTTCCCCAGAAGAGCTGGGTTTGTTTTCCAGGAGGGAGGTTCACCTCCTCCAAACCGAGGAAGCACTGGCAGGAGCGAGCAGGGGCACATTGTCTCTGCTGGCAGCCGGGCCGGAGCGTCTCGGCTACACCTGGTTGCATTTCCACTTTCCAACAAGCCCGGTGTCTGCCAGCATTCCGAGATGGGCTTTACCCAGCAGGAGCTGCTGAACACAATGAATGCTCTTTGTATCTAAGTGCAGAAGGGAGGGAGGCCCCAGGATGCTGCCAGGGCTGGGAACGGTGTGTGTTCGCTCAGGAAGGACTGGTCCTGTACGTACTTGCACACGCACGGAGGTACAAACAGACCTTCATCTGCTGATGAAAGACCTGCCTGCCCGGAACAGATGCAGGCTGGAAAGGAAACGCATTTTTAGAGAAAGACAGGAGCAAATATTACAGCACAGTGAATTACTCCTTGTAAGTAATACTGGTTGCAGATCTAAGATCCCTTGTTCTGTTAGTGAATCACAGGTGAGCCAAGCCTCCTCTCTCTTGGGCAATGTCTTCCATCTGTCAGCAGCTCACAGACACATCGGGTGTCGCTGGGGAGAAACTCAGCCTCGTGCCATCACACAAAGCATCCCACAGCAGTGGTGACACAGCAGCAGTGTCACCTGGGGATGAGGTTCACAGCCCCTCCCTTCCAAGGACTGTCCCTTGGCATCAGACAGGCTCATCCCAGCCCGTTTGTGGAGCGAGGGAGGAAAGTGCTGCAGGCAGACACCCAGCTTTGAACGACCTCTACAGATTCCTGCTCTCTGTGGAACCTCCCTGTAACTTCAGGGAGTCACTGCAGGGTGAGCCTGTTAAAGGTATTACGCACCTTATGTGCAGAGATTTGGGGCCGTGGGTCAACTTTGGCTGCTAATGCCCCTCTGATTTCACCAGTGCAGTGATCTGGAGGTTAATTAGATTTGACTGACGCTTTGAAAATGCCCAGTGGTGCCCTGCTTGCACTTCTCATTGCTTGTTCTCTTTGGAAGTCCACCCCTGTACCTTCCTGAGCTGCAGAGAGAGGATGTGCATTAACAGTCCTGCCCTCAGGTAACTGAGGCTGTGCAGTGTGAGCCTTCAGCCAGGCCATGATGCCTCCACAGACACTGGCCAAGAGCATCCAAGCAGCTGATAATGAGCCACAAGCAAAGAGTGAGGCTGTGAGCAGTCATGTCTTGGGCTATTTATTCTGAAACAGACCCATTTGGGATCAAGCAGAGAAGACTGAGGAAAACCACTGATCTGCTTGGACCCAGGAGAGAACCGAGTGTGTCAGAGTGAGCTCTCTGGGAGAGACAGAGCTCTCGTATCTAAGAGATGTGAGCTGGTGAGAGGAGGGGACACATCACTCCCGTTCCACTTCTGGGTCCTGGGGACAGGCACAGCAGCCTCACGTGTGCTGGGACCCCACCACCACATCACAGAGTGATGGACAGTGGGCAGAGGGCAGACAGGACACAGTGGGCAGGTAGAGCTCATGGTCTCATCACGAGCCCCATGCTCCTTCCCCACTGATTGCCAGCACTGCCAATTATTAGACAATGTGAAAACCCTTTCCATGCCCTACAGGAGCAGGATTCATTTGCTCAAATCCATACTCATAGTATCAGCAGCAAGATCCCTCCGTAACTGGAGGAGAGAAAACTGCCCTCAGTGTCAGGGGACAATCCCTGCCAGATCAGGACCCACCACATCCCCTGAGCTTCACAGGGAATCCAGCAAAAAGACAAAATCCGCCCAAGACAGCCTCATTCCATAATTTTCTTCTGGTTCGGTGCCCTATCTTGTAATTCCCTGATAAGTGTTCCCTAAGACATAAGTCATACAAGTGAGGAGTCCTGGAAGAACAAGAACCAATTTGGAGAGACTCTCTGGGTTCATTTCCTGTGTAAACACCTTCAGGGCAAAGTCAGGGTGGTGCCAGAGTCATTCCCAAGCAGGGGCACTGGTAGTAAGAGAATATGTAAGAGAGAAGGGGGCTGAGAGAGATCATAACGTAATGACCAGGCCCAGGGGATGAGAATTACAGGGTAATTGGGCAGCAGCTCATTGCTGTGTAAATGCTCGGTTATTTCTGTTCCATAAACCACAATCCAGGTTACATGGTAATTACTTTGAGGTTCATTAAGTGTTATTATACAGTAATCTCCAGGAGCCAGTAATTACTCTCATGTTCCAAGGTATCTACCTCTTAAAACTCAGTGAGTGTCATGCAGGTAGGGAGCAGTCAGACTTCAGGG
The DNA here is from genome assembly GCF_001715985.3 of Manacus vitellinus. Classification (NCBI taxonomy): domain Eukaryota; kingdom Metazoa; phylum Chordata; class Aves; order Passeriformes; family Pipridae; genus Manacus; species Manacus vitellinus. The sequence goes on along the minus strand of NW_021940585.1, from coordinate 1,016,265 downwards.
AATTGGTAAGTGGGATGGCCAGGACAGGGTCAAATGTTACTGTGACAGCTGGAATTGCCTTCCAAGGAGAGCACTGGGAATGCTAGAGGAGAAGTGCTGCACATCCAAAGCCCAGTCAGTCTCCATGGGCCAGCAGCAGGATTGGTGCCTTCAGAGGGCTGCTGCTCTCAGGTTGCCAGCAGTGCCCCATAGCTCAAATAAATCCTTTTCCTGAGGTGAAACCCATTCTTGGAGAACAAATACAGCCCATGAGGTTTCATTCAGACTCAGATGTCTCTTTTGGTTGCCAGGTCAGGGCAGGTAAACTCTACACTTGTCATTACAACCAACATATTATATTTTACTAATTTTACTATATGGCAAATAAGACTTAATGCTCAACAGTGTCAGTACCTCCTGCACATGCCTTCCAGCTTTGGCTCACAGACTCCAATGTGGGGTTGACCCCACCCATCAGAAGGAGACTTGTCTTCCCACAGCCCACTGTTCCCACTATTCCCAGTCACAGCTGTCCCAGGGGCAGGGAGATCCAGTCGTGTCCCCAGGACAAACACTGAGGGAATAGTCTCCTGATCCCCTCTGCACCACAGGGAGGGGGGGCCCAGAGAAGCCCTTTATGGGGCTCACACAGCTTGAAGTTGCTGTTGTGTTTCTTGTCCTTCAGAGAATCCCACTTTGACCTGGAAAGGTGTGAAAAATTACTCAGAGCCAAAGCCCCCGGGGGTGAGCTCCTGGCAGAAGGGGACAGGGTGCTTTGGAGACATGAAGCAGCAGCTCTGCCCCATGCTGGGCATAGGGGGGACGGGGGGGGGGGGGGAAAGAGTCCCAACTGCAGCAGCCATGGCTTGGACTGACTTTTGCCTGACAGGCAGAGAATATTCCTGCCGCAGGAACGTGAGATTGCATTTCCAGGCAGTGGCTGGATCAGCACAGTAGGAAAAACCTGTCTCTCATGCTTAAGGCCCAAGTTTCCGTGGCTGCACAGCACAGACACACACGGTTGAGTTCCTGCAGCAGCGTCAATGAATGTTTTTCCCTTCTGTGTCTTCCAGGGATCTAAACTACAATGAGCTGCTGGAATTCCCCGGGGCTATCAGGACACTGGGCCGACTGCAGGAGCTGTGAGATTTCCTATTTATTCCTTTTCAAAACTATTCCCCAGTGGAGGGTGACCAATAAAGCATCATGCATGCTCTGACTTGAGGACAGCACTCAGTCCAAGTTTTTCTTTTCCTTCACAGCCCTCTCCACCATGCACATCAAAGCAGTTTATCCCCTTGATTTCCATCAGCTCTGATCACATCCCCATCAGCCTTCACATCATGACTGGTGGAGGAGAGTGGGAGATCCCTGTCAGCCTTGGAGCAGGTTCCTCCTGCAGCTCTTTGCTCTCCTCTGGCATCTGAGGACTCAAATTCCATCTATTCTCTGGCTACTTCTGATGTCCATTCCCCAGCTTGGGACCACAAACTGGAGTTATCAGTGTTATTGTGAGGGCAAAGCTTCTGCAGGCCCTGTATCACCTTCTCTGATGTGCAGAAACTGTTTTAACTCCCTTAGGATGAATTTATAACAGGGAATTACAAAAGTTTATGACCTTTTTAGTGGATAGCTCTCCCTCCTCTAACTGGTCAGCCTAGGAGACACTGAAAATGAGAAAACATCCCAAAACATGAAGGTAGAAGCCCCAAGGTGGGGTCAAGTTGATGTGGATCCACAGCTCCTGCATCACACTGGTGCCAGGCAGGGGTGGGACAAAAGCAGCTGCTGTTGTTTCTGGGACTCTTGGAGTAAAAATCTGACACTACTTTTTTCTTTACTGGAAGAATTCTCACAAGATTTCCCTGTTCAGCCCAGATATCATCGTTATTCTCACCTTTAAAATGAGATAAGGTCCCTAATCCACTTTGAGAGAGCTTTTGAAATGGCCATCACTAAAGAAGAGGCAAATTTCAAACAGTCATCAACTATTCACCTACTGAGACTCCTGTGTTATTAAACAAGCTGGGCTTCACCCAGAGCCTGGTCTTAGCCCCTGACACAGACACCTGTGGCTGCCTTTGGTATACAGGAGGTCACACTGTGGTCCCAGAGCTCTCTTCCCCTGCAAAAGTTTGCTGATAGCAATGTTCTCAAGCTTAACCAAAAATATCCCAGCTAGAACTACAAATCCTTTGAAGTCACAAGGGCTGATAATTCCTACTGCACTCTGGTTGGCAGCTGTGGAGCTGCAGTGGAGACCATCCATAAAAATTAGCATTCCTGGGGGGTAGAAAAGTTTGTACTTGGTTTGCTCCTGTTTCCTGACCTGTAAAGTGTTAAACCCTAAGTCTTGGTATCCTTGGTGGGTTCTGTGGAGTCACATATGGAGCACCCAGCTATAAGCAGAGTAAATGTGGCTTTGTCCTGCCAAACCACAGACCTTGTTCACTTGCTGGGATGATGCTACAGCTGGGACACCTTCTGCTTTGTGTGTTTTTTTGAAGGCTCTCTGGCTTTAAAAGTGTTGAGGAAAGAAGGTTAATTTAAGTAATTAATAACAAGATATTTTTTCTCCCACCAGCGGTTTTCATAACAACAACATCAAAGCTATTCCAGAGAACGCATTTGTTGGGAATCCCCTCCTCCAAACAATGTAAGAAAATTAAATAATGTTTCCTACATCTTTATATTACCCAGAAAGGGGCATTTCCTGATGTCTTTGGTTGGGATTTCTGACAGTGGTCAGCATGACCACAGTCTGACATTTGTTATCCATGGGGTAGCACAAGCTGAAATAGCTCCTTTTCAGCTACACCCCAGGTTATTGGGTGAGTTCTCCTTTCCCTGCAGCTGAACTTTGCTGCAGCAATGAAGGAACAAAATATGGGTGCTCTGCATGGAAACCTTCTAAGCCCTGGAGGACATCTGCTGGTGTTTATTCCTTGTGTTTAGAAAAGCTGCTGGCCAGCTACAGCAGCAACTACACGTGTCAGGGAGCTGGGACATCAGATCATTGTGTGTCTGCCCAGACCTGTGGACACAAAGTTCTGCAGACACATACACCCAGTTGCCAGCTCGTTTCCCTTCTGGCCCAGACACAGGTAGAGATTTTTGGGTAATTCTTCTCTGAACCACATGGATACTGGAAATTATGGCAAGTGACAAAAGCTCTGCTTGTCCAATCTGGACTTAAATTACAGAAATAACAACACCTGGAAAGAAAGCCATGGTGACACTGGGTGAAAATACTCACTGCTCCACTCAAAACAACCAGCCTCATCCCCATCTCCCTTGGGCACATCCCCGGAGTAACAATGGGGGCACACACATCCAGAATATTCATCTCTCCATTGGATCTGCCCATCTGAAGTCTTTCTCAGTCAGTGGGGGGAAGTGTTTCTTGTAGGAGGTGACTCAAAAACCTGTTGGGTACAAGGAGAGCTCACTTCTCTCCAGTGACTGTGACAAGTAGGGAAGGTGCTGGTGCTGTGGGTATGTGTGGTCAGAAGAGGTGTCCTCCAGTGCAAGGTGTTTTCCAGCAGGGTCGAAGGAGGGCTTTACATCTTTCTAGCCTGCCTGGTTCAGCAGAACCCCAAAGGGCTCATTCAGAGCAGCAGGAGACCTCAACTGTACCAATGTCCAGCCAAAACAGGCTAGTGGGAGAGCCTGGGGTTTTCTGGGAACAAGGCTACCTCACAGCACCTCCTGCATAGCTTACTGCTGGTAGCTTCGAGGCTCTTGACCTGTAATAGCATCTTCTCTTTGTGTGCAGCAGACTCTGACTGGTTCCTCTTTCCCATTGCAGCCATTTTTATGACAATCCCATCCAGTTTGTTGGACAGTCTGCTTTCCAGTACTTGCCAAAACTCCACACTCTGTAAGTTCACCAAGCACATCTTCAAAGCTGTAACACATCCAAGCTCCAACCTTGTTGGATTGGGCATCTTTGGGGCCTCCTCCCTTCCTGTTCTCAAGAGCCTCTGTGTCAATAAAGGACCATGAAGCCACTCTGTTGGCCAACCCCAAAGGTGATGATCCAAGGAGTAGACACTGCAGATGTTTTCTTCTGAGGAAGAATAAATTTGAAAAGGAAGCAGAAATTAATTCCTCCTGCCCACCCAGCTGGCAGGCACTGGAGCCTTCTAAGGTCTCCACAGGTGCCTCGGGACCAGCAAAGACCTCACACACAAGTACCACAACTTCTGCTACTGTTGTGTAGTTTCCCAAACAGAAGGACACTGAATGCATCTGCCTTCATCCACAAGATAGAGAAGTGGAGGAACACTGGGCAGCCAGCAGTGACAGAGCTTCCTTCACATGTTTGACCTTAAGCCTGGTCTGGGGCCACCACCATGGGATGGGCACCACCCGGACCAAAACAAGTGCTCCACGTTGGCTTTTCAGCCAACCTGTTGTGGCACAGCACTAAATACTGAGGCAGAGGCAACCTCAAAATCTCTATTTATAAACCTCACCCAGCCTCTCACTGCAGGAACACACGCAGGCAAATAAAATAAATCATTCAAATAGCCCTGCATTCTTTAGATCCAAATGCACAGACTCAGCGAGGGTTGGGTGGGATGCCCTGCTTACATTCCCCATAGTAATTGTTTGAGGGTTTTTTTATTTAATTTGGGTAGAGATCGTGCCAAGAATGTCAGTGGCTGGGAGAGGCTCTGAGCTTGCCAAGTCTCCTTGCATAGAAGTGCCCAGCTCCATCTCACTGCGCCTGCACTGCGCGAGGCGCCTGCTCCGGGGACTGCTCCCAGACTCTGGGGCTGGGCCTCCAATGCCATGTCTGGGTGTGAGGAAGCAGATTTGCTGCCATGGCCGATGGGTCTGGCACCTTGGGCAGCTGCATTTGCCTCCAGGTCCTCTGCCCACCTCACTCCCCCTGCGTTTCCCTGCAGGTCACTCAATGGTGCAACGGACATCAGAGAATTCCCGGACCTTAAAGGCACCACCAGCCTAGAAGTTTTGTGAGTGGCACCTCTCTCCCTTTTACCCTGCTAGCTGTGCTCTTCCTCCTTCAAGGCGGTCCAGGCTGTTTCAGTGAGGACAACTTTCACAGTGCTGTGCAGTATTCAGCTCTGCCTCTCCCTGGTCACTCACCCTTCTGCTTCGTTTCACCCCTGTGGCTCCTGAACGCAGCTTTCCTCTCCGTGAGTTGCTCTCTCAGTACTCTTGAGTGTGCTCCAATCTTTTTTTTGTTGGTTTTTTTTTTTTCTTCCTTCCCTCCTGCACCTGTGAAGGAATGAGCCTCTGAGGGCAGTGCTTCAGCATGGTCTGCTGAGACCCAGTGTCTCTGCCCATACTGGGGCCAGCACTGCAGACCAGGACAGGAAATATCTGCCACCCAAGCTGGGGCTCCTGCAACCTTTCTGATCCCCTCCTTACCCCATCAAGCTCTGGAGAGCAGGGACTCAGAGGACACTTGGAGGCCCCTCCCTAGGGCACTGGTCCCCACGCAGTGCCCAAAGTGGGAGCACCCCAGCCCAGGGTGTGACCTGGCCATGCCTTGTCTCAGGGACACAGGGACACACCATCCATCCCCTACACACAGGTTTCTGAGGCAGTCCTGGCTCCAGGCAGATCACCACTCTGGACAATGGGGAACTGGGATGGCAGAGCGTGCCACAGAGGGCACTGCCATCTGCCCTCAACACAGCCAAGGACATGTTAATTCAGTATTCAGCAGCGCCCCAGAACTTCCTAGAAGCACATTCACCTTTGCCAGGTCCAGCAGCAGGACCTGTTTCCAAAACTGCCAGCCAGTTTTTTATCTTCTCCAGGCCTTTCATTGCCCCATTGATATTGTCTCTCCTGCCACTATTTGAGACTGGTAGCTGGGCTTGTGGGTCACAGAGTCTATGTGCTGGCTCTCAGCAACACCATTTCTTCTCTCTCCTCCGCCCCTCTAGGACCTTGACCCGGGCAGGCATCCATTTCCTTCCCAGAGGGATGTGCCAGCAGCTGCCCAGCCTCCGAATCCTGTGAGTAACCTGTGTCTCTGTTCTGCCTGGTCCTTAGAAAAATGCTGTCAGGAACTGGTCTAGATCAGGGAGAGGACAATTTATGAAAGACCACCCTGTGGTTCTTGTTCCCATTATCTTTTCCATGCAGAAATCACCACCTTGAGCTCGTTCTTGTTCTTGAACTTGCTGCTTCATCCCAGCATGATGCTCTGGTCCCAGGGCTGCAATCAGGCACATCCTTCTTGCTCTGCACCAGTGAGGACTGTCTGCCCCATGCAAGGAGGGTAGAGAGGGTGCAAAGGGAGGTGGGTAAGAATGGCTACAGCATTTCAGAGCTCCCACCTATGCCGAAGCTCTTAGCCCCAAACCCAGCAGGACATCACATTTACACAACCCTCTGCCCCAGCACTGGCTTATTGCACTTGGAGCTCCAGCAAGTGCCATCATCTGGAGGAAGGATCCTGTTCACATCCAGTGAGGGATCAGGTCTGACCTGATAGAGACCTGGAAGGCCAGTAGGTCATATCTCCTCACATGGTGCAGCAGAGTCTGATCAGGGTTTTGCTCAGAGATTCCACGTGTCCTTGGCTCTGCCTGCTTAGCTGGGCACTGAATGATGCTGAGAGGAGGGTGTGCTTTCTTCTTTAACTTGGTACACGATACAATCAACATCTCAGAAAGACTGTGCTGTGATTCCCAGGAATCACACCCCTGGTTCCTGAGATCCCCAACTTTGCAGTCAAAGACATCCTCAGGAAATGAGTCATGAGCCAGATTTATACAAGTTTGCAGCCTTAGGGCAACAGGAGGCTTGCCTTTCAAGAGTCTTTATACAAGCAAGCTGAAAAAAACCCAAGTTTGTTCCAGGAAAGCAACAGGAGTGAATTCTTGATCACAGAAATTGGAAACAAGAGTGAAACATAAAAATAAAAGAACACAACTTGTAACTTAGGAGATTACAGCCTTTTGGCTCCAGCTGTCCTTGTAGGGAAAATCTCTCAGCTTTAGACACCTGGACCAATTCAATGGATAACTTGCCACAAAAGCACAGCCTTTGGACTGGCCCAGGCTGTTTAGTCCCAGACCTCTGTTTAAGTTTGCAAGTTATCAGACTGTAAACCCTCACAGCAGAGCCTGTTTTTTGTGGCTGCCTGCTCCCCGTGGGAGAGTTTTATTGGGACACCCCACCTTTTTCCTTGTTCCTCTTCCCTAGTGAACTTTCCTGACGTTAATTGCATTGCTTTCAGAGCTTGGAGAGAGAGAGCATGTGGGCCAATGTTTGTGCGTGTTTACATCTCTCTTGCCCTTGAAATGTGTTGGTCTCCTGTCCCCACAGACCCCGTGGTGCTGTGCCAGCCCCTTGACAGTCCATCAGGTTGGCATTATGACTGTGACACACCTGGTCACAGACAACACAGTTAATGCTGCATTTCTGCCCTCCCACCATGGTGTGGGTTCTCTGCAGAGATCCTGCGTGGGGGCTCTAGGAGCAGGGGCAGAGGGTGGGCACTGAACCCAGCAAGCACAGGCAGGGTCACCTCTGTCGTCAGCCCAACACCATCCTGCTGCTTTCATCCAGAGCTTCTGCTCAGGGCACAGATTTCAGAGGATCATGGAACATCCTGAGCCGGGAGGAACCGACAAGGATTACGGAGTCCAACTCCTGGCCCTGCACAGGACACTCCAACAGTCCCACCCTGTGCCTCAGAGCATGGTCCAAACACTCTTTGAGCTCTGGAGGATTTGTCTTTCTTCTCAAGCAGAAATAGGTGAAACTCCCCTGAGCAGAGCTGAAGTCCCTCGATGCCATCAGCACCTCCATCCTGGTGTGTCCCCAGCAGAGCCTCAGTGCCTGAGGCTGCTCTGCTCGTAGATACTGGGCTTCATCTGGTTACCCTCACTCTGGAGGAACCCAAAATAACTCCTGGGGCTGGTTCTCCCCCCAGCACTGTTAGCTAAGCCACAGCCCTGTCAAGCCTAATGTACTGACACAGGGACCAGGGAAAAGTGACTGAGGCTAAGGCTCTTTCTTCACACCAGGTGAAGCCTCCAGAGCCAAGTACAAACCTTTTGTTTGCTTTTCCCTCCCTCCTCCTCTCCACCATGGAAAACTGCTGGTGAGGGGGTTGGCAAAAAAAAAAAATAATTGAAATATTTTAGCAGCAACTTATTGGCAGAAAGATGGAAACCAAGTTTGGAAAGTCGGCAGAGAAGCCACATACAAAACTTTACCCTGGGGCAAATTTCCCTTGAACAACCACAAATCCAGTCTCTGCTGGTGGGGGAAAGAGCTGGGTTTAAACATTATTCCTTGCCCAGCCTGTTTCAGCTTCAATAAATTCTCATTAAGTTATGTCAGGATGGGTTTTCCTCTGACTATCAAGTCACTCTACTCTGGATGCTGATGTGACACTTGTCCATGAACCAGTGGGAGAGGAGTTTGTTGGGAACTACTTTCAACTGACAGCATTTAAAAGAATAGGGACCAAGGGACCAGACATTTTCACAGTCTGTAATGTCCTGAATCAAACCCTGCCAATGCCACAACCCCTTCCGTAGCCTTGGGAGAAAGCCAGGAAAGGTTGAATGGGGAGCAGGCAGTTGGTTTGGATGCCAGGAGGGAGTTGAGCAGCTGGCTGGCCAAAACCTCCCTGGCTCTGCAGGCACATCTGCAGCTTCTGTGAGCTTCCATCCACGGCAGCAGGACAGGAGCTCTGGCACAAATCTCTCTCTTCTTCACCCACAGAAAGTGGGGCTGTGCATGGCAGAAGGTGGCACAGTTGGGTTTCCCAGCTGACTTGGGGCTGGGGAGGACAAGCCCACCCCGGCTGTACAGGTGGCTCCATCCATCCACAGCCTGGGCTGGAGGGAGCTGGGCTGGGGCTGGACGAGTGGGGAAACCACGGGGCAACCTTACCTTGCACAGAGACACTCAGAGCCAGCACCAGGTGTGTGCAGAGTGGAGATCCCCCTCACCTGGAGTTGCCCAAAAGTGGAGATTCCCCTCACCTGGGGTTACAGTGCTCTGCAGCTGTGCAGAATGAAGTGAAGTCATCCTACCCTCCAACAGTACCTGCTTTGGGAGGGCTCAGGGGCACTGGTTTTTGATTCCTAACATTCCTGTCCTGTCCTTCCCCTGCAGAGAGCTGTCACACAACCAAATTGAAGAGCTGCCCAGTTTCCACCAGTGCCAGCGGCTGGAGGAGCTGTGAGTACAGAGATGTCCTCGCTTGCACCATGCTCTGGGGCAAAAGGGCTGTTTTGAGGAGAGAGGCAGTTCCCACACACAAAAATCAACCTTCACTAAGCACTGGGAAAGCTGGGCATTATAACTCACTGTTTGGACTGCAAACAGACCAGAGCTCCACTCTTTGCCCCTGTGCAAATACAGAATAAAATGTGTTCCCTGTGCCTAGGAGCTTAATTCACCCAAGTCCTTTCACAGGTCCCAGCCACAGCAAACAGAAGAAGGATGAGACAGCGCAGAATTCACTTCACTGACTTCAGTCCCACTAAGAGCTAATCAAGAATGGGGTTTATCTCTACCATAAATATCTTCTGCAACCTGGAAAAATAGATGTATAGGAGCAGAATCTCCATTTAAAAAAAAAATGCAGGAGAGATTGACCCTGCAGCATCCCAGCCTGGATGGCCAGACCAGCTCATCCAGCCTTAGCAAACTGGATACTAGGGTACTGTGAAATCACATGAAAATGAGAGTTACACAGACCCTGCTGCCTTTTATGGGAGCTGTGAGGACAGAGATAGAGCTGGACATATTTTTATCTAAAGTACCCCCAGGAAAACGTTTGGAAAAAATAGGAAGTCCAACAAAAAAAAGACAAATGTTCAGAATTCCAAACCTGTAGTTTCATGCATTCTGCTAAAATTTCTTCTTACAAAATGTTACAATATGCCAAATTCAGACTTTACAATAATATAAAATCACAATAAATCTCTTTCAGGCTACTGAACTCAGAAGGATTATGCTTTAAATTAATATTTTCTTGAAAATTAATATTCGGTCCCTTAACCCCAAAATTATTGTCCTGTAAGCCCCACTCCCACCAGGCATCAACATTCCCACTGGTAAATACATTGGAAACCAGTCTGATGGTGCGTGGTGGTACAGCCTGGCACATAAACAACTCAGGTGTGCCTTTGCTCTGCTGTAACTGCCAGTGTGCAGGTTTTTACCTGCACCACACAGGCGATCCCTCACAGCTTAACATCCCTAAATTATTTTTCTCTACCTTGTTCCAGTACCCCTTCTGTCCAAACTCCACCTCTCCCACTCAGTCACCCCCAAATTTGTGCCCAGAGCTTCCAGTGGCCCCCAGCTGAAATCTTAGCTAGAGGTAGGAGCGATGCCAACCTGGCTGTGTTGGGGCACCAAGGGACCAGCAGCAGAGCAGGTAGGAGAGCCTCAAGTGCCCACCTTTGGAACAGGAACATGTGGCCAAATACCAGCTGAGATATTACAGCCACCATATGCAGGTCCCTGCGTGAGATAAGTCAAGGTTATTTCTGAGTCTAAAGGCAAGTTAACTACCCGAAAAATGCCCAGGGGAGCTGCTGTAGGTAGAGCACTAGGCAGTGGCCATCTCCCCTTCTAGAAGATCACAGATGGGGACACTAATTCCACAGGTCTGGGAATTCATGGTGGGCATCTTGTAGGAATCTTAATAATTATTCATCTTTGTTCCACACTAGAGAAAACTGAAACACTGAATGTTTCCCATGGGGTGCGTGGTTGGAGATGTCTCTTGGGGATGTGGGAAGCATGTAGGTCAGTCAGCAAAGTCTGTGTGAGCCCCCACCCTGCTCCTTCCCCTTCCCCAGGGGGTGCAGGAGGCTGCTGGAAAGGAGATGTGAAGGGATGAGGTACTTCATGTGTAGTTGTGGATGGTGGGTTCAACAAGACATTGGGATTTTTCTTCATGCAACACTGAGATGCCTTCAGCCCTCAAACCCCCTTCACCCTCACAAAGGCAAAGGGCAGCAGCACATGGTCCTTCCTGAAGGGTCACACAGAGCTCGTTGCTGTTCCCTGGCTCCAAGCTCTCCACTTTTGCTCTGGATGAAGCAGTTTGCAGCCTTAGGGCAGAGCAGAGTGGGAAGCCAGCATGTCTTTGGTGATAACAGGGCACCTTTAAACACTGCATATCAACAGTGCTTTGCTGAGCCATAATGGCATCAAAAGCAGAGGCTGCCTGAGCCCTGGAGCTGCCTGTATGAGAGAATGGCTCTGAGATGTTTTGCTACTCATCCCATTTAACTCTTAAAATAAGAGTAGGTCTCCTAAGTGCAAATAACAACTTCCACTGTGACAATCTGCATCTGCTGCACTGGGACAAAGATCCCTACAAAGCAGGAACGCTGCCTTCAGCTGTCTTCTCAAACCAGTTTCTGTTTTTCCAGTGGTCTCCAGCACAACAGGATCCACGAGATCAGAGCAGACACCTTTGTGCAGCTGATGGCCCTGCGCTCCATGCAAGTATTGTCTGGCAGGGGACTGGCTGGAGTCTTGCCAGGGGAAGGGGAACCGTGAACCCCGTCAGGCTGTGGGGAGTTCCAACCCTGCTCCCTCTGTCTCTGCTGGGAGGCTTTGCTATGGAGTCCCTCTGCCACTCCCCTTTAGAAAAGAAGAGGGCACAAACCACCCTTCTGGCTTCCCCTGTGCCTGCAGACCCTGCTGTAACTGCCCCCATTCCCTGCCCACACACCACACGCTGCAGCTCTGGCACGGCACAGCCCACATTGTGGACATGCCTCCTAAATTCAGCCAGGGACTCATGTCAGGGATTTACCACGGTGTACCTGAGCTCCTGCCCCCCTTGCCATACACAGGCTGATCCTGGGCCATGCAGTCCTGGAACATCCATGCAGAGCATCCTATTTGGTTTGAGACTTCCTTCCCACAAGCTCATGTTCAACGCACTAAGTGCACCCAAGCATGTGTGAGAGAGAGCGACCTCCTAAGTGCTTGGCACCTTTGACAGCTAGTAAGGCCCCGCAGGGCACTACTGTCCCTGTGACATCTGGAAAGAGCCCTGATGGTCTTTATTTGATGTTCTGTTAGGAAGTGAACTAAAATCACATGAAAGCTTTTCCCGTGGTGCAGCAATCTGTGTGTCATTTAATAGCCCAGCATCCCGAGGATCCATGAGTGTCACATACACCGTGTTTACAACTGCACAGGAACACTTACATGTTCTGTGTGACACTGCAGACATACATGGAAACACGAGCATTCTGCTGCCACCCTACAATCACACACACACAGCTGAGTGTGCAAGGTCAGCCATGACTTTGGGGTATATTCTGGTCCCTGTGGGAAGGATTCATCTCACCCGACTTCCCACACATTTGAGCAGGTACCCCTGACTCCCCTAGAGCAGGAGAGATGAATATATGGTATGAGATTGCTCACATAGTCAGCCTTAGGAGAAGAAATGCATCCTGATATGCTGGTTCCTCTCCCTGATGACAGAAGGAGCAGAGCCCAGTCACTGGGATGGAAGCAGAGCTTACTGATGGCACTCAGTGAATCCAAACTTGGCAGGAGACATTCTAAAATCATCTTGGTTCACCTTCCACAGCCCCCTGGCCCTATCTGTGCTTGCTACACCCAGCACTGTGACTGTGTTGGGAATGGTCTGGCACTAAGGCATGACCTGTCTACTGCTCTGAGGTTTAGCATGTCAGCATAAAATCCCCAAATTTACAGAAAATGAACCCAGAAAGGAACCTTTCCCATTGGTCTCAGTGGAGGAGCTCCTGCAAGGCAAACTCTTCTGCTCTTGCAAACCCAAACATTCTTGTCTCCAGGGAGCTGCAATGGGACAGAACTTGCTGCTGACCAAGGGGCTACAAGATCCCACATTTGATCCCACTGAGCCCCTTGGCCAGGCTGGTGTCAGCAGCTTCACTGCCCTGCTCTGCTCACTATTTACTGGTGTGTCCTTGCCTTGCAGAGACCTGAGTTGGAATTACATCCAGTTTATTCATCCGGAGGCCTTTGTGACCCTGCACTCACTCACCAAGTTGTAAGTCACAGGGATATTTCTTTCACAGTGGTCCATGGATGGGAGGTATCTGAGGACCTCAGACTGACTCCCTGGGCAAGCAGGACACCTGGGATTTAGATGCTGGAAGGCTGATGTGCTGAGGTGCATGTCTCAGCACTGATGTGGACAGACCAAATCCCAAGGTTTCCTATCAGTACCAAAGGGATGATGAAGTGCAGGAGTGGCCATCTTTAAGCTGCTCTCACCCTGAACACTTAAACTTCCATTTCATGATGCTTTCATACCTGCTTTAGATGTCTTTAGGGAAGATCAGCATGATGGACTGTTTCAGCAAGAGTCACTGCAGACCATCTGCTCTGGCTCTGGAGGGTCCTCAGTCCTCAGCCCCTCACTAAGACTTTGGGTATTTTATGGGCTGGGATCTGCAGTCATACCCAAACTATCATGGAGTGTATGTGTACAGAGATGAAGATACCAGGCAGAGCTTTCAGCACGGGCACTAATCCCACCCTCTCATTCTCCCAGGGATTGCAATCTCAATCTGTTTATCTCCAGAGGTTTCTGGCTCCCATGCAGCACCCAGCCCCATCTCAGCATCACACTGAGGGAGCAATTGAGACAGGCAGCTGAGGGTTTGGCTGAGGTACCACTGGCAGCAGAACCCTGACCATGGTCTCCCTCTCTGCTTTCCCTTCACCAGGGACTTAACTGACAACCAGCTGGTCACGCTGCCTCTGGATGGCTTGGCTGGACTGACCCATCTGAAGCTCCAAGGCAACCCAGCTCTCTCTGAGCCCTTCACCAAGGAGAGTTTCCCCAAAATGAGGTACTTGGGGTGTTGGCTCTTTCACTTCTGGCACTCAGCACAGCCTGTATTTGCCTAAAGCACTCAGCTTCCTGCTCTCCTTGTCTCTCTCATGCTTTCTCCATCTTTCCAGGCCAATGGGTAGAGGAAGCTTCATCTGCTGCTAATGCATCTCATCTTTTAACAGCTTCCACAGGAGAGTGGTGCTGTGCTCCCCAGCCCATCACCCCCACCCCAAACACACACACACACAAACATGCAGCGAGCCCAGCTCAGGGCTCCTCTCAATGGAAAACATTCCCAGAAGCAGTCCCAGCTAATGACATCCAGGTTTCCTTCTGTAAACTCTGTTTGTGTGGCCGTGTCTTGTCTGCTATGGATTAATGAGGAGCCTGGAGGGGTCAAACTGAGCAAGATGAGGCTGTGAAAGGCTCAGAACACAGTGCTGTGCTGCAGGCTCGGGCTCTCCTGACCCTCCTTTACAGGTGGGTCTCAGCCTGGCACCTGCCCTCAGGCTGAGGTGTCCGTGGTCCAAAGAACACAAATTCCCCTCAGGCAAAGTCATCTGTTCCTTGGGTCTCATGAGGAGTTCCCTTCAAGCCAAGTATGCATAAATTGATGCTTCCACTCATCCAGTATGAGTTCCCAAGGCTGGAGCTTCTCCAGTTCAGGCGCCTAGTGAAGGGACCATGAGCCACTGCACCAACACTGGGATTAATAGCTCAGGTCTGAGGAAAAGTATGGAGCTCTCACATCAGTCTGCCTCAGCAGTGGTGTCTGAAGGGCTTTCTCTTCTGACTTTTTTGGCTCATCATAGCTGGGATGTACTGCATGACTGGTTTCCAAATGGCAGGGGATTCCAGAAGCTTTTGGAGGGTTTCCTACACCCAAGATCATAGAATCACAGAATGATCTGGGTTGAAACAAAACATTAAAGCTCATCTCATTCCAACCCCCTCTAATGGGCAGGGACACCTTCCACTAGCCCAGGTTGCTCCTAGCCCTGTCCAACCTGGCCTTGGACACTTCCAAGGATGGGGCAGCCACAGCAACTCTGGGCAACCTCACCACCCTCATAGGAAAGAGTTTCTTCCCAATATCCCATCTAACCCTGCCCTCTGTTAGTGTGAAGCCATTCCCCCTTGTCCTGTCACTCCAGACCCTTGTCTCAAGTCCCTCTCCAGCTCTCTTGGAGCCCCTTTAGGCACTGGAAGGATCTTTAAGATCTCTCCAGAGCCTTCCCTTCTCCAGGTGAACACCCCCAGCTCTCCCAGCCTGTCTTTGGAGCAGAGGGGCTCCAGCCCTCGGAGCATCTCCGTGGCCTCTCCAGACCCACTCCAACAGGCACTCCCTTGTGCAGGGTGGGTCAAGTTCAGCACTTCCAGGGTGTTTCTCCTCTAAACTAGTTCCATTGGCAGCTGTGGAGCTGGTTTGGATTTGTACCAGAGAAACTGAGCCTGCAGCAGTGGTTCATTGAACCGTGCCAGGCGATGGACCCATTAACATTCCCTAAATTTTGGGGTACTGCCATTAAGTAGTCTTACTCTTGGGGCATATGTCTGGAGGAATCATCTGAGAACAATTCTTACCCTTCCTGGGAGGATCAGCACCTCCCTACCACCTTTCAATAATAGGCTCTAATTTGGAGCTTATAACAGGAAACAAGCTTGTATACAGAGTTTCCACAGCCTCATGGGGCTCAGGCAGAAATGTTTGGGAACATAAAACAAAAGCATATTTTTAGAATATAGAGTTTCACCATATTTACTGATCTTGTCAGAAGACCTTAATTGTCTGGAAAACCTGAGGTTCCTTTGCCTTCATCAGCAGTCTCCCTGACTTCCAGCAAAGCCAAAAATGCAGCTGCTGACAGACAGCCTGGTATTGTGTCCAGATGATGCTCAGCTGCTCTTGAATTAACCTTGTAATACATGCTATAATTAGCAACTAACAGTTTGACTCTCAAGTCGAAATCAGAACATATTCAAACAACTTGTTTCACTTGAGAGACCTGAGAAATCCCTTCCTGAGCTGGCAGGAGGGAGCCACGCTCCTGGAACTGAAGTTTGAAGGTGTCTTTCTGACCCTCAACAACAAGCAAGGGGAACCTTGCTTTTGGGAAGCTTCTCACCTCGAAGGAAAGAAAGGATGCCCAGCAAAACATGGCCTCGTGGTAAAAATTGAAGACTGTGCATGTCTTGGGAAAGAGGGGCTAATTTAGTCTGGGGAAAACTGCAGACAGGTTTTTAGGAATGTCTTGATTTAGGAATGGTATTCTCCACTTCAGTACTCCTGCTCAAACCAGCAGAAGTGGGGCAGGGCAGAGACACCATGGGGTGCCTTGGGCGCACACTCTGTCCTACGTGGAGTCCTCTGCCACAGCACAGACCCTCACCAGTGTAAAGGTCACCAGACAGACCAGCCTTTGTCACATGTGGAACTGAGCAAAAAGGGCAAAGCAATGGAGACTCAGGTTGTGGAGGGGACACACCTTTAAGTTCTGCTCTCCCTCTGCAGAGTCCTGGAGGTCCCATACGCCTACCAGTGCTGTGCCTATGGCAGCTGCAGCAGCTTCTTCAAGGTGTCCAGCCAATGGGAGGGAGAAGACACGACTCCTGAGGAGGAGGATCCCCACAAGAGGACCATGGAATTGTTTCCAGGTCACACCGATAATCACTGTGAGTAAAGTGGGCTGAGCAGTGATCAGTGCACAGGCAGGGCTGCGAGCTTGGGTGCAGTCCTGCATCTGCAGGAGTGCTCCCACCACCAGCCACGGAGTGACACCTGCCCCAGGGCAGGCAGACTGAGCCTTCTCCAATGCAGGTGGCCAATTGCTGTGAATGGGCTTCAGCTGGTGACCCTGTAGGGGAAAAAAAGCTGATCTGGCACATCCAAACCTTCACAGGGTAACCAAAGGACCTGGCAGTCCCCCACAGCACAGACACATTTGCCAGTTTGGCCTTGCTGGCTATGGAGGGAGGCTGCCCAAGGCACTGGAACGTGGCTGAGGCTACTTGGGGCAACTTCTGGGCTTGGTCAACTGCTTTTTGGGCAGTGTGGAGCCTTTGGCAGGACATCAGTATTTCTCTTTACAACATCTAGGGGAAGGGCTTCAGGATTAATCCAAGGAATAGAATGAAGTCAAAGACCTGGAGTGTGCAGCTGGCTGGAGGTAGGGAGACCTGTGTATGTGCTACTTTTGGGCACATCCCCTGATGCTACAGCAAAGGTCTGGGTTAGGTATGACAACAGGACACATTTGGGGAACACAATGAGCTCAGTACAGGTGCTGGCTGAAGCAGGGCAGAAAGGCCTCCAGAGTTGAGCAGAACTTTCTGTCCAAGACTCAGTTTATTCAGTGCTCCAGAGCTCAGTACTGCACAGACCTCCATGAAGCCAGTTCCAGGAGGCCAGCAGAGGACAGTGCAAGGCACACCTGCACTCACAGCCCCACAGCACAGCAGCAGCTCCAGCACAAAGCTGGTGTGATCCTGCTGCAAGGGAATCTCAGAGTAATGTGACGAAAAGCACGAGCCCCTTTGCTTCCTTCCTCTGTAACTGCTGGAGAGTGGAAACAGCATTTCAGAACACAGCTTGGATGCTGTATTTGTTTATATGTTTGTGTAAATACAGTGGCTACAGTGCATTTCTGAGGTCTGAGAGGGCTGAGACCCTGGAGAGCCCCTGCTTCACTGAGC
The DNA here is from genome assembly GCF_001715985.3 of Manacus vitellinus. Lineage (NCBI taxonomy): Eukaryota > Metazoa > Chordata > Aves > Passeriformes > Pipridae > Manacus > Manacus vitellinus. Next base: position 998,774 of record NW_021940585.1, on the reverse strand, counting down.
ACCCAGCCATAGCCAGGGGCTCTGCTGTCTCCTCCCACATCCTGAGCAGGCAGGACTGGATGTGGAGACAGATATTGATCCAGAGCTGCTGGACTCTGTGTTACAGGCAGGATGACCAAGACCCTTTATGACACAGCCAGCGGGTGACTCACCAGCCCCCTGTTCTGCTCCTGCCCTGATCCTTCACAGACTAAGAATAGGCTTTAGACATGTAAAAAGTCCAGCCAGGGGCTGAACTGTGGTTCCTACTGGCCTGATGTGGCTCTGGGAAGCATGGTAGACTTGGTGGTAACACTGGGCAGACAGACCAGAGGAGCCATATGTCATGGTCATTGCTGCAGGAATTTCTTCTCGGCCGGGTCAGTTTTTCCATCATTAATGCAGCCCATGCTGTAACAGTCCTGGTGCAGATGGCTGTGGGGGTTGCCCAGCAAATTACAGCATCTGTGAAAAGATCTGTTTTGTGAACAGAGTCCACAGCACTGCTCACAGACCTGCTCTTGCTGGGTACCAAAGCCTTTGATGTCCCAAAGGATGCTCTCTCCGGGCCCTGTCAGCAGGCCAAAACCTACCACAGGCTCCCAGGCCTCCAAGCCAGTCTCAGCCTCATGGATGCTGTGTTCATGAGCTTTTGGGACCGGAGGGGAATGTTGACTGTTTCTAAGATGTGCCAGATGAGACTATTAGCAGCTTGTAAAGGCTCCCATTTTCAGATGTTAAAGCACTGGATTTGTCTTGAAATACCAAAGCACACAGGTGTGAGTGTGACATGCACAAGAACATGTTCCTATGATGTGCAGCTTCTGCAGATGACCCTCTGCACCACTCAGCAACCGGGTCTGTTCTTGGTCATGAGGGGTTTGTGGTATTGCTGTTTTACTTAATTAATCATTGCTTTATTTCTGTTCCCAGTTCTTCCTCTCTGATGGCCACTGGTGGTATTTAGCTGGGTTATATGAACCTTGTAACACTTCCTCATTAAAAAGGACAAAAGCTCCCAAACATTCCTTTCACGCAAGAGGGAAAGTGGTCTAGTTAAGAGAAAATAACTTGTGGCTCTGTCCTGGCAATGTACAGCCAGGCTCATCAGGGCACTCAGATGCTCTGGGAGAACTTGTGAGAGGGACAGGCACTGCTTCCAGCCAGCCCTTTGCTCTCAGCCTTGTGCAGCACTTCCAGGCCTTCCCAAAGGAGTCCACAGAACCTCACAGTCAGGTGGTGAAAGGCAGCCTGTCCCAGGCAGCCATGCAGGGACAAGAAATGGATCCCCAATGGCACATCCCTGCTCCAGCAGCCAGGCAGTGGCTCCTGCCCCCTGTCCTGCTCCTGCATCCAGCACTCAACCCTCAGCCAAGCCCAGCACCCAAGGGTCCATCCCACTCCAGCCACAGAGCAGGGCTATCTCATCTCTCTCTCATCCTCCCAGGGCCCCAGATGCCTGGGAACACACCAGACAACCACCCAAGTGTGTCCATTCACATCTGATTAATGGCCACCTGAGGCCCAAAGTAGTGTGGTCAGTGAATGACTCATCACTCTGTTACCTTGTGACAACAGATTTTTAAGGTCCCATTTCCAACATTTTTGGTGCTTGGGATATCATAGAATTGTAGAATGGTTTGGGTTGGAAGGGACCTTAAAGCTCATCTCGTTCCAATCCCCTGCCATGGGCAGGGACGCCTTCCACTAGCCCAGGTTGCTCCAAGCCCCATCCAACCTGGCCTTGAACACTTCCAGGGATGGGGCAGCCACAGCTTCTCCAGGCAACCTGTGCCAGGCCCTCATCCCCATAGGGAAGGATTTCTTCCTAATATCACATCTAACCCTGCCCTCTGGCAGTGGGAAGCCATTCCCCCTTGTCCTGTCACTCCAGACCCTTGTCCAAAGTTCCTCTCCAGCTTCCTTGGAGCTCCTTTAGGCACTGGAAGGGTCTCTAGGGTCTCCCTAGAGCCTTCTCTTCTCCAGGCTGGACAATCCCAACTGTCTCAGCCTCCTTGGATTCCAGTTGGCAGTGTTTAGCAGACACCCCCTGCCCCAAGTCTGTCCCCTGTGGCTGGGCAGGAGCCCAAAGGTGACTCGGGGTCCTGTCACACGGGACATCCCCCAGCAAACCCTGGCATCTCCCAACACTGGCTGCAGAGGGAGGGCAGGAAAAGTGCAAATGCTACCATGGGGCACTTCCATCACCCTCCCAGCACCTCCCTTGGGGACCACTGGTTTGAGGGTAGAAAGGGGCAAATTCACTTACAAGCATGTGTTTGCAATAATGGAACAGAGCTTTGGAAAGCGAAAAGAGAGCACACGTGGACAGTTATCCTTGGCAATAAGGACACTGCTTTCCCCAGCCCAGCACCTCCAATAACTTGTAAAGTTACTAAGGAACTTCTGCAACTACCTCGCAAACCGTGGAGGGTCCTTAGAGCTACACTTTTCTTGCTTCTGTCATTTCAGAAGGCTACTCGAGTCCCAAAAAAGCACCTACCGAGGCCCCTTCTCCAGCAATTCTTCTCCTCTTCCTCCCACTTTGCTTTTGGTACAGCCACTTTGTTTTCCATGGAAAGGGCACTACTGGCAAGGTGGGTTTTTTCCATAAAACTTCAGAAAGTGAAGGTGCCTTAGCAAAATTCAAATAAACAGCAGCTTCTTCCAAACCAATGCAGTCTGCCTTGCTGGGACACAACAGCCATTTTCCTTTCTCCACAGTTCCCAGGCTGGAGAAATACTGGTTTCCAGCAGAGAGGTACATTTTTCACTTTTAATCTTGCTGTGCTGTCTAAGGATTGCTTTGCGATTCCCAAAAGGCTCAGTAGTCCAGGCAAAACAAAGGATCTTCCTTCACTTCATGAAAATGTTTAACCTGGGCTTAAACCCAGCCCTTTGAGGAGAAAAGGGATGGGGCAGGTTACACTTTCCCAAGGGTTGGGTCTCATCAGGGCACAGAAAGTGCAAGTCTGTGTCTGTGTTATTTGGGTATCGTGACTGCACATCACAGCCTCCGCACTGTGGCTGGAAAAGACACTGGAGATTTATAAGACTATAAAATACAAGGATGAAATATTTTTCCATCCCACTGTGAGTGTTTCCTTGCCAGGCTCCAAAGCAGCAGTAATATTTCAACTCTTATACAGACAGATTTTAAAAAATGGCTTTTTTTCCAAAGCTCCCTGAAGCCGAGAAAGCCACAAAGCTTGTCAGGAGGCACTAAAGATAGCACGTTATTTGTCATCATTCTTTAATCAAGTAATCCCAGTCACATTCTCAAACACGGGCAGGGAGCAGAGCTCATGAGAGACACCACTTCTAAACAGATTAGACAAGTAAACCCCACTCAGTTCAGCTGCATCTTCAGCACTGTGGAAACTCACCTTCCTGGCCAGTGTCTGAGCTGCCAGGTGCACACCAGCATCAGGCCATTCATCCAAGGGGAAGTTCATCCCACAGCCACAGATCCAGCTCCCTGGCTACCAGGCTGCAGCAAGCAGAAAACCACATCCTTTCCCTTTCCTCCTGCTGGCAGAAAACCCTCCCAAGATCCCCACTGGGAGCTGAAGGCCGTGCTGGTGCCGTGGGTGGGGACAGGGCAGCGGGACAGCAGCTGTCCTCACTGTGTCCCAGTGCTATCAGTCAGCGGGAGTTTGGGAAGAGGAACAAGGAACAAAGCAGAAAATCACATCTGGGATTAGACTGAGAGGATGCCATTTGCCTTGGTGATGTCCTACACTGAAAACGTGGCTGAGGTCTCAGCCCCATTCCCTTCCAGAAGCTTCTCTTTCAGTCAGGGGGTCTCTGCCTGAGCCTCAGTGAGCCCAAGCCTGGCTCAGGGTGCAGCTGCCAGTGCTGGCCCAGGGCTCTTCAGTCTGGCTGCACAAACCCCACGAATGCAGAGGCTGCAGCCACGGGCAACCAGCCTGCCTTCAGCAAATCCTGGGAACTTCCATGACTAAAGCAGGCCGCCACAGTCCCAAGAATTCACACGACATAAAATTAAGCAATAAATGTTGGGTTCCCTTGTATGTTTGCCGCTGAGCTGCTTGGTGGTGGTGGATGCTGATGAAGAATTTGTTCTGCAAGAAGAGGCTAATGGCTCCTCTGAACAAAGCTCCAAAATCCCTGTTGATGAACACACTGGACAAGCCCTGCCCAGAAAGCTCCCATGGAGATGTTGTATTTGAAGGCTTTGTGTTCTGTAACCACATAAGCTAGAGTATTTATTTACTTTTAATAACGCTTGCTGGGAGGAGGGAACCACAGCCACACAGATCTGGGAGCTGGGGCTCTTACACTTCAGATGTTGAGAGCAACCTAAAAACAGAGGGGTTGGCTACACTGCAACCCACCAACGTTTACAAGACCTTCTCCCTCTACAGCAGTGACTGCAGGGGACAAACTGGACACCAGCAGCTACTTTGAACTTGTGGGCTAGGAACTGGCTGGGAAGGTCTGTGTGGAGGACAGGCAGTGGGAAAAGCTCCTGGCCCAGTTAACCCTGAAGGTGCTTGTTCCTCTCTGAGCACCATTTCTTGTTCTTTTCTCCCCAGATGACCTAGATGCAGACGACCTTCAGCTGGACCTTGAGGAATCAAAGCTTCACCCCACTATTCAGTGCACGCCAAGCCCCGGTGAGCAGCCAGGGAAACCCCTTGAACAGAGCTGGGATCCTTTGAGCTTCTCTAAATCCCCAGGATCCCCCACGACCTTTCAGATCAGAAGCCTAGTTAGGCTTTGGCCAAACTGGGGACAGGTGAGGAGCTTCCTTCTCCCAGCTGGATGCAGCTGCCCTCCCTGAGGAGGGGACGAGGTCAGGGTATGCCTGATCAGGAATCCCAGGTGTCACCAGCTCCTCCATCCACTGACCTGCTGCACTCTGGCTCTCCAGAAGTCCCTGCTCCCTTGCATGACTTAGACTTTGTCTCAGCCAGCCCAGAACATTGCATGGCAAGACCTTGTCCTTGATTTCCTGATCATACCTGCAGCACTGCAGACTGTAGGGTACTTTGCTCTGTTTTCCTGAGAAAAGGAGATCAGGGAGATGCTGGACTGCACCCAGTCACGTTCTCCTGACTCCCATCACACACACACCAGTGGGCACATGAGGCTGGGACTCTGATTTTGTCCTTCTGATTTTGTCCCCGTTCATGGTTCAGTGGGGTCCTACACAAGCACAGCTGGAGGCTGGACAGGCCTGGTTCCATCCAGCCAGCTGTGGGACACTGGCAGGGACAGAGTTTTCACCAATTATCCCACTGAGTTTGTTGCAAAAGAGACATGAAGGAACAATAACTGAGGGCATGTCCTGCTGCCTGGGAACAAAGGTGATGGTGCTCTGAGCTTTATCCCCTTTGAGATGAGCAAGATTTCTCCATTTCCTCTAATTTTGTTTGCTCTGCACCACCTAAAACTTCTGCCATCCTGTTTTTGTTTTTGCTGAGCCCCTCACTATAACATCCCAATCCCTCCCAGGCAACCTCACACATCTCCACAGCACTAACTCCCTGATCCCAGGGGGTACATGAGAAGGAGCAGGTAATGGCAGAGGGGCCCAAATGCCAGGCTGACACCAGGAGTGTCGGTGAGTCTGGAGTCATGACCTTTTTTGTGTTTTAGGAGCTCTGATAAGTTCGTGGTTTCTCACATTTCACTTTGACCTCTCCCTGCACCTTGTTTCTGCCCCAGACAAGATCTGAGAGGATGCCAGAGGCTCCCCAGTGTGGGGATGAGAGGGAGAGAGCCAAGAGGCAGCTGCAGAAGAGAGCAGACAATTCTCCTTGCGAGCCCTCAGCACTCGTGGGGCTGGTGGGGCCAGGAGGGGGCTGGGACCTGGCCACTGCCTCGAGCAGCACCACTGGAGCCAAGTGGTGTCTGCTGGGTATAACTTTGGGGTTTGTCTTCCAGGTCCCTTCAAGCCTTGTGATCACCTGTTTGAGAGCTGGATCATCCGCCTGGGAGTTTGGGTCATCGTCCTGGTCTCAGTGCTCTGCAACGGCCTGGTCATTCTGGCTGTCTTTGCCTCCCCCAGCTACCTCTCTCCCGTTAAGTTCGTCATTGGCTCCATAGCTGGGGCCAACATGCTGACCGGCGTCTCCTGCAGCATGATGGCCCTCGTTGATGCCCTCACCTACGGCCACTTCGCCAAGTACGGCGCCAGATGGGAGACGGGCGCGGGCTGCAGGGTGACGGGGTTCCTGTCCGTGTTTGCCTCCCAGGCTGCCATCTTCCTGCTGACCTTGGCTGCTGTGCACTGCAGCATCTCAGCCTCCTGCGTGCGGGGCTACGGAAAATCACCCTCCCTAGGCAAGGTCAAGGCTGCTGCCTGTTGCTGCCTGTTTCTGTCCGCTGTGGCTGCCGTTCTGCCTCTCTTCTCCATTGGAGAATATGGAGCGTCCCCTCTCTGCCTCCCACATCCCATGCCAGATGGGAAACCTGCCACCCTGGGCTTCACTGTGGCCTTGGTGATGACAAACATGCTCTGCTTCCTGACTATCACCGGCACCTACATCCGACTCTACTGCAACCTGCTGAAGGGGGAGTTCAGCGCTGTCTGGGACTGCGCCATGGTTAAGCATGTGGCCTGGCTGATCTTCACCAACTGCCTCCTCTACTGCCCAGTGGCCTTCCTCACCTTCTCCTCTACCCTCAACCTCTTCCTTATCACCCCAGAGGTCATCAAATCCGTCCTTCTTGTGGTCCTGCCCCTGCCTGCCTGCCTCAACCCCTTGCTCTACCTGCTCTTCAACCCCCACTTCAGAGATGACTTCCGCCTGCTGAGGCAGAAGGGGCAGGACAAGGGGAGCTTCCCCCAGTCCTGCGGGGCTGATGACATGGAGAAAAGTTCCTATGACTCCACACAGGCTCTGGTGAGCTTTTCTGACATCGACCACATGTTTGAGACACCTGATTCCCTGGGAGTGCGCCCCATCCTTGACAGCTACAGCTTCCCCTCCATGACGCTCATCCCCTGCCAGCAAAGAGTGGGCACCAGGGGGAAGGAGAGGGGCTTCTCTGAGCGTTGTCCCTGCCTCAATGACAGTGAGGTACTGATCACTTCAGAGAGCCGAGACCCATCCAGCAGCAGCCTCCGGATAACCTTCTTCCCCTCCCCGCCCACAACACCCTACACGTCTCACTTATAACCCTCCTGGGCGCAGCCGTGCGGAACAGCCCCACAGCCCACGCCGAGGGCCAGCCCCAGCGCCGGGGAGCCAGCGAGGTGACACAGGCTGCCCCCTGTAAAGTACCAGTACAACCTGTCTACCCTCAACCCCGTCATACCTGCCTGGGCAACAGGCACCACTCTGCCAGCTGCCCCTCGCTTGGAAGGGCTCTGACTGAGCTCCAGACACTCAGGGCTGCCCATGGGAGGAGATAACCCCTGCCTGGGTCACTCCTGCTGGGAACCACCTGGGAGAGAGCCCCACCAGCTCAGGAAGTGGGTTAGGGAGACCCCCCCTCCTCCTCCTCGTCCTGCAGCATCGCCAGCCAGGAGGAGTGAAGCCAAGTGTGTCTTCTGAGGCAGAGACATCTTAGCAAAAGCCATTGCTCTGTGGCAACACATGGAAATGTCCGACTGCGGTGACATGGCCACCCACAGGGACCTCAGACCTTGTCCTCCAGGGTTCTCTGCAGGTCCCACACACCCCTGGAAATGGGCTGGTGTCTGCCCCATGCCATCAACTGGAAGAGCAGAAGTGGGTTAAAAGCAGCATATCCATGTGTGCACCTAAGGTTTGGACTGCCTCTATTTTTGGGAGTCTCCACTCATTCACTGGGAGCCTTATGGGTTGGGCAGGACCCTCACTTGCAGCAGATACCAGGAGCTGGGGATGCTCAGCCCATCTTTCAATCTGACCCACAGTGTCTCACAAGGGGTCTCTGAAACCCACAGCAGCCAAACCCAAACAGTTTCCCGGAAAAACCCACATGCTGTGCCTGAGGTCACTCAGCAGCACCCGGCCAAGGCACCCTGGGGCACACCGGGCTCCCTCTGTCCCCGCTTCACACACCACAGCACAGCTGGGGGGGCACTCCTGTCTGTAGTCACCTGGTTCCTGCTCAGGTGTGGTGAAAATGGGGTCTGGCTCCTTCACTGCCCCCAGACCTCCTTTCTGGAAGAGGCTGCTGGTTCTGGATACATGTCCCAGACACAGCACAGCTGTTCCGGGGACTGCACTTGCCTTCTCCTATTTTAAGGGCAGGCAGCTTGTGTAGAAGGAGGGAACAGAAATCAGCATTGTGGGATGATGGCATCAGGAGGACATAGGCCATTGGGAACAGCCTCAAATTCACTCCCTGCAGCTCAGGGATCTCCCAGATCCATCCTCTCCATCACAAACCCTCCCAGTGCCACCCGGTGCAGCAGGGAGCCCCACGGTCAGAGCTCAGGCCCTGGGCAAAGCTTTGGTTCTGCTGATGTTACTGCAGCTGTTTGTCACTCGTTCTTGTGAGATAATAAATGAGCCTCGTTGCTGACCAGTGGCTGGTTTCTGTCCTCTTGCATTTGAGGAGCACCTTGGTGGTTCTCTGGGCAGCTGCCTCTCCCAGCCCAGCTGGGCTGCCGTGCCTCGGGTGCTGTCTGGGTGCATTCCCTGAGTGAGGGCAGGGAAATTGCTTTGTGTCCACATGAGCTAGCACCATCCTCCCCACCCTTCTTCTCCAGAGGGAAGAGCCAAATCACCCACCTTTATGCAACAGAACTGCACCAGCAGGGTCCTTCTCCAGATCCTGTGGACCAGAGCTACCTGCTGTACCCCATGATCTGCTGCTCAGGGGGTTGAGTTCATGAGCAGGACAGAGTCTGCTGCATGAAAGTTTAAGGACATCATATAACAGGGTCTCCCATGCAAAGCCACACTACCCAGACAGAGCCTGGCTCTGCTTCCCTCCTCTGCAGATGAGCCATGTAGTCTTTTCTCAAGAAGAAAAACTTGAGAGATCAGCAGAAAATCAGAGGAAAGGGATCCAAGGATTAGAGAAGAGGGTGGGAACCCCAAATGTAGTGACAAAATCCAAAGCTTTGCTATGGTCTTTAGGTGGGAATTGTGAAAAACATGGCCTGTTGTGAGACTTGAATCCTGATCCAGACTTGTAATATGCTACAGATGCTCAAAATCCGTTCTCATTAAAAACAGTGAGCCATTTTCTTCCATGTTCTTAGGGCTGCTCATGTGCACAGGACTGGGAAAGACTCATCCTAGGTCAATTCTCTTCTGAATGTTCCTTCAGAAGTGGGATCAGCCTGTTGGAGCAAGTCCAGGGGAGGGCTTCCAAGTTCATTAGAGAGATGGAGCACCTCTCCTGCAGGGAAAGGCTGAGACAACTGGGACTGTTCAGCCTGGAGAAGAGAAGGCTCCAGGGTGACTTAATTGAGGCCTTTCAGTACCTGAAGGGGCCTGGAGTGACAGGACAAGGGGGAATGGCTTCACACTGCCAAAGAGTAGATTTGATTAGATATTGGGGAAAAATTCTTCCCTGTGAGGGTGGGGAGGCCCTGGCACAGGTTGCCCAGAGAAGTGTGGCTGCCCATCCCTGGAAGTGTCCAAGGCCAGGTTGGACAGGGCTTGGAGCAACCTGGAATAGTGGAAGTTGTCCCTCCCTGTGGCAGGGGGTGGAATGAGATGAGCTTTAAGGTCCCTTCCAACCCAGGCCATTCTATGATTCTGTGATCCCCAGCATAAACCTGAATTCCCTAGCACATATCCTTACTCCATAAGGAAACCTCTAATTAGAAGAGACTCTAAAATAAACCCCACTGTCATTGACACAAGTCACAGTCCCCTGCTTAACTGAGCACAAGCTTGTCAGGGAGCAGGAATGAAACTTGTTCCCTCTGCTCCCCCAAGGCCACAGGAGCCCATCGGAGACCATTTAGAGCAAACACACCCTGAAGCCCTCTCTGAGATGTATTCCATGCAGGATTACTCAGGGGAAAGGAGGGAGCATAAACACAGAGCATGTTCTGTGCTCACCAAAGAGGTGCCTGAGAAACAGTAAAAGTTTATGGAACTGTAGAGGTGCAGGAAACAGAAACCAGCATCCTCCCATTGCCGCTGCAGGCCATAAATCCAAAGTACAAACTCTCTGGCAAATGTTCATTAAAGTGCCTTTCACCACATCTCTAACAGTGAACACATGGCTTTCCACCCTACCAAACACTAAATTCAATAATTATTAAAATAAAAAAGAAAAAGCAAACCTACACCACTCCATCTCCCTTCTTAGCAGGTGGTTCTGCCCATACTGGTGCCAGGCTTCCCACCTTCAGGCAAGCAGGAGTCAAACTGTGTTACCCACTTCTGATCACCAAGGGAAGTGTGAAACAACCTCAGCAGGCCCAGAACAGAGAGAAGTTCTCGTTCCCCATCCTCCACCAGCAAGAATTCATGAGGCTGCTCTTCTGCCTCCTAGACTGAGCTTTAGCTGCCTGGATACCTCCCTTCCATATGATCCTCTTCAAGGCCACCAGATGTTAGCATGAGCCTCCCAAAAGCAACTAGATGTCCTTGAGGCATTGTGAGCCTTTTCACTGGAGACAGGGCTCCCTTGGATTCCAACCTTTGGAAGGGGATGTGTGCCAAAAAGGGAGGGAGAGAGAAGTTTATGAACGGGCCCCTCCCTGTAGCAGGATTGCTCCCGGTTGGAAGAGGTCTGGCTGCCAAAGAGCCCCAGGCAGCAGCCAGTGAGCTGCACGTCATGGTTGGACAAGTTGGCTGTGACCAGTAGGTTAGAGAGGGCGTTCTCCCCCTCTGCTCTGCTCTTGTGAGACCTCACCTGCAGTGCTGCCTCCAGTTCTCAGGCCACCAACACAAGACAGATGTGGACCTGTCCAGAGCAGGCCACTAAGTTGATCACAGGACTGGAGCCCCTCTGCTATTGAGACAGGCTGGGAGAGCTGGGAAGTGTTCAGCCTGGAGAAGGAAAGACTCCAGGAAGACCTTAGAGCCCCTTCCAGTGCCTAAAGGGGCTCCAAGAGAGCTGGAGAAGGACTTTGGACAAGGGCCTGGAGTGACAGGACAAGGGGGAATGGCTTCCCACTGCCAAAGAGTAGATTTGATTAGATATTGGGGAAAAATTCTTCCCTGTGAGGGTGGGGAGGCCCTGGCACAGGTTGCCCAGAGAAGCTGTGGCTGCCCCATCCCTGGAAGTGTCCAAGGCCAGGTTGGATGGGGCTTGGAGCAGCCTGGGATAGTGAAAGGGGTCCCTGCCCATGGCAGGGACTGGAACAAGATGAACTTTAATGTCCCTTCTGGCCCAAATTGTTCAGCTTCTATGGTTTTTAAGTGAAGCTGGGTTGGGAGTCCCAGTGCAATAAGGTCACAGTTCTGAGCTGATGGGCACACACTGCAATAGTCTGAGTGAGCAACAGGCACAGGAGTGGTGGGACACGTTGAAAGGGAGGAGGATGAGGCCACACTGCCTTGTGGGCTGCATTTTGGCTGAGGAGGCTTATTGGAGACAGAGGCCTTGGGGGTGGCTGGGTGACAGGCAGAGCTGCTCTGGAAGCCATTGTCAGGGCTGGGCACCTTTGAGGTTTCCCCTGCACGTCAGCAAGGCACTGCCAGGACACCCTGAAGGGCAGAGATGGCATGTTTCAGGAGGATGTTGGCCCTGAGGGACCCGGAAGCATTGTCTAACAGGACAATGTGGAGGCAGTTTGTAGGCACACTCAAATGTCCATTTTTCACTCATTCAGCCCTCCTGGCTGTAGATGTGCAGCTCCTCTGAAACAAAGCCAGTGGAACAAGCACCCTACAGTGTTGTTTTTTCAATCTTATTGTGTTTTCCACCAACATTGTGATTTCTGGAAGACTGGGCCATGATTGGGAATGCTTGGGATGGCAGCACTGCCAAGGAGCAAACCGTGCATGGGATGGCAATATCTGGTACCAGCCTCCTTGGAGGCCAAAGGAAAACACACATTTTGGAGGATGAAAACCCATCTTTGAGACTGGGATGGACCACACATCAGGTCTGGCAGGTGACCTCAGCAGTTTTCACATTTTCAGGAAATCTCTTCCAAGCACACCCCAAGAACCATTACTGTCCCAGACATGAATGGGAACTTCCAGACTCTCTCATTCACAACAGGTTTGCTGGTTTGGACTCCTGGAAGCAAAACTGAGGCACTTCATCTTAGCTTTTTGTCTGTGAATATTTTGTTAGCTGTAATTCCTGCTGAGATCTTTTCCCTACCATCCAGACCCAATGTTTCTCCATATGGCCACAGTGCTTCCAGACCTGAATCCCCATACACTGCTTCCTTCCATCACAGGAAGGGGGTGCTGGTTGGTGTAGTCCAGAGCAGGAGTATCAAGAGGACCAAATGTATTGGCCTTTGTTCTCCAAGTGAAAGACTGTGATCTTCAATCTCCACTGCCCATGGTGGAGGTTTCCCTTGTATCTGCTGCATTCCATGGTCTCTGTCAGAGTTTCCAGGTGGAACAGTAAACAGTGGGCAAACTGGTACAGAAAAAGGTGAGAACTGATGGATCACAGAATCACAGAAGATGCCAAATTGGAAGGGACCCACAAGGATCATCGAGTCCAGCTCCTGGCCCTGCACAGGCCCATCCCCAAGAGTCACACCATGTGCCTGAGAGGATCATCCAAACACTCCCTGAGCTCTGGTAGCCTTGGTGCTGTGCCCACTGCCATGGGGAGCCTGTTCAGTGACCGGCCACCCTCTGGGGGAAGAACCTTTTTCTAATCTCCAACTTAAACCTCCCCTGACACAACTTCAGGCCCATTGCCTTGGCTTCTGTCACTGGTCTCCACAGAGAAGAGATCAGGGCCTGCCCCCCTTCTTCCCCTCACAAGGCAGTTGTAGATGACCTCACAGAGTCCTCAGCTCCAAGAGACACTGGGTTGGACCCCAAAGAGAGCAGGGAGCCAGGGCAGAGCAGGGAGCATCCACCTCATGGCATCCTGTGCTGGGTAAGGCCGTGCTGCCTCATGCAGCCAAGAGCTGGCTGTCCTCAGAGCCTTCAGGTATGAGCATGGTGACTGGGGATCCCAGGAATAAAGCCACAGATCCATCTGAAATGTGCCTTGCTTCCACCTGGGTGCTTCCCATGCCCAGAGGAGGGAGAGGAACCACTTTGAAAGGTGATAGACATGGTGCAGAGGAGGCAGAACTGCAAGGGGCTGAAGAGTTAACAGTTTGTTCTCATTTCTCTGGCCAGTACACTTTCCTCCTATTCTGGGAAGTATTCTGTTGGGAAGCAGAAGTTTTCTGGGAAATATCCTGCTCAGAGATTTCTTAAACCCTGGATGAAAGTGAAGTATGTGCAAAATCTCTCCAGCTATGTTCCCAGGTACACAGCAAAGTCCAGATCTTGCATCTTCTCTTCAGATGTATCGAGGATGTCATTGTACACACAACTGTCAAGCTGATCCTTGGGAAAAATCACAAGAAAAGCTGAGTGAAAAGCTAACCTGGAAAACAGGAAAAAGCTCCAGCTTCCTGAATGGCTCAAAACTGGAGTAGCTTCCCTGCAATTTGTGAGGAAGAAGAATCCCACTCAAATACTGGTCAGTGATAAACAGAGTTAAACACCTTGACCACTTCTGTGGCACCTCCCCTGATACATTATTAATTAGAATGTTTGAACTCCAAAGTGGGAAAGAAGACATGCTGTAGACAGAACCTTTTGGTGACTAAAACATGGAGAGTAAAAGGACACCTTTTCACCACTAAAAAATCAAACCTGCTCTTTCATTACTCAGTGCAGTTTCCATCACCCAAAAGTAAAAGGGCAGAATGCCAAGCTGCCAAAGTACTTCAACAATGTTAAGGAACTGTTCATTCATTTATGACTATCATCACACAGGGACTGCGAACATCAGGACAGTCAGAATCCATTTTTTATTTATTCCTTTTCAAAGTGTTCTGAAAGAAAAAGCAAAATAAAGAGCAGGACCCGCCAGGGGACATGGGAGATGCCGTCATCACAAGGAACACAGCTCTGTGTTTCAAAGTAATGAGTGACACCACATCAACAACAACCTAAACCCAGAGGAGACTGGCCAACCAGTCACATCACACAGACATATTCTAAGATCTTTTTCTTTACACCGATTAGCTGATTTCCTAAAGCATAAATCAAGTTGACAGCAAAGCCATCTACAAACTAATCTCACATTTTCTCCTACTCCTGATGACAGCATTTTCTTTGCTTAGGGAGAGTCTATATTCTTTGGGGTATTGTCTCCCTTCCTTGTCCAGCACTCTGGGACAGCCTTAGAGACAAAGAAAACTTTCAGCCTGTAGAACATGACCCATGGTCCTGATTCTTCCATTGTCCAACACACTCCCAGCCTCCAGTACAGTTTTCCCAGCACACTGTGAGGCACAGGAAGGAAGCAGAGGGAGAGGCACAGTTGGTCTCATCCAAACATACAGTTGACCACAAACACTGGAAATAATAATAATAATAATAACAATAATAATAATAATAATAATAATAATAATGGGGAGTTTACACTTACTGCTATGACTTTCACAGCCAAGATGTAGGAGAAAGCAAAGGACCAGGAATGTTGTGAGTAGCGGCAAAAACGGACTCCTCCTCTCAAAAACATCATTCTATATCCATGTTTGTACCATGGTGTGTGGGAAGAGCTGATCCTGAGTTGCTGCCAGTTCAGGGATAAAATCCAGCAGCTGCTCCACACCACCTAGGAATGGTTTGAGGTTAATTCTCAACAACAACAACAACAAAAGGTCACTTTCTTTATGGGTGATTTCCTGGACCAGGAGAGGAGCAGAGGATGGAGCCAGATGAGGCATTTTGGTGGCAATGACAACTTTTCCTAATATCATCTGTTCAGGAAACTACAGCCTTCAGCAACACAGCTAAAGTGACCCTGATCCTCAAGGAAAAAGCAGATGGTAAGCTGGGTCCCAATTTGCCATTGAGGTTCAAGGGGTGCCCAGAGGGAGCCCAGCCCTACACAGCTGGGCTCTTCCTCCCCTTTGCTGTGCTGCCCCACAGAGCCAATTAACAAACAGAAAAACAATTGCACCAAAAAATCTGCAGTGCTTTTAGCTCCAAGCCCTCAGGAAAAAAAGCCTTTTATGCTTTTAATTTTCTGTTTTTCTCCTGCAATTTTGCCAATTTAATCAATCAATTAAAATAACTGGATTATTTTCCTCTCCCAGCCCCTCTAATCCACCTCTTCTCTTCCTTCTTCTCCCACTCTCACATTTAGATCTTAATTTCCTTCTCCCCTCCTCTGTTTTCTTTTTTTTATACTTCTGGTTTGGAAAAGTTCCACAGCTGGAGTTTCACATTTCCTTTTGTCACCACATTGAAGACATTTGAGGAGCACAGTGAGGGGAATGTCACAATGGACACACACATGTTCAGTTACATTAGGGGCAAAGGAAAAAGAGACAAAAAGGCAAAGCAGGTTCCAGTCCAGTTTCCATGGCTTGGCTGGCCTTATTTGCCTTGCTGTGACTGCCTGGCTGTTCAAATTCTCCATCCATCCCCATCTTTCCGTCTTTGCTGCACCACTTCTTCCTCTTGCTTCACAGTCTTGTTTCTGTGAGTCCATTTCTGTTACAGACACCCCTCATCACCCCGCGCAGAATAAAATCACTTATAAGAGAAATAAAACTGCACCACAGATCTGAAGGTGTCAGGTGTGAGCCAAGTGAGCAAAGCTTTGAAGAGTCCAATTCTCTCTTTTAACAAGTGCTGGGGGCTCACTTCAAGAAAGACATTGAAGTGCTGGAGCACCAGGGGAGGTTCAGGTTGGACATCAGGAAGAATTTCTTCACTGAAAGGGTTTTAAGGCATTGGAAGGGGCTGCCCAGGGCAGTGGTGGAGTCCCCACCCCTGAAGGTGTTCAAGGAACGACTGGATGTGGCATCAGTGCTCTGGTCTAGTTGTCAAGGTGGGGCTCAGTCACAGGTTGGACTCAATGGTCTTGAAGTTCTTTTCCAACCTAATCGATTCCATGATTCTGTGAATAAGGAACATCCCAGAGCCCCAGAGGCTTGTGGGGGATGAGAGGTTTGACCTGACTGCAAGGCCTGTCCTGCTAGAGCCTTTCTGAGACATGAAGCATTAGTGGAATAGGCTGAGGAGATCTGTGCCATGACAGCCAGGCTGAAGCCCTGCACACTCTGCAGAGAGAGCACAAGCAGTGGTGGGGATGCACTGACAAGGCTGCACCTAGGCCAGTGTGAAGGAAATGGCAATTCCCAGGGGAGCACATGCCCATCACACAGAGGTTGGGCCTGTTAAGGAAACTTCCCTGTCTGCCCATCCAGGAGCCACTCTGGAAGTCACTCTCCCACCATCTGAGCTGTGACCAAGGTCCCTGCGCAGCTGCTCCCCCCCACACTGACACAGTCAGACCAGGTTTCCTCACCTGCTTGGCCACAGGTTTCCCATAGCAGAGCCTCAGACCTCCAGAGCCTTAAAATAATTTAATCATGGTGCAATAACTAAATAAAAAAGTAAGAGCTCGAGCTGGTGCATCTGAGGAGGAACCCGAACAAAGGAACCCCTGGGCTTTTATCATCTCACAGTCTAAGGGTGGGAAACTCTGGGGGTCATTGGCTCCTGCTGTGTCTCTGAGTGATGGGTCCCCTTGCTGGGCCACAGGTCCCCGGACCTTTGTGATGCAAAGGGTCAGCAGTTCACAGCCTCCTTTCCCCTGTTCACCAGAGCTCAACCTGCCGCTCTCACTGCACATGGACCCCAAGCCACCAGCACTGAATGGATTCTTTAACAGGCCAACCCTGTCACTGCAGTGCTGGCTGTTCCTGTGGCTGAAGTGGAGCACTGGTCCTTTGGATTTTACTCCTATGCCACAGCAGGAGCCCTCACCTGCCCTCCAGATCTCCACAGAACAAGCGCATTGAGCTCAGGATTTTTGGAGAGCCCCTTCTCCTGCAGGTTTATCTGAAAATCCCAGTCTTCAAACAACAAAGCAGAACACACAGTCAAGAAGCCACAGTCAGACACTGCACATGCTGCACCACCACCTTCCTTGTCCTCCATGTGAGCAAGAAACACCAAAAAGGTTTTGCATCAGAGAAGTTGTACCACACAGGCCGTTCTGTATCTCCTCAGGCAGCTGCAGATACCTTTAGCAGTTGGTATAAGGAGAGGGGGCAGAGAGAAAAGCATGGAATCATGGAATGGTTTGTGCTGGAAGAGACCTTAAAAATCATCTACACAGAAGTCTGGAGAGGCATGTCACAGGAAGAGGTGCTGCAGAAGCAGACCCCTTGAGGTCTGTGTTCTGGATCACAAGTAACAGATGCTAAATCCCCCACCCCAGGTCACTCACAGAACCTTTCCCCTCTCTACACAGCAGCTCTGGCAAGAGGTATTTCCTTCTCTAACTTAACTGAAGCCTCTTACTTACCTTCCTCAAACACCTGCCCCTGGCTTCTGACATTTCACTTCCACAGGGATCTTTTCTCCAACTCTTAGCAGCAGCTTCCTCCCCCTGAAATACCTGCTCTGCCATTGCCTCAGCTGTGATCAGGAATACAGACACATCCTGGAAGTCCTTTTTGTCCTTCCTAGCAGTCCCTAATGACTGCTGTTAACAAAGCCTAGGGGAGCTTATAGTGAAGTTAATTTTATCAACCAAGTGAAAGAGAGAAAAAAATCAGCATATAAAGTCCTTCATCCTAAACTGAGGGTCTGAGTTCCAAACACCATGTCCAGGGAACCAGCTCTCACCTCTTAATGCCTCCCACATGCTCAAAACGACAGCAGAAATTGCAGCTGCCTCACCATGTGCACACCATAGGGTGAGATGCAATTCACCTTCCAGAAACAAATCCTTCCAAGCTGAAAATGCCTTTTTTTTCAAATGACAGTTTTGCTCCAATGAAAACTTCTTAAAAGGGGGAAAAAAAACCCCAGAATCTACCAGAAGTTAGAGCTCACTAGAAACAGAACAAAGAGGGTTAACTAATGGTTCTGAGCTGGATGGGATTCATCCTGCCAGCCTTAGTGAGTCTGGGCTGTTCCAGTGCAGGCTGTAGAGTTTCTAGATTTGAAAGGGAAAGAAAAAAAGAAATTGGACCTTGGCTAACTCAAGGTGCCCAGGTAGAAGAGGCTGGACACACACACTGTTCCCAACAGGCTTGGGGCAATGACTCTCTGTCTTCTCCAGCGTGGTTCTGCCTCTCTCCAACCAGAAAACCTTCAAACTGCCCCACAGGCCCACTGCTGTCGAGTCCTGTGCCCCAGACTGTCCATCCCATACTTCTTGTGTCAGCACAGTGGATATGACAGCAAAACACACTGTATGACCCTTCCCAGGTTACACTGACATCCTCTATGGGTCACTTGGTTGTGAGTGAAATGGAAGGTCTTGATCTGGGTGAAAACCCACTCCATAAGGGTGAAGGGGAGGCAGAGACATGGTGGGTCCCACAGTTACTTCCTCACAAGATATCAGGGACATGGTCTCCCCTTGGTGCACAATCACCACGAGTGCAGAGGTGAGTAGATGTCCCTAAGGTACATGGCCATTGGGAGCACAGTCAGTTAAAGTGATAAGAGACTGATCCCAGTGGCAGCAGCTCCAGCCACTGGTCCCTGTGGCAGCCAGCAGGTGGCTTCTGCAGAGAGCAACACAGCCCCATGCCAAGGCCTGGGCACAGGAACAATTCCCAGATCCTGCTCAGTGTTGTACTGGACACAACATACTCATGTTTCAGCCCAGAAACCCTCCATGTCTGGGGCTGCATCAAACGAGCTGTGGGCAGCATCTGAGGGGGGGATTCTGCCCCCCTGCTCTGCTCAGGTGAGACCCCACCTGCGTCAGGCAGTGCTGCCTCCAGCTCTGAGGTCCTCAGTACAGGAAGAACATGGACCTGCTGGAGCAATTCCAGAGGAGGCCAAGGAGATGCTCTGAGGGCTGGAGCCCCTCTGCTCTGGAGTCAGGCTGGGAGAGTTGGGGCTGTTCAGCCTGCAGAAGGGAAGACTCCAGGGAGACCTTAGAGCCCCTTCCAGGGCCTAAAGGGGCTCCAGGAGAGCTGGAGAGGGACTTTGGACAAGGGACGGAATGACAGGACAAGAGGGAATGGCTTCCCACTGCCAGAGGGCAGGGTTGGATGGGATTTTGGGGAGAAATTCTTCCCTGTGAGGGTGGGGAGGCCCTGGCACAGGTTGCCCAGAGAAGCTGTGGCTGCCCCATCCGTGGATGTGTTCAAGGCCAGGTTGGACAGGGCTTGGAGCAACCTGGGCTAGAGGAAGGTATCCCTACCCGTGATAAAGGTGTAGAACAAGATGTTCTTTAAGGTCCCTTCCAACCTAGGCCATTCTGTGGTTCTGATACTCAAATACTGCCCTGGGAAGCTTAGAGGGACCATTCATTATATTCTGTTTGGAGGTGTCAGAGGAAACCCCAGGGGTCTTTCCAGCCACTGTCACACACACACACACACACACAGAGTTTATGCAGTTCTTACAACACCGGGGCTGGGAAGAGCCTTTCCCTGTGGCGCTGCAGGAGCAGCCTCGGAGCTCCCCTGCCCTCGCGTGGCGCTCGGGCACTGCTGCAGCTCTGCTGTGGCTGAGCCACATCCCAGACACGTGTCACTGCAGCGCCCTCAGCAGAGGCTGGGCAAGATGCTGTGCTCCTTCGGGCCATTCCGATTGTGCCTGACAGATCCGATCCAGTGAACACCCACATCACCCCCACAGACACGGGCCATCCTGGAGGGCAGTTCATCCTCGGAGGCTGTTTTAAGCGCTTCCCAGATCACCCTTGTGAGACATCTCTTACAATATTACTGAAGACATCCCCTAAATCCAGAACCTCGATCTGACTCTAAGCCCTCACCTAAAGGACAGAACCAATAAGAATTCGAAAAATTATCCCAAGTCCCAGCCCAGGAACCATTTTGTGACTCCTCTGAAAGCTGGAAAAAATCCTGGACTACAGACCCAGCACACCAGAAACCACAGCCAAAGGCAGTTATGAAAATATATAGATCTAAGGCCCCAGCAAAGCAATTTATCAAAAGTCTCAGTGACCCCATTGAAGAGACATTTAGAAAACGCCCTTAGGGCATCACTGATGAAACAATTGTGAAAATCATCAAGGCAGTTGTAAAGAGTCAAACCATATGGATTTAGTGGGAACATCTCGGTGATTCTAAAATTGCCCCAAATAACACTGCATAGAAGCCATTTTGGAAGTGATCTGTAATGTCAAAGCATAGCAATAAACACCCCATTAAAAGGACCATAAAAACAAAACCAACCAAAAAATCCCACAAAGCATCCAGTATTAAAAATCTTTTGTGTGATTTTTGGAAGTATTCTCATGGGGGCCTTTTGAAGGGATTTGTACAATGATCCTTCCATTTTTTATGGTTCTACTTACAATGGCTCCCCTGTGGGAATTTGGGCTTACTCTTGATAGCTCCTTGGCAGTATTTTTGGTCTCCTCAGTGTGTTTTCACAATAGCTCCATAATGGAGGAGGGGTATTTTTACAAGAGGCATTTCTTAGATTTTTTGGAGACAGTTTACATAATGGTTATGTAATGGTGTCTTGGGGGAGGATCAGAGATGTGATTTAAAGTGTCTCAGTGATGTTGGACTTGCGAGTATTTTCCCTGTTAAGTCTCATTCATGGGACCCATTTTATGCCATAAAGAACAAAGAGGAGACAATGGTAATCACAGGGTTCCCACTCTGACTCCAGTTGCAGGGAAGGGTACAACAGCCACATTGCAGACAGCTGAAGGTGGCATCACCCCACAGTTCCCAGGGGAACAAACTGAATCTGCCATGAATATTTCCATCCATGACTGCAACAATTCCAAATGGATCACTTGAGATGGTCCATCGGTGATCCAGGGCAATACTGACTCCCCTACAGACAAAATCAGCAAAGGAGGAAGAGTGGGGTGGCCCTGGAAGACTAACAGCCATGAGGAGTCAGGGTTCAGCTGATCACAATCTGGTAAAGCAGCCAAGGCCCTCCAGGTGATGCATCTTGTTACTAAACTGAAACTGCAGCCAGTTTTGTATGGTTGGCCCTTCTAAAAGAAGTGCCCCTGACATGAGAGCCCTGCCCAGAATCATTGCTTCTCTGACCAGAGAAGGCACAGCTGTGAGATGACAGCGTGGGGATATCTGCTCAGGCAGGGGATGTTCTGACTCCCTCCCTGGGCTGCAGGCAGTGACCATCACCTCCAGCAGCATTCCTGCCCCAAACTGAGTCATGTCTCCTTGTCCTCTACCCTCCCTGTTCATGCTGTTGGTGCCCACACACATGGCCACTCCTCCCAGACTTGAGCATGTCCTCATGGATATCTGAAAAGTTCAGATCATGGAAACCACCCAAGCCTTGACAAAGGCCTTATGTCTGGCTAGGAGGAGGCTCCTGTTTGACTCCCAAGTCTAAAGCACTAATAACTTTTAAGACCCATGCCTGAGATTCCTCCTTATCCCCTCACAATCTGTCCTGGCTCTACACTTAGGAAATACCACCAGAGGTTCATTGGAAACTCCCTTCCACAAATTTCACATAGCAGTCACAGAGAAATGCTGCCCTAGATGGACAGCTGCAGTCTTGTTACTCACCTGAGTTGTTGGTGGGTTTTATTGTCATGATTATCATCATCATCAGGTGTCTGCAGCCTTGCCAATAGCCTGGGAAGGGACCTTGTGCTGCTGTATCAGCTGGATGGCTCCCAGTTCTCTTCACAGCTCCAGCAAACCTCTTCCAGCCATGAGAAACAGGGATAAAAGTGCTTCCCTGCAAAGCAGAAAAGCAGGGGGGGATGTTGTGTTTTCTTCACAGATTTTGTAGAGGGGTATTGAACCAGAGAAAGTGGAAAAGGAAGAGTTGAAGGTATTGTGGAATATTTCAGGAGAGCTATGGGTGAACATGAACCACAACTGTGACAGTCACAACCCCTGTACCTCTCAAGGATGGAGCCCAGGCTCGTTCCCTCTTCTACCACTCCCTTGACAATGAGCACAAGTTTCTCACCCAGGTCTCCAGCTGACTTGCTCCACAGTGCAGCCAGACTCTAAACTACCGTGTGAGAAGTGGAGGATCAAAGAGTCTGGGTTCTTCCATGATCACAGCCACAATAATCTTGCCCATCCCAAACTGGTAAACCAGCACTGAAGAAGAATCGGGAGCTGCCTGTTGCTGCTCAGGCTCGAAGGAGAGTCTGAGTGTGCAGACCCTGGCCTGTTTTTCCAGGAATATCAGTTTCTCTGACCTAAGAAATCACATCTTCCTTCTTTTCAACTGAAGAACATCCAGTGGGCAGCTGGACGGGAAGAGAATAAAGGTATTTCTTAATCCAGGGCTTGCAACAGGAGCAGAAATTTTTCAGTAATTGTATTTTTCTCCTGGAAACTGCAGCACAAAGATTGGCAACAGATTCATGTCCTCAGATAAGCAGCTCCATGCAGGAGCTGAAGCCAGGAGGCACTTGGCAGTAGCCTTTGAGTGCCTCTGGCTGCTAGAGGATTATGCTCTAGAGGATGAACATTCTCTAAAGGATATTCCCAAATCCTGTGATGGCTTTTGTCAATTTTGACCTAAGTGACTCACAGTCAACCCAGTTCCAATGTTTCCTCCTCTTCCTTCTCCAAATCATCCCTCCTCCCGTAACACCTGCAAGCATGGAGAACATGTCTGGTGTGAGACCAAAGGGATGAGAGTCCTGAAAAAAAAGGAAACTTCTAAGAACAGAATCTTCAACATAAAATACTTTCTTTGATAATTAACAATAAAACACATCAGTTTTGTGTCTAGAAATACATGAGCCTCCAAAAAACTTTTTATAACTAAAGTATTTAAAATAATTTTTTTTTCATAAATCAGAATTGTTTGTAATGGTCTTGCCTCTATTCAGGCTAAAGCTCTGTCCTGGGCACGTCTGGTTTGTGTTTCCAGAGTTCTTGCACACCTTCATTCCTCTAACAGCACAGAGCACTGCCTGGCTCACGCTGACTCCGGGAGTCCCTGGGGGGTGTGAAGGCAGACAGGCCTGGCCTGGCTCTGTCCTGTCTGTCTCAGATGAACCCTCAGCTATTCCCAAATCCGTCTATCTGTTCCCTGGGGTTGGGCCACTGGGAACCTCATCTCAGTGTACTCAACCTACAGGACCTGCAGACACAGACCCTGTGTATTCATTCGGATTTGCAGAAAACCAGGTTTGCTTGGCAGTGGGAGAGCAGCTTCCCCAGCCTGCCTTGTGCAGGAAATACTGAGCCAGGACACATTGCAGCCTTGGAGAGCCAAGCCAGAGCACCTGCTGGGGAACTGTGCCCCTGATGTCCCAGCACAGGGCTGGGAGAATACTTGAGTCACCAGGAGAGCTGTATTTTGCTCAGGCCATTCTGCAGGAAGTCCTGGGGGAACAAGAGCTGGCCTGAACAGCTCTGCTGCACGTGAGACTCAGCACCATCTACCCCAAAGGTCATTCCACCACATTCCAACTCTTCAATCCAACCCTGTCCCTGAGAGCATTGTCCAAACACTCCCTGAGCTCTGGCAGCCTTGGGGCTGTGACCACTGCCCTGGGGAGCCTGTTCAGTGCCCAAACAGCCTCTGAGGGAAGAACCTTTTCCTGATATCCAGCCTAAACCTCCCCTGACACAGCTCCAGCTGTTCCCTCAGGTCCTGTCACTGCTCACACAGAGCAGAGATCGGTGCTGTCCCTCCGCTCCCCCTCCTGAGGAAGCTGCAGATCCTGAGGAGGTTTGACCTCAGGCTCCTCCAGGCTGAACAGACTAAGTGACCTCAGCCACTCCTCGTATGGCCCCTCTAGATCCTTCCCCATCCCTGTGTCCCTCCTTTGGACACTCTCCAATAGCTTCAGATCCTTCTCACATTGAGGTGCCCAAAACTGCTCCCAGGACTCAAGGTGAGGCCACACCAGCTCAGGTGGTAGGGGAGCCATGGATTGTTTCAAACAGGCCTTCAACACTCTCAGAAATTTCATCTATATCCTTGAAAAATCAGCATGAGGTGGATACAGAGGCTAATTTAATGTGTCTGTTGGGAAACAAGGAGCATGTGGAGACGAGCAGTGGGCAGGCATATTATGGCTCTTTGCTCCGTTACTCCAGGCTGTATCTCTCATGCACTGACAGTGTGCTCTGCCACTCTGGTCACACATCCCTACTGACTTCAAGCTCCAGGAGAACCAGATGATGATGTAGTCTGACAAACATACTGGTACCTGCCTCCAGCACAATAATTTCTGCTTGAATTGGGTCTACAGAACGAGGCACTGCTGATTTAAAGATCCCCTGTGGCCAAGCATCTGCCAGCTCTGAAGGCAGTGGTAAACTGTCCTCCTTGCTAAACACTGAATTCTCACCTCCAGC
The DNA here is from genome assembly GCF_001715985.3 of Manacus vitellinus. Taxonomy (NCBI): domain Eukaryota; kingdom Metazoa; phylum Chordata; class Aves; order Passeriformes; family Pipridae; genus Manacus; species Manacus vitellinus. The sequence goes on along the minus strand of NW_021940585.1, from coordinate 974,431 downwards.
TGCTGGGTATTGCCAATGCTTTGCTTGCTTAGCATGGCTGAGGTCAAACAAATCCCCCAAACTCTCATTCCACATACAGCCTCCAAACAGACTGACCCTGCCCCCAGGCCAGGATAAGGTCTTAAACTCCATGTACAGATTTTCTTAAGTTGTAATTTGTTCTACATTTAGCTGGGAATTTATCTCAGGTTGCTGACAAGGACCGTATGTACAGATTCAGGTTTTTAAATCCATCCCCAGGCAGGATGGAAGCGAGCTCGAGGGCAGGGGGGAGCGGGGGTGGCTCAGGGCTGTCAGCTGGAGGTGATCTGCTGGAGATGTTGAGATGCGTGTGTGGGAAGAGATCAAAAATAGCGTTCATTTAAAAATCCTGGGATACTAAAGCAGTCTCCCGCTGCCTCTCTCCCAACTTGGCTCCAGCAGCCCTCGGAGAGCCAGTTCCAGGGGGTTCATCCTGCAGGAGCGGCACATGGGGGTGGGGGGCACCACACAGCCCATGCCTGGAGCTCTGTGAGGGCTCTGCTGCAACAGAGAATTGAGACTCATGGAATCACAGGATCCTTAAGTTTGGAAAAGCCCTGTAAGATCACTGAGTCCAACCCTTCCCCCAGCACTGCCATGCTGTTCACCACTAACCCGTGTCCCAAAAGTGTCACATCCACAGGTTTTTTGAGCGCTTCCAGGCATGGTGGCTCCACCACTGCCCTCGGCAGCCTGGGCCAGGGCCTGATCGCCCTTTCAGGGAAGAAATTTTCCCCAACATCCAACCTAAACCTCCCGGGCTGCAACTTGAGGGCGTTTCCTCTTGTTCCCTGGGAGCACAGCCCGACCCTCCCCTGGCTCCCCCTTCCTGTCAGGGCGTTGCAGAGAGCGAGAAGGTCCCCCCGAGCCTCCTTTTCTCCAGGCTGAGAAAGCTTTCCCCCAGCTCCCTGAGCCGCTCCGGTGCTCCAGCCACCAGCCCTCCCAGCCGCGGACACGCTCCAGCCCCATCCCTGTCTCTGCGGGGCCCGCGGGGCCGCTAGGGGGCGCTGCGGGCGGCCCGTTGCCCGGCAACGCCCGGCACTCCCGGGGCGGGCTCGCGGCGCGCGCGATTGACGCATCAGGGCCGGCCGCGCGGGAGAGGGGAAGGCGGACGGGGGGGGGGGCAGGATCGAGTGGTGCGGGCCGGGACCTCTCCCTGCGACGGTGAGTGCGGCCGGGCCGCGTTGGGCTGGGCTTGGCTGGGCTGGGTCGAGCCGAGCCGGGCTGCCCCCCCCCAGGCGGGTGTGGCCGCCGCGGGGTCGCGGTGGGCGTGGCGGGGCGGGGCGGGCGCTGAGAGGGCGGGCGGGCGGGGGCGGCAGCGCCCCCTGGCGGCGGCGGGGCGCCCGTGCCATGTGGCCGTGCTGGCTGTGCCCGCAGGTGCCGCGCGCCATGGCCCCCCCCAAGGACATCATGACCAACTCCCACGCCAAGTCCATCCTCAACGCCATGAACGCCCTGCGCAAGAGCAACACGCTCTGCGACGTCACCCTCCGCGTGGAGCACAAGGACTTCCCGGCCCACCGCATCGTCCTGGCCGCCTGCAGCGACTATTTCTGCGCCATGTTCACCAGCGAGGTCGGTGCTGCCGCCGCCGCCGGCCCCCTGGGTGCTCCGTGGGTGGAGGAGGCAGGGCCGCCCGACGCTCGGGCTGCCCTCTGGCGAGCTGCTCAGCAGCTGGGCCAGGATCCCCCTCGTGGTGGCCCAGGATTCCCTTGTGGTGGTCTTGGGAGTCCCCTGGGTACTCCCCGTGGTGGCCCAGGATGCTCCCATAGTGGATCTTGATCCCCTCATGGTGGCCCTGGATTCCTCCATGGTGCCCCAAGGTCCCCCCATGGTGGCCCTGGGTCTCTCTGGTTTCCCCCATGGTGCCCCAGGGTCCCTCCGTGGTGGCTCTGGGTCTTTCTGGATCCCCCCATGGTGGCCCTGGATTCCTCCATGGTGGCCCTGGGTATCTCTGGATTCTCCCACAGTGACCCTGGATTTCCCTATGGTGGCTCCAGGTCCCCCCATGGTGGCCTTGGGTCTTGCTGGATCCCCCCCTGCTGGCCCTGGAGCCCCTCGTGGCGATTCTGGGTCCCCTCATGGTGGCCCCAGAGCCCTTTATTGTGGCCTGGTGTGGAGCTGGAGGTTGTACCTGGGACTGTGGTCCTGAATCATGGTGTGCTGGGACCACCCTGTGTCCAGCGAGCTGGCAGACTGAGCTGCCAAACCAGGGGGTTCTGATACATTTACTTATTTTTCTAGTGGTGATTTGTGGTTTCTGTGGTTCTGGGCATCTTTCCTGCCAAGGGCAGCAGCCCTGGTGTGGAGCTGTGCGAGCAGTGCCTGGGGAGTGCAAGGGAGGAGGGGGTTTGACAGCTCCCCTTGGCACTGGCTGAGCAGCTGGTGCCTGCTGTTGCTCGTGCTGTGGAGGTGTCACCTCCAGCACTGGGGCTGGGGTGACTGAGCCCCAGATCTGCTCCACCCAGCAGATCCCACCTGAGAGCACCTTGGCTCTTCCTGGGAGACTCGCACTACCTTTGTGCTGTTTCCCTGAGTCACTGGCAGGTGCTGTTTGAGCTAAAACTGGCACTCGTTTGTGCTGTTAAACATCAGATGCTTTACCTGGCTTTGTCTTTTATAAGTTTGAATCAATTTTTTGTGGCTTTTTCTTGCAGAAGATGCTTTCCTTATCCTACCACCTTTCCTATTAGCAGGGAGAAACATTAACAAGTAGCTCATAGGTCCTAAAGCCCTCCCTGCTAGCCCAGGAGTCCTTGCAGCAGAGAATTATTTTGTTCTTTGTTTTACCCAGCAAAGAAGGCTGTGGCACAGCTCTCTGTGTGCCCACTGCTCTCAGTGCTGTCAGGGAAGCAGGTGTTTCAGTTTTTACAGTCCTGTGCAAAGCAACCAAAAGAAGACGTGTGGCCTGATCACATACCAATATATTTTTTGGTCCACATCTTCGTGAAATTTGTAAATTCATCAGGTTTATGCTCTTTCTCTGCATAAAGGAAATGTAATTTAAAGCAAAAATTACACAAAGCAAATTCAATCCCTGGAGGCTGAAGTTCTCTGTTCTCCAGTAGCTCCAGGTGCACAGCAGTACAGCAGAGTGTCTCTGCTTCTTTGGGTCTGCCTCCGCATTCCTGTCAATGCTTTTGACTTCTGGACTTCCTCTAGGCAGTGTGCAGAGATCCAGTCACTCCATGTGCTCCAGAACATTCTTTGTGGCTGCTCACAAAGGCTGAGGGTTGATGTGCTTTGAATCTGAGCTGAGCTGTGTCTCCTTCCTTCGTTAATTGTTCCTTCGTTAATTCCTCGTGTTAATTGTAACATCTTCATTGAGAGATGTAGTTCTTCCTAGGAATGAAATTCTTCCTTGGAAAGTGGACAATAGACAGGATCACTTGCTCTCTTCCACTGCAAACTGCCTTTGCTTTAAGGGTTTTGCTTCTTTTGCTTAGTTTGTATTTCTTCCAAATTTGGGGTTTTTCTGCATGGAAACACTAAAGTGACCAGCCTGCCAAGGGGCACGCGATTATGAAGTGTTTGTGGGAGAGCTCCCTTCCAGGAAAGGGCAGTTTGGTAAGCCTCAGAGTGGACCTGCTTCCTGTGTGTCCTGGGGGGTGTGATGGGACAGTGCTTGGGCACTCTCCAGGCACTTGTGGGTGCAGTTTGGCCGTGGCTGGGACTCGAGGGAGCTCAGAGTGCCATGTGGTGTCATGGGCTAACAGTCCATGGCACTTCATCGCTCCCCTCCTGCCAGTCTGGGGACTGCTTGGCTGCTCTGATGTACCAGATTGGGGCTGCACAAGGCTTTGTTCAAAACTGGTCCCAGGGTTATGCCACAGCATTCCTGGTGTTATGTCCCAGGTTTATGCCGTGGCATTCCTGGTGCCACATCTGTGCATGGCCAGGACAGCACTGAGACTGTCAGAAGACATTGTCATAAAGAGCTGCCTTTGCCCATCCCTGTCTCTCTAGTTTCCTTCCTTCTCTCACTTCTGACTTTAACATTTTAAAAACTTATCAGTCTTGCTTGGTATTAATTTCATCCCATTTTCAGTTCCCGTTTTCCAGAACAAGAAGCCACTGATCACCTGATGAACTCAGGCTCTTTACAACACTTTCCTTTGCCCCTGTGCTGAGCAGTGTGGGAGAACTGAAACACCATCAGTTTTACCTACAGAGTTGTTCTTGTAGTAAAAATTGCAGAGCATTTTTAGCTCCCCTGGACCCCGGTTGTGCACTGACATTTGTCTGTGTTTGGTCAAGTTAACATAGCTTGGGATCTCTTAAGAGCTGATTGTTGTCTCCACCTCAGAAAGAAACTATTCTGTCTTCTCTTGTTGGCTGTGTTCTAGAAACTGAAGGGTTCTTGTCCCCTAGAAGGTGGAGAAATACTATTCTGAAAATAAACAACTGCTGTTTCCAGGTTCTTACATGGTCAATGTCACTGCACTCTGGAGCGAAGTGAGCCACATCTTAGAACTGTCGTGCCAGCATTTCACTTCCCCTGCAAGTAAGAAGAAATTGGGGTTTGTTCCAGTGTACTTTTGTGTATCTGCATTAGTATAGGCAAAAACGAGAAGTGGCCTTGGGTAAGAACGTAGTTCCTAAATTGTAGGCCTTTTGTCCTGCAGAGTGAGTTGCATGATTGTCGTGGTTGAGCCCCAGCAGCACCCAAGCCCCTCACAGCCACTCACTCCCCCACCAGCGGGACCAGGGAGGGAGTGGGAAGGGTAAAAGCTGGAAAACTGGATGGGTTGAGATAAAGACAATTTAACATGGAAAGCAAAGGCAGCACACGGAAGCACAGCAAACCCAGGAATCCACTCCCTGCTTCCCATGGGCAGGCAGGTGTTCAGCCACCTCCAGGAGAGCAGGGCCCCATCATGTGTGATGGTGACTTGGGAAGACAAACACCATCACCCCAAACATACCCCCCGAGTTCTTCTTCCCCCCATTTAATACACTGAGTACGATGTCCTGTGGTCTGGAATATCCCTTTGGTCAGTTTGGGCCATCTGTCCTGGCTCTGTCTCCTCCCAACCTCCCATGCACCCCCAGCCCCCTCACCAGTATGAAAAGCAGAAAAGGCCTTGGCTCTCTGTGATCACTGCTCAGCAATAACAAAACCATCTCCATTATCATCCCTGTGTTCAGCACAAATCCAAAACACAGCCCCATGCCAGCCCCTGGGAAGGACATTAACTCTGCCCCACCCAAACCCAGCACAGTGATTTGTGGATGGAATAGAAGAGACAGCAACATTGTGTTTCACAACACAGCTTTGATCTGCAGCCCCTGCCTTAAGGCTTTCAGCAACTTGGTCATCCTGGGATAAAACTCCTCGAAGTGACTCTCCTTGATTGTGGAAATGTGTCTTCCTGGATGCTGCAGTTGATTTCGGGATCTGTACTGCTGCACGCTTTTTATAATGTTAGAAATGTGCTTGTAGGAGGGAGGCTCAATCCCTCACTGCTCTACTCCCTGCTGGTGAGCAGAGCTCTGATATTAAACAAGGGGGGAAACTGCTCTGAAATTCCAACAACAGAGATGTGCCTGGTGCCACTGAACACCCAGGAAAGGAAACACTGAACACCTGAGAGAGGAAAGCCTGGGTGTTGATTAGCACTGTATGACCATAATTTTGCGTTCTGAGTCCAAATATGGGGCAGCATTGATGAACAAGGACTGTGTCCCAGCAGCCCAGCACTGAGCACTGCAGGCAGTTCTCTAATGCTGCACACACAGGTTTGAGCTCAGCTCAGGGTCCTCGTGGGATGAAAAGTCTCCAAGGCTGAGAGAATTGGGGTTGTTCAGTCTGGAGAAAAGAAGGCACCAGAGTGTCCTAATTGTGACCTTTCAGTACCTGAAGGGAGCTGACAAGAAAGATGGAGAGAGACTGTTTCCAAGGGTCTGGAGTGACAGGACAAGGGGGGATGGCTTCCCACTGACAGAAGGTCCATGGGAGGTCCCTTCCAACCCAAACCATTTCACAATTCTATATTCAGAATCAAGTTGTCTCCACCCTGAGATCCTTCTTTAAGGTATGATGTTAGGATCCCAATTCTGCATCACATACATTATGTGAAGTTACTTGAAATACTTCCTTCCTTCCTTCCTTCCTTCCAGGCATCCTTAGCATGTGAGTAAACTGTGAGCAAAATAACAACCCAGTAGTGGAACGCAGCAGAAATATAAAGGAAGCAGGAAGTGATCATCTCTGTGGTTTAGTGTTGTCCCCATGGTTTGTGTCGTGGTCAGCAGAATAGAGAGTATGTGCATGCCTGATTACTGAATACTGGTTGTGGGTCAGGAGCTTCTTTACCAGTTCCAGGCTGATGTGTGAAGAACTGATGCTTACAAGTACCAGGAGGTCTGGTGGTCTTGTAACCTCCTGTCAACAGAAGTTTGTAACTTCTTTTTTTCTAAATATGCTTGGTCTGTGTCTCTATTTGCTTATTGGAATCATCTGAACATCTTGTCTGATCAGTTCTGACCTTTGGTGACATCTGTGTCCTTTGTGCTACCAAACAGCTTAGTCTTGTTTTCAGAATGTTTTCTCTGACCCAAAGCAGGAATTGGTTTTAGCTTCTGAATGCAATGCCTGGCCTGTCACACAGCAGGTCAGACAAGGTAATTTGCTGTTTCCCTCCTGACTCTGAAAGTCATAAAGTTTATTCACTGAGTCAACAGGCTTGAAAGGCCTCTTCCCTCAAATTACTTCTAGGTTCACCATTACCTCCTGCACTTCTCTTCTCTGCTGCAAGTGTATCTCTGCATCACAGGCAGGGCTCAGTCCCAGCAGACATCCCTTCCCTTCTCTGCTGTGCCAGCGAGTGCCTCTGCAGGAGCAGCTTTCACTGCTCTTTTCTGTACTTCTGTATCACCTCCTTTTTCCCCAGCTGTGGCAAATTCGAAGCCCAGCGATCATGCTTTCTGCTTCCTGAGTCTCTGCCCAACTGGCTGTACCAGCTTTGGGCTCATTCCTGGCAAGAGAAGCCATGGGCTTTCATCTGCTCACTCTGGTGCTCCAGAAGTCAGGTTGGTTTTGCAGCGTGTGGCAGGGAGATCGTTGTCTGCTGAGGTCCAGCCGTGCTGCCGAGCTGGCAGCGATGTGCAGGCTGTGATTGCTGAGCCCACCTGCTGTTCCACTGCTCAGGAACCATCAGGTGCTGTGCCTGCAGCTCTGTGGTGGAGGCACTGAATCACAAAGCTGATGCTCTGTGAAATATAATCTCAGTTTTGTGCAAATTTGGTGGATTCACAGAATTTGCTGTTCCCAAAGATTGACCGTTGAGAGGATAACATTCCTTGGAAAAAATAGTTTTCCAAAGTGAATCATAGAGGTGATAAAATAGTCAGGGGACAAAGTCTGTATTGTGTAAGTGCATATATTGTCATTTTACTTTCAAATATTTAAGATAAACCCACATTTAACCTTAACTTTCTGGCCTATGGTCATTCTTTTTAGGAACCTTCACCATAAGCTTGCAGAATGGATGAGGAATTGACCAGTGTAGAAAGCTTTTTGGTTTGGTTTGGTTTGATTTTAGAGCAGAGTGGTGATGATGTCCAGGTGTTAGAAAGGAAAATTACATGTTGGTAGAATTGCCTTGTCAACTTCTAGAGCTGGATGTGCTTCAGTGATCTCAGACCTGGGGGAGGTTACCAAAACTTGGGCAGAAGGATGTGCTACTGATAGTGGGCACAGAGATGCCAAATTTCCAGGCCACAAGGACACTTGGCAGAACCCCCAAGATAAGGAAGAAACTAAGAAAGCCAACTCAGTAACTGTACTGAAATCAGCTCCAAGTGGGTAGGAGGTAATTTTGGCAGGGGCAGATCCTGACTACCAACCCATGGACCACCAACTCCAGAAACACCACCTCCCATCTCCCCTCTACCCTGTTCTCCCACCTCAAAGGAAGAGAAAGACTGAGAATGGGACTTCTTAGCATAAGAAACAAGGGAATCATTAACCAATAGAAGATACAATGCTAATTAATAAGAGAACTAGGCAATTTGTAGCCAATGAGCATAATTGCCTTTGTTTGCTAAAATGTATAAACAGTGAACAGTTTTGCCAGTCCTGTGCTGGCACTGGGGATTGACCACCTGGCTCCCCTTTCTGCACAGAACTGAAATAAATCAAATACCTCAACTCTGGATGTGGATTGGCCTCTTGCACACTGGGTGACAGAACCTGTTTGGGGATAACAGTGAGGAGGGGAGCCCATGAGAACTGCAGGGTGTTACACACATCCAGCCCAGAGAGGAATTCCCCTGGACTGTTCTTTGGAGTAAAGGCTGGAGTTACTGCTTGGAGGAGAGGGTTTAGTTGTCTTACACAGATGACACATGTAATCTCTGCTCACTCTGATCTCAGCTGGCAGGTTTTACAGTGCAGTGTGACTGTCCTCCTGATCCATAATGAACTTTATCTTACTCATCCTGTAAGTGAATTCTGTAGGGAAATTCCCTCCTTCTTCTTATTCTTTCAGTGAGCCCAAAAAGAGAAAGGACAAATCTCTATTGAAACCTCTCTGACAGGTCTCATTTTCAAACCTGCTGAGTGTTGTGGGATTTCTGATCACATTACTAAAAAATATAGCTGTGTGTCCCTTCTAATTTGCAGCTCTCGGAGAAAGATAAACCCTGTGTGGATATCCAGGGCCTGACAGCCTCCACCATGGAAATCCTGCTGGACTTTGTATATACAGAAACTGTGCATGTGACAGTAGAAAACGTCCAAGAACTGCTCCCAGCAGCATGTCTGCTTCAGCTGAAAGGTAATTTAAGGAGCAGCACATATTGCATAGTTGCTGCTGTTTAGGTATTTGGTTTGTGTGACCCTCTGTGAATGGAAGAGAAATTGGGGGAGGAATTATAAGTAGTTACGTCAAACTCCTGTTTCCTTGTGCTCTGTGGTCTCGTTGGTAGAGGAACTGACTTGGGTGCAAAAAAAGATGATAAAACAGGTTATTGTTCCATGCTTTGGGCTGCTGTATAGGAGTATTCCAAAGAGGCATTGTGGGCTGTAGCACATAAATGTTACAGCTCAGTCAAATTATTATACTAGGCAAATCCTAGATGTCATTTGACCTGCCATCACAGGTCAATAACAAACTGGTTGATGTCATTGCATGTGCACCTGTGGAGCTATTCTGGGCAACTATCCCAAATCCCAGGCAGCTTACCCAAAAATTATCATAGAAAACCTAGAAATTTGGTAGTCATATCCACTAGCAGATACATTTATGGTTTATAATCTGTGAAAGTGAGTACAACTCGCATTGGAGTCTTTTCCTAGTATCAGATTGATGTTATTTTTTCATTTAAATAGGACAGCCAGAGCTCAAACCAGCCCAGGCACATGGTCTGTCTGGCTGCCACTGAGTGTCCTCACCTGCTCCAAAGCAATACCTGCATGTCTGTGTTTCTGTAGTATTTCTACTTGTTATTTGAGTTGGGTTTTTCATTATTGTTTAGAAGTTTCTTCTTTGAAGCCCTTTCCAAAGCAGTGGATTGACAGTAAGCCTGCAGCGCTCATTCACCCCTCCAATTTTCCGTAGGTGTGAAACAAGCTTGCTGTGAGTTTCTAGAAAGCCAGCTGGATCCATCAAATTGTTTGGGCATTCGGGATTTTGCTGAGACACACAATTGTGTGGATCTAATGCAAGCTGCAGAGGTCTTCAGCCAGAAACATTTTCCAGAGGTGGTTCAGCATGAAGAGTTTATCCTTTTAAATCAAGAAGAGGTTGAAAAGCTCATCAAGTGTGATGAAATTCAGGTAAAACCTGAAAAGTACCATTACTGTGCAAAGCGTTGAAGTAAAACGTTGAAACCAGTCAGTAGTTAGTCCATACTCCTGGGATGGGCTTCTCACACAGTTCCTAATTTGAAATAAAATTCTCAAGAAGTTCTAATTTCTTTTGCTAATTTGTAATTGATCAATAACATGTAGTTTCTCTGTAAGAATTTATTGTCACACAAGTGTTTCTTGCAAGTTAATCACAGTGAGTTCCCTCTGCAGAGTTCTTGGTCCATTGTTCCCTCCTTTCCCTGAAGAAGACAAGTTGTCTCAATCCCTACATTTTAGAAATACCCCCGAGCTTTAACTTGTGTTTGCCTGCTGCTCAGCAGCACAAGGAATGCCTGTGTCATCCCCAGGATGGTGCAGGGAGGTCTGACTCTGCAGGGAGTTAGTTCCCAAATTTAAGTTCCATCAAGGTGGGTTTCTGGAGGATTTGCTTTTTGACTGGAACACATCAAATATGTTTTTCCAACTTCTCTATGAATAAGTTCAACATTCCCTGGTAATGAGGGTGGGGCATGATTATTTATTGAGGTGGATTTTGTCGAGAGCTGATGTTCACTGTAGTTGATGGGCTTGAAGTAATCCCTACTCAGTGTTCAGAGGAACAGGAACTCTGGGAGACAAACCAATGTAAGGATTACCTTTGCTGGGATTCCTGAAAAGCCAGTACGGGGGTAGCCACAGGAGAATTGTTGATGCATACATTGAAAGTGGCCTTCAGCCACACTGACATCCTCTTGCTAATGAGGCTGCTTGAGAAAGAGCACGTGAGACAGCAGTGAACAACTGGGCTCCAGCTGGGATCAGCAGTGGGATCAGCAGTGGGGTCAGCAATGGGGTCAGCAGCGGAGAAGGCTGGGTGTGTTTGGTGTTTGACAAGCTGCAGCTTAATGCTGTGGGGGCTGAGCTGGTGTGGACTGTGGTGATCCTGACAGCAGCTTTAGGCAGGAACCGGGAAATAATGAGGAATTGCAGAATGAGCCAGGCCTGCGGAGTAACATTCCTTGTGGATTGGAAGGGCTGGTTCAGGCCTTGCAGGAGGCAGTGGGGTGTGCATACACTGTCAGACCTTAAGAAGATGTGACCAGCAGGGTGAGGGAGGGGATCCTGCCCCTCTTCTCTGTCCTTGTGAAACCTCAGCTGGAGCACTGTGTCCAGGTCTGAGATCCTCAGCACAAGAAAGTACCTGTTAGAGCAGGTCCAGAGGGGACCATGGAGATGTTCTGAGGGATGGAGCCCTTCTGCTCTTGAGACAGGGTGGGAGGGCTGGGGGTGTTCAGCCTGGAGAAGGGAAGACTCCACGGAGACCTTAGAGCCCCTTCCAGTGTCTGAAGGGGGCTTATAAGAAGAAGGAAGAGTAACTTTTTCAAGGCCAGGCTGGACAGGGCTTGGAGCAACCTGGTCTAATGGAAGGTGTCCCTGCCCATGGCAGGGGTGGAACAAGATGAGCTTTAAGGTCCCTTCCAACTGAAATCCTTCTGGAATAAGGAACAAATCTCAAATCTCTCTTGCTGTGCCAGCATAGAGGTGCTGTGTGGAATGAGAGTGTGCTGAGGGAGCACCCTCAGAAAATCCCCAGGTCGTTCAAGAAGTACCATGGCAGGTCCTCACTGTGGTGCTGCATTTAGTGTTATTCATCATTTATCAGAGGACAAATTATTTAATGAACAACAAAACCGTTAAATATATTTGAGGACATTCAGTTCAGGAGGGAATAAATCGATGCAGGATTATTGCATTTAAGGAGGAGGTGGGGGAATTGAAAACAATACAGTGCTCTGCTCTCCTTTTGTGAGCTGTAATTGTCCTTTCCCTGTATTTCCAATAGGAAGAGGCTGTTCCAAATTACACTGTAACAAATATAAATCAATGGCGTGGAAGAGTGGCCTTACATAATTAACCTCTGTGACTCCCTGCTTCAGAACATTCTGCCTGACAGCTTCAAACTGGACTTCAAAGGGGACCAGTCATAGACTGGTGGGAAGGCTCAGTCCTCTCGTCACAGGCTCTCCTTTTATCTTCATATTTAGTCTCAGTTAACAGATTTTGTGATAATAAATTCATATCTGATTTGCTTTTATGTTGGATGGTCTGATAGATGTGCTAAAACAAAACCAAGCCTAAATTATATATTACAGAGATTTTTACAGTTCTTTTGCTTTTGGTAATCATAGATATCCACAGCACCTGAGGTTCTCTAACAGTATCAAATTTAGATGGTTTAGTCAGTGTAATCTCTGAGAGTGGTGTTAGCATCAGCATGTGCTGGTCCTAAATGGAGACAGAAATAAACTCCTGATAAAATAAAATAAACAGTAGAAATAAACAGTAACATTCATGCCCTGGGGTTCTCCAGTCTGAAATCCAATTGTTTGTAGTTTCTGAAAGGTGGATTGAAATAAAAAAATCCCTTAAATGTAGCTGGTCTGGCTGGGGTGTTCAAAGGGCAGTGCATGGGCACAGGGCTGCTGGGGACTAAGCCAGTCACTGCTCTGTGCAAAGGAAACAGGATTCTGATATGTATTCTCTATAATGACTCTTTGTGTTTTGCAGGACCGCAGCTCCTGCTCCACAGAGAATTTGGGGAGCTGCCCTGTGAGTTCCTGCAGGTCAGTGAGTGGCAGCTCCAGGCTCTGCCGTACCACTCACTGCTCTGGCACTTGAACTGCCCATTGTTGATCTCAGCTGTAGGGAAATAACCAGATGCAGGTTCAAGGAAAAGAAAGTGAGGGAATTTCATGGTGCTTGTAATTACAGCTCATGGAGATTTCCCTGACAGACTCTTAGCTGCAGTTTCCCACTCCCTTGGTCGCTGTGGAGCAGTGTCAGCAGCCTGGGTGTTCTCTGCTCTGTGGTGGTAGCTCCCGTGTTATCCTGCAGTCTCTCAGGATGTTCCTCCTCTTTCCAGGTGGACTCTGAAGAGCCAGTGTTCGAGGCAGTCATAAACTGGGTGAAGCACTCCAAGAAGGACCGGGAGGCGTCGCTGCCGGAGCTGCTGCAGTACGTGCGGATGCCGCTGCTCACCCCCCGCTACATCACCGACGTCATTGACACCGAGGTACGGGCACGGCTGGCAGCAGGGCCTGCCTACCAGGGCATGGCCCTGCTTGGGCTCCTGCTGTCCACCAGAACATGTGCAAAGCTCTTTCTCTGTGGATGCTGTTCGATGCTGACGCTGTGGAGCTGTCCCTGCTCAGGCGCAGTGCCACTGTCACACCGAGCAGTGGTTTGCTGTGCCAGCAGCCACAGCATCCCACTCTGCAGCCAGAGGGTGCCCCGTCCAGAGCCATTAGTCAGCTGTCTCTGCTGATATATGCAGCACCTTTCTGTTGTCATCTGTTAGAACCTCCAAGTGCTTTCTGCCTTCATTCCTAAGCACTGGCAGCTCCCCTTCCCGAGGCTGAAGGTTGCTGGCATTGATCTGAGAGAACACATGGCTCCTCAGAAGGTGTCTGAGGTACAGATGGCCAGCATGTACCTCTGAGGACAGCAGCTGTGTGGACCCAGGACCACCACACGGCCGAGAGCCATGGCTAACACTGCTGCTTTGTGTGCTGGGATGCTGCAGTGGCAACCCAAAATGGGGATGATGATAACAGATAATTAAGTTTTTCAGTGGAAGTTTAATTCCAAACACGAAGGGATGCTGACCCCAGGCAAGGTTTGAAAGGAAGGCACAGAGAAGTTCAAACCAGCCTTCAGCTTAGACAGTGATGGGAGGTACTCAGGGGTTACTGGCCCTTGTCACCTGACAGGTGCTGAGTGGTGAATAATGGACATTTCTCTACGTCAAGAAAAGACTGGTTTAGCAGCAGTCATCTTGGATGGGATAGATTATGGATGTTCTTAAACCAGGGCAGCCAATGGGCAATTAGGTTGTGCCAGAGCTGAAGGGATTGGTCTACTTCAAACTGAAACTGAAGTTAATGGAAAAGGGTCTGGTACCAAAACTGGTACCAAAAGGGTCTGTTCCCAGTCCAGCCTGAGATGGTGTGTGCAGGCTCTCAGCTCCCTGAGAGTGAATGCAGAGGGTGCCCTCTCCAGTCTGGCAGTGCCACATGCTGGTGGGACATCCTCAGCCTGGGGTGGTGTGGAAAGTGGAGTATTGGCCCTTTGTGGGTTTTGAACACTCTGGCTGCCTTGCACAAAGACCAAGAACCTGTACAAATAAATCTGAGCTTATGGAAGCAGCATATACACCAAACACCCAAGGGCAACCTGAGCATTCAGGGGAGGTTGGTCCAGGCCCTCAGTCAGGGAGGGGAATTACAAGGCACTGTGCAAGGAGATGAGGCTGTTCTTTGGGTGAAGTGCCCCCCACTCTTAAACAAGACCTCACTGCTTCTGCTGCCTCTCCACAACTCCATGTTCCCTGTGCACAGGTCAGGGCAGTAGGTCAGCTAGGATGCTTCATCGTGCTGTGCTCCCCGTTTCTTCTCTGATGGCAGGTGCAGGCTGAGTCATGTGGGGCAGATCGAGGCAAACTGCTTTCCAGTGTGATTTCTCTGCCAGTTCCCCTTCTCAGACATACTTCTACTGGCTTAAATGCAGCAGAAGTGGCTTTTCCAGAGTTTTTCACTGCTGTCATTTTCCTTATGGAACCTGCAGTGCCAGACTGTGAGAATCAAGCCACATCTTCTCAGCTGCACTCTGGTCTTCAGTTGCCTTTGCATTTCCCTGCATGCAGTGTTTGCATCAGGACACTGCAGCCTGCACACAAGTCCTTTTCATGCTGTCTGAGCTGGTAAGAGTTGGCTTTAGGACACTTCTTCTGAGGTTTCCTAAAATACAGTGCATGTACCAGTGACTCATGTTTCCCCCCAGCCTTTTATCCGCTGCAGCCTCCAGTGCAGAGACCTCGTAGATGAAGCCAAGAAATTCCACCTTCGGCCCGAGCTCCGGAGCCAGATGCAAGGACCCAGGACACGAGCACGTCTGGGTGAGCAGCAGAGGAAAGGACACTGAGAGGGGGGCCAGGGCACTGGCAGGTGTTGTGTTAGACACCTTGTCTAGTGCCTCATAATTGTGCTGATGGGCACGAGCAGCAACTCGTCATCCCATGGTCCCCAGTGGGACAGAGAGGTGACTGGAGCAGAGGACAGAGGGGCCTTTTTTTTCAGAGCATGATTGCTTAGTGCCAGTTGATTGCCTTTAATCCCAGGCCCTTGCTCTGACCATAAAACCAGTTTCCTGAGTTGCTGGTTCCTGCAGATATGTTTGACCTGTATGCAGCTGTCCAAGAAGTGTGGGAAGAGTTTCTTCCTGTCTGAAAACACAGCTATCAGTGTCCAGAGAGAGCTGTGAGGTGAGTGACAGCTGCCTTACAGTGCCAGCAAGTTTCCACAGGGAATTGGAGAGGGGAAGGCACAAAGAGGGAAATGGAGAGGGCCCTCTTTCCCTTCATAGGTGCTTTTTTGTTTTCTCCTTAGCCTTGCTAAGACAATAAATGATGATTTCTTCCTTTATTTCAGTAACTCCTACCAAGCACAGTCACTGAATTGTTGGGAAAATGCTTGGCTTAGGGCTGTGAGTGCTCAAGAGCAATATAAACAGTAGGAATGACCTACAGAAGAAGGAAAAATATTTTACTGGCATCTGTCAGACTGTCTGTGCCATGCCTGTATCCCAGTGCACTCACATCAGTGCCAGCATGGACCACTTTTCCTGCAAGGAACCCTCCCTGGGTGCTCTCCAGTGCTGCTGCAGGTGTGGTGGAGGGGGACCCCAAAATCCCCTCGTGACCTGTTTTAGGGGACAGAAAGCAGTTTACCCGTGAAAGGAAGAAGGCAAACTGGGTTTGTCAGAGACACATTGATCAAACTTTTCTGGCCTACAGGGAATGTTGTTATGCTGCTCCAGCATAGTCCAGGCCACAGCACATTTTTGTGGGAATTCCTACACCAGTTTCAGTGACCTGCACTTCAGCTCAGCCTGTCATTTGCATCAGCTTTCCAATATCTGATGGGGCCTACAAGGAAGCCAGGGAGGGACTCTTCATCAGGAACTGTAGTGATAGGACAATGGGGAATGGCTTCACACTGAAAGAGGGGAATACAGAAGAAATTCTTCCCCAGGAAGGTGGCAAGGCCCTGGCACAGGGTGCCCAGAGAAGCTGTGGCTGCCCCATCCCTGGGAGTGTCCAAGGCCAGGTTGGACGGGGCTTGGAGCAACCTGGGACAGTGGAAGGTGTCCCTGCCCATGGCAGGGGGTGGGATGAGATGAGATGAGCTTTAAGGTTCCTTCCAACCCAAGCCATTCTGTGATTCTATGATTATAGAAAGACACATTTCCTTTTGCTCTTAGTTGAAATGCTTCACTTGATAAAAAGACATCACAAAACTGTTTTATTGTTTAATTGTACAGGTTAAAACTGAACCAAAGGTTCAGCCCTACCTGTTTTAAATTATTCCAAACCATCTGATAGCAACAATGTGTCACTTATAAACTGTGATCAAGTTGTGTATTAACTTTGCATGGGAGGAACTGAAGTAATTGCACTTTTAGCTGTCTTACTGGACAGGAGGCTTTCCAAGGTGTTGAAGCTCTTTTGTGAATCCTTCCCAGTTATTTTTTATATTATTCTTCATCTTTTGCTTTGTGACAGAGAGGGTCTTGTTAAATGTTTGTTGCTTGGTGCTCAGTCCTTCTGCAATGAAAAGCTGGACAGTCCTAAACTCTAGTGATAAAGTCCTGTTCCAGAAAGGGCCCGAGGGGCCCAGGGGACACTCAGCTGTTCTACCCTCCTTCCAGGCAGTAGGTACAAGGGAGGTTAAAACCCTCCAGGTCACAGCTGTTATTTAACAACCATGGAGGAAATAAGAAAAATTCAGAGACCATCTGAGAGAAAAGAAAGTAGAGGGAAGGCAACTTTGAAATAAGATACACAAGATTTAAGAAACAATTCCTGAGAAAATACTTAATTTTCCAAGCTTCAGACAACCTGACTTGTTTCTCAGTTGAGTGGTGAACAAAATCCCTGAAATGAGGTGGGGATGTTACTTGCAGCTTAGGGGAGGCCTTGTGTTGTGAGGTGGCTGCAGGGAAGCGGGCATTCTCCTCCAGATTCTGGGGGGTGGTGAGAGGTTTGGGAAAAACAGTGGAAAGAACACAAAAGGAGATAGAAAGGAGCCAGCTTCAGCACCTAATTGAGCTGGCTTGTCTTCTCAAAGTGCCTCTGATGTTAGGAGGAACAGGTCTCCAGCAGCCAGCTCCTGACCCCTCCGTCAGCCATCCGGCCACGCACCCTGAAGAGTTTCTCCCTCCTCCTCCCCACTGACACAGAGGAGTCCAGTGCCTGGAGCCAGGTTAGGTCCCTGCTCCAGAGCCGTGAGGAAAACAGGGATTTAGATGCAGCTTTGCACCAAGGAAGGCTCAGTGTTTCTTGAGGTTGTTCCCCTGAGGTGACCCTTTGGCTGTGCAGGGACTGACTTGGCCTTGCTCTCCCGCTCTGCCCCAGGAGCTAACGAAGTGCTGCTGGTGATCGGCGGCTTCGGCAGCCAGCAGTCCCCCATCGATGTGGTGGAGAAATACGACCCCAAGACCCAGGAGTGGAGTTTCCTGCCGGTAAGGGACTGGGTTTGACCACCACTGGGCTGACCAGGCTGTGAGGGAACACTGATTCTGCAGCATCAGCTGGATGACAATCCTCTTTGGGCTGTCCTGTGCAATCTCCTGAGGATTTCTGACAGAAATTCTTTATAGGGATTTACGTGGTGAATGCTGAAACCACTTCAGCTTGCAGAGTGACTGAGTGAGAGGGGGTTGTCGTAGTCCTGATCAGCTGAGCCTGCAGAGACCCACATCTTGGTTGTGGGAGTGAGAACTATCGTGTTTCTTAGTGAAGGGGGGGTGTTAAGCTTTAAGGTTAGTGATGATAATTGGAATGTCAATAGGAACAGTGTAATCAGTGCAGCCTTCAGGCTGCTGCATGATCCTGCTCCTTGCAGTGTTTTGGAGCATAAAGAGAGAATCTCTGCACTGAGGAGTATTTCAACCCAAATTAAAATCACCTTTATCTGTGTGAAATGGTGGAGAACTGGTTCTTCTTTAATATCATTGATCAGGGCAGACCGAGTACCACCCGGTGTCCCAAAATTCTGATCTTTTTTGGAGGCTAAAAGCTTCATCAGATATTCTGAGTCTCCACATTTTCCCATTACCAGTGCCTGCAGGAGCCAGTGGGAGGCACACAAAAGTCCCAGATGCATCAAAGATTCTGTAGCAGCATAAGATAAATGACTTTTAATGCTAAATATTTGAGTGCAAAGAGATGTGGCCCTGAGGAAAGAGCACGGCAGAGAGAGTACGGGCAAGGGAAGGCAGACACAGTCCTTTAAATCCATAGTGCTGCCTGCTCTGGGGCAGTGGGCCATTTCCCAAAGGAGCAGCATTAGAGGGTGGGAGAGCAGCGTTGATCTCTGTGCACCAGTGTTGTTTCCTGCCTTTGACCTCTCCTTTCCCCTTCTGTCCCAGAGCATCACCCGTAAGAGGCGGTACGTGGCCACCGTGTCCCTCCACGACCGGATCTACGTGATCGGGGGCTACGACGGGCGCTCCCGGCTCAGCTCCGTGGAGTGCCTGGATTACACGTCGGACGAGGACGGCATCTGGTACTCCGTGGCTCCCATGAACGTGCGGCGAGGGCTGGCGGGAGCCACGACCCTTGGAGGTGTGTCCTGGTAGCTGCCAGGGCAGAACAGCCCATTCAGCTCTTGCCCTGAGCTGGTGTGTGCAGAGTGGGCTGGCTCTGGGGGAGGAGGGGAGCTGGAGACTCTGCCTTCTCACCACTGGGGTGCAGAAATGGAAAACTTGCCCACATATCCTGAGAGGAGCTCTGCCTCCGCTGCATTCCTACGGCATGTGTCTGTGCACTGAGGGAAGGGGGCTCTGTGAGGGATTCTGCAGTGGGAAGTTCTGAGGGTGTTGACAGTGTTGGGCAACACTGAGCACAGGGCACCAAGTACAGCTGTGGTCATCCAGCACTGGAGAGACTGGAGCATGTGCAGGGAAGGAGTGAGGGCCTTGGGGAAATGTGACTTGAGGCTCATGACGGGCAGGGTTTGGGTTTGGGCATGGCAGTGTTTCAGTGGTTCTGCAGCACGAAAAAAATAACTGGGTTTGCGTGTTCTCTTTCATCCAACAGCAAGAAGCAGATTTAAGGGCCAGATGGGTTTTGTGTTTGTTTGTTGGGCCTGTGAGCCCAACAGTGAGCCAGGGTGCAGTGAGCCAGGCTGAGGAGCCTGGATTCATCTTGGCTCCCAGTGTGCCAAGGTCTGTTGTTCTGGGGTTTGCAGTCCATGCTGTAGTTTTTCTTAATCTGTGAGGGCCCTCGTGCTCCATGTGCATGGCTGACTCTTGACTTGCTGGGTCCCACCTCCCTCTCTCATTGCAGACATGATCTACGTTTCGGGCGGGTTCGACGGGAGCCGCCGTCACACCAGTATGGAGCGCTACGACCCCAACATCGACCAGTGGAGTATGCTGGGAGACATGCAGACAGCACGGGAGGGAGCGGGGCTTGTGGTAGCCAATGGAGTGATCTACTGCCTCGGTAGGTACCTCAGGACCTCTGGGAGGTCTGCAAATCCTGGCTTTTTACCAAAGTGACCACGCAGGTGCTGCCTGGGGAGCACCAACCTGTCACGTCCAGGTTAGAAGAGGTGTAACCTCACTGCCCTGGGCACTCCCAGCTGTGTCAGTGAATGCTGCCTGTTCTCACTGTTCCCATCACAATGGCTTGGACTGGAGCTGCCATATAACTGCAGGAAATGCTGCAAGGTGCAAATTATACAGCTGGGGCTGTTCAGCCTGGAGAAGAGGAGGCTCAGGGGAGACCTCACTCTCTACAACTCCCTGACAGGAGGGGGGAGCCAGGGGGGATTGGTCTCTTTTTCCAGGCAACGATCAGCAAGACAAGAGGGCTCAGTCTTAAGCTGTGCCAGGGGAGGTTTAGGTTGGATATTAGGAAGAATTTCTTTACAGAGAGGGTAATCAGACATTAGAATGGGCTGCCCAGGGAAGTGGTGGATTCTCCATCCCTGGAGGTTTTTAAGAAGAGACTGGATGTGGCATCAGTGCCATGGGCTGGGAACCACAGCGGGGTTGGATCAAGGGTTGGACTTGATGATCTCTGAGGTCCCTTCCAACCCAGCTGATTCTATGATTCTATGATTCTATACAGACTGTACACACTACCTTTGAGGGATGGCTGAAGTGTGGAGGATGAGCAGTGCCACCTGAGGCTTGCATGGCCTAAGCAGTGGCTAAATGCCCAGAGATGCAGAAGGTAGCCAAGGGACAGAGGGTGCACCTGCACCACCCAAAACAATGGTGGCTGTAGTGCTCCAGAAATGTGAGCTGTGTGTTCTCCAGCTCCTTTCTGTTGCACTCATTTCAGTTTCAGAGCCCCACACCAGCTGTGAATATAATGAGAGTGCCAGAGGGCAAAGCACTCTGGAATTTGTTCTGTAGGTCACCTTCTGGGCCCCAGAAAAGGCAGACCCAGCGTTGCACCCACATCTGTTGTAGTCCCATCCTGGGGACTCACAGATTTCATACACCAGACACTGTTTTCATAGACCCACTGAATGGTTTGGGTTGGAAGGAACCTTACAGCTCACCTCGTCCCAGCTCCCTGCTATGGGCAGGGTCACCTTCCCTTAGACCAGGTTGTTCCAAGCCCTCTCCAGCCTGGCCTTGAACCTGACCATAAACCCACCTAGTTTATGGGTTTCACTTCCCCCCCACAAATTCCTCTTCCACATGCTGTTCCCCTGGGCAGATGGCAGCATGCTGCTCCTTTGCTGAAGCTGCACAGAGGTTTTTTAGTATCTTGTGAAACAGCTCTTGAGACATCCCAGCCTTCCCTGTTCAGACCTGAGCCAGTGCACTGCTGGGAGCTGCACATCTGCAGAGCAGTGCAGCAGTGGCCTGTGTGCTCAGAGGCAGCTCAGGGCAGCACGGGGCTGCCTGGTTGTGCTGGTTTGAGGATGTGATGCCCTCCCACGTGGCCCCATGCAGAGCAGGGGCAGAGCTGGCTGCAGGAGCCTCTGTCCCGCCAGGGTGAGCTGTGCTGATGGCAGCACCACATTCTCAGCCCCAGGGTTTGCTCCTGTGCTTTTCTTTCAGGTGGCTATGATGGGCTGAATATCCTGAATTCTGTAGAGAGGTATGACCCCCACACTGGACACTGGACAAATGTCACTCCAATGGCCACTAAGCGCTCAGGTAAGAGCCCACAATGCCTTGAGTCAGTGTGTGTCCTGCTGCACTGAGGTAGCTGTCACTGCTGGTGTGTTCTGCTGCCCTGGAGGATGCTCTGGCCTCAGTGGGTGGTTTGGCTTTGAGAAGGAATGGTTTTAGGTGCTGAATTCCCAAAACAAATACTAATTTTCACAGCCTCCCTCCCAGGCTAAGGTATGTATGAGGAATATGGGGAGGAGGTTATAGGTTACAGGGAAGGAGAGGAAGTCCTGTGTGACTTCCAAAACTAGGAGCTTGGCTTGGAGAAGAGCCCAGAAGGCACAAACTACAGACTGTAGTATGAGATCAGTGCTCCTCAGCTGCACAGAACATGGTGAAGGCAGGAGTGCCCTCTCAGGCTGCTCCTTCACCTCTGCTCTGCTCTGGGACATGCAAGGCCTCAGCTCCTGGTGCAGCAGGAACACAGAGAGCAGCACTGCCAGAGCAGTGTTACCCTCCAGTGGTGTTGACTTGAAACATGATGCTGTCACACAGTAATTATCCCCCACCAACTCTTCACTTGCCTCTTCTGCTTGGAGTTCTATCTGACCTTTAGGTTGGCAGTTGTATCTAGGAGAAAAAATATAGTTTAAATCCTACTTTTGGAGTATCTTTCTGTCTAAGCTCTCCTTCATTTCTCAGAGGAGTTCCAGTGGGGTTCCTGCAGCTCCTCTGTGCTCAGGTCCTGGCTCTCTGCTCTCACCCTGTGCCTCAGGCCTCCTGCACTGCCCTCCACACCATGCAGGTGAACAGCCCTGGCCCTGCACAGCCCTGTGTGCAGGGACAGGATGCTCAATGCCTCCACAGCTGGGTGGTTCCCAGTGTGGTAGTTCTGTGCTTACAGACCCTCTTTCAAATCCCTTTTTGAAGCTGCTTTTTCTCAGCTTCTTCCAGTTACTGCCCCTCAGTCAGCCTGGGCAGCACTGGCTCCATGTGATCTCTGTGCAGTGTTCCTGCTTAGGGACAAGTGCTGGGTACTCACTAAAACTGGGCTCTGCTCCAAAAACATTTCAGCTTTCTTGTGCCTGCAGTGGCATTCACCAAAACCCCAAGCTTTAAATATTTACTCCTGTGACAGGGCTATTCCTGTTAGGTGTGGGTTTATCTGCCAAGAACGGTTTTGATTTAGGAGTTGGGCACTTTTCCACACCCAGGAAGACCCCACATAAAACACGGGATAAAATCTGCAGATTTCCCTGCATCAGAGGCACCATGTGAGGCTGACCCAGAGGTCTCTAGGAAGCTTGAGGATGAGATGCTTTCCCCAGGGGGTCTGCTCTGGACACCAGAGAAGATTGACTTTGGGCAAGACCAAAAGCAGAGTTCAAGGGAAAAGCCTTCCACAATAGGCATTTCCCAGGTCCATGCTTGCTCCCACAGGATTTGGAGGCTTTGGCAGCAGTGCCTTGGCCTGCAGCATGAGCTCCTTGGTGCCGTGACTGAGCAGGAACATGGTGAGGCTCTTGACCCCAGCACTGGCTCAGCTGCTTCCTTCCTTGATGCTGTCACCTGGAGCACCAAGATCTCTGAAGTGGGGGTATGCCCACAGACCTTTTTTAGCCCAGGTTTTTGTGCTGCCACTCTGGAACTAACACTCCTAATTACTAGTAGCTTAGGTACTAGTTGTGCTTGCAACCTTCATCCTAGTATCAGGTCAGTCCATCCTGGTGACCTTGGACCCTGTAAGACTTCTTTTGCCCCCCAAAAAAACTTTCTAGAGTTTTCTGTGAGCAGGTCTTTGAATTCCAAAACCAGGACTAAAAGTAATCTTGGCTTTACACAGAGATTGTCTCCTCCTTTTTTCTCTTCACCTCTCAGAACAGATTCTGGAGGGAGGCCACCCCTCAGATTCCTGGCCATATTGCATTGCTGAACCTGACTTCCCTGATTAGACCTTGGTTTGGTCCCTTTAGCCAAAGTTCTTCTCACCAAAGCTCTCAGAGAACCCACTGGGCCAGCCTGGTCACTCCCAGCTGTCCCGGTGCTCTCAGCAAGGACAGGGAAAGTGAGGGTACATTTAGTGGAACAGAAAGTCTCTTATACCCTGTTTGTAAAGAAGCAGATCTGTGCCCTAGAGCTGCAGGGTGGCTGGCTGGTTTCCTTGAGGATGCTCATTAGTGCAGTAGTTCCATGTTGGTGGTAACAGCCTGGCAGGGCTGACTCTGCTCCAAGGTGGAGCTCAGAACAGCAGCAGCCCTTGGCAGGAGCTCCCAAGGCCACCAAGGGCATTGTACCCTCACTGTGTCCTTTACCTGAGCAGGGCTGCTGAGGAGGAACCGAGGCTGGCAGGGGGTTATTTCCTGCTGGTTTCATAAGTTCCTGTTAGGCCAGGCTGCTTTTGCTGTGAGAACAGCTGTTCAGACAGATGCTCTGGCCACCTCTGCCTCGGCGACGGTGTAGAAACCAGTTTGCATTTCCTTGCCTTCCAGAGGAGCAGTGTCAGGCAAATCCCTCCTCCAGCTTCACACGGAGCAGTGTCACTCTCCTGGCTGTGGCCTGGAGCTGGGTGATACCAGGGAGCCAGAAACACCAGAGGAACCTGTGTCTGTGCCAATCGTCCTAGCTGGCTGCCTGCCAGCAGAGCGAGCCTGGTGCTGCTCTGTTCACACACCTGTGTCAGGTGTCAGCCCAGGGGAACTTCTCGTGCTGCCCCGTAACCGCATGCCAGAGAGTCAGCAGTGTTTGGTGGAGTGACATGTTTTCACCTATCATATTGGAGGGCGGCAACAACAACAGAAGACACAGTTATCAGCTCTTTTGGGGGAGGTATGAGGATAACAAAATGTCCTGTGAAGAGGGAGGAGCTGACCAGCCGACTATTCAGCCTGTTAGAGCGAGCCCGGGGCGGTGCTGCCGGTGTCA
This sequence comes from Manacus vitellinus, assembly GCF_001715985.3. NCBI lineage: Eukaryota > Metazoa > Chordata > Aves > Passeriformes > Pipridae > Manacus > Manacus vitellinus. The sequence continues at coordinate 950,499 of NW_021940585.1, read as the reverse complement.
CTCCTGGGCGTGACTGTGCCACCACCTCTCTCCCCAGGGGCTGGAGTGGCTCTGCTCAACGACCACATTTACGTGGTGGGTGGGTTCGACGGGACAGCCCATCTCTCCTCCGTGGAAGCCTACAACATCCGCACCGATTCCTGGACAACGGTAACGAGCATGACCACGCCCCGCTGCTACGTGGGGGCCACGGTGCTGCGGGGCCGGCTCTACGCCATCGCTGGGTAAGCACTGCTGGCCTGCACGGCCCGGCCCGCGGCTCTGTGCGCTGGAACGGGGCAGCTGAGGGGACACAGCGGCCGCCCCATCTCAGCTGGCCGCTCCTCACACTGATATTTCAAGAGGGGACGGCCCACAGGGTCGCCGTGCCCACCCAGGGCCTAGGCAGGCGGGAGAGCAGCAGCAGACAGCAAGGGCAGCCTCATGCAGGCGTTCCGTTCTGGGCCGTTCCTGCTCTGCGCGGCTGTCCGGCCTCCCAGGAAGGGCTCTGAATGCCTCAGCTTCTTCCTCCAACGCCATCCTTCACCTGTAACTTTCTGTCCTGGCAGATACGATGGCAACTCACTGCTGAGCAGCATCGAGTGCTACGATCCCATCATTGACAGCTGGGAAGTGGTCACCTCCCTGGGCATGCAGCGCTGCGACGCAGGAGTCTGCGTCCTTCGGGAGAAGTGATCAGGAGGGAACTCACAGAGAAGAACATTCTAAAAAGTCTCGGCTGGAGGAAGAGTCCCAAGTGATTTGCAGTGACTGTTCTTGAGAGTTGTGGATGCTGTGGGAATAGGCACCAGAAGAGCAGCTTTCTGTGCTGCTTGTGACTAGAGCATGTGCATAACCGTGTGATCTCAGCAGTCATTTGAAATCAGGGGCTCTATGGGAAGCTGGAGGAAGGGGGTGAGTGGGTCATGAGAAGCTGCACTCTCTGCTGTTCCTGTGGCTTAGTCTATGGGCAGAGCAGAGATGCCCCAGCCTGGCCTCAGCCAGCCTGGTGAGCCCTCCCAAGGACATGTACATACCACTGGGTCACCTCTTCAGCCACCACAGGACCCCGTGGGTCCTCGGGTCACTCTCAGCCACGTGGATGTGTGAGGGTGAATCCAGCTGCTCTTGTGTTCCAGCTTCAAATCATCATGTACATATGAATGTTCAAACGTGCTCCTTGAGCACACGTGGGTGCAGAGCCAGATTGGGTGAGTGTGTGTGAGGGGGGGCTGCAGTGTCACTGTGTCTGCAGGTTCCTCCCAGGGCTGCACACAAAAGGAGTCACAGGTTAAAGCTGTCAACTACTGAGACCCAGAAGCCTGAGGCCGCAGGGGCAGAGGGCAGGGGGGAAGCTCACTGCCTGCTGCAGAAGCAGGGCTGCAGTGTTTGTGCTCTTGATCAGGTGCTCAGCAAGGTTCTTCACATCGTACTTCCCTCAAGAAGCTTGAGAGCCCCAGCTGCAAAGCGCTGCCACCTGTGGCACCAGGAGCCCTCCCTGCTGTGCTGCGGCCGTGCCTTTGCTCCCACCCTGCAGGGAGGTCACCTGAGCTGAGGCCATGAGAGCAGGGACACAGTGGCTGCTGCCCACCACGGTCTTGCTGGAGAGTGACTGGGGTTCATCCCTGGACACACCTGAGTCCAGCACACCCATGGCAGCCTTTCACTCAAGTTTATTGTGTTGGTTTTCCTTTTATCTAGGATTTTTCTGCTTCCGGGGCTGTTCTGGAGTAACATCCACGATTCCGTTTTGCCCTTTGTTCTCAGCTGTTTATTCCCCTGCCCACATCCTCTGACACTTGCTATCCCTCACCTGCCCCACAATTGGGCTCCATCGCTGGCTCCCTGGAGCACTCCCTGCTCAGCATGTGTCCTGCCTCGTTGTGTTCCTGGGAGCACAGGCTCCCCTCTGCCATCAGCTTGGCCCCACAGTGCCTGGGCTCTGTGTAGTGCTGCTCGTTGAGCTTCCTGCTGACTCCTTGCTTGGGGACAGGGTGGGATCAGGGACGTGGTAGCATGACTTAAGCACTTTCAGCCAACGCTCTGAACCTTCTGCGTTTGTTTCTATCACACAAGTGTTCTGTGGTTTTGTTTCCTATGTTTATTTTCTAATGAAAGTATAAAGAATAAAATATTTCCTGAGCCAGTGGGAGTTTAGCTTCTGTTCTCTGCCTTCCAGACCTTTGCCTAACTACCATGTAGAGGGTTTGTGCAAACCCTGTGTTAGACCAGGCAGCCACCTTCAGCTGTGTCTCTGCCCTGCAGTTTCAGCCTGGTGGTGAAAAACAGCTGCTCCAGCTGTGAGATCCACAGCACAGAGACCAGCCAGGCCTGGAGGACTCGCTAACGGGGGGATTTGTTGCAAGGTCCGTTGGAGAAGAGCACAGCAGCAGAGATAAGGGAAAGGCTGTGATTACAGTCGACAGCAATAATTAGTCCTCAGGGGCTGAACAAGAGCCCAGGTGTGCCCAGGTGGCCAAGAAGGCCAGTGGCACCTGGCTTGTACCAGGCAGCAGGACCAGGGCAGTGACCTGCGCTGGGCACTGCTGAGGCCTCTTGAATCCTGGAGTCAGTTCTGAGACTCTCACAACAAGAAAGACACTGAGGGGCTGGAGTGTGTCCAGAGAAGGGAACGGAGCTGGGGAAGGGTCTGGAGCAGCAGGAGCAGCTGAGGGAGCTGGGGGGGCTCAGCCTGGAGAAAAGGAGGGCTCTGTGCAGGGGTGCTGCTGAGCTTCTCACCACCCTCCTGCACCCACTCCCCTCTCAGCTCGGCGAGGCCCGAGCTGGCTCCACACACACACAGGTGGTTCAGGAGCTCCCAGGCACTGTTCCTGCCTTAGAAATACTGGCACAAGTCACAGGGGAATGGGGTTATGTCTGCAATCTACACTCACCCCCCATCCCATGGCAGGACTGCCTAGGCTGGAGTCTGAGATGAGCAGCTGGATTGCTGATGAAATCCTGTACCTTTATGTAATACTTCAACATCAGTTCCCATTTCTGGCTTCTCCTGAGAGTTCTTGGCAGCAGACAGTGAGGAGACAGTGAGGCAGCAGGAAGATGGTGCATATTTATACTAAATGGCCAGAAAAAAAAGCAAGAATTGGAGCTCTTCTGGGATCTGGTTTACTCCCTAAAGAAGCAGTGGTTCAACTGAAAGGTCTCTTTCAGTCTTTTCAACCATACTAACAACAGTGGGCCATTGGCAGCAGGTCCCAAGACCAGCACACAGCCACAGGGGCTCAAAGGTGCTCAGTGAAGAGCAGCACAGTCGCCTGTGCCCCAGGACTTCTCCAGCACTGCTGCCTGTAAACACTGGCACTGCCTCCTGCTTTGCCCGGGCTCTTTGGGGTCCTCTCCTGGGAAACACATTGCTCCCAGTGTCAGCCCCCTGCCCCTTTCAGTGCCCTCTGTGCTCCCCCAGTTTGGAGGGGGGTCTCTCTGTAAAAAGCAGCCATGTGAGCTGCTGTGTGCAGCAGCAAGAGTGTACCCAGGCTCTCCCGAACGCTGATGCGACCACTGCACGCAAAATACGGGCAGCAGCTTCACAGAATCCCAGAATGGGTGAGGTTGGAAAGGACCACAGTGGGTCATGTGGCCCAACCTCCCCCAAGCAGGGTCATCCCTGAGCACACGGCACAGGACTGTGTCCAGACAGCTCTTGAATATCTCCAGTGAGGGAGACTTTGAAGGGAGACAATTTCCCTTTGTCCAACATCAACTGAGCTCCTTCTTCTACCTCTGTGACAAAGTCAGGTGTCTCCAGACTCCCATTCCGGTAAGTGACGGTCCCTGATGGTCCCTGCGGGGCTGCACACGACAGACAGACCCTCGCTGCTGGCTGGTGGCACATCCCGGGATCAGGTCGGGGGGATCAGAATCCCAGACTGGTTCGGGTGGAAAGGGACCCTTCATGGGCAGGGACACCTTCCACCGGACCAGTTCACCCCCAGCCCCGTGGACACTCCCAGGGATGGAGGAGCCGGGTGGGACCGCCCGAGGACGGGGGGCAGGGCCGTAACGTCAGCGTAGCCCGTGGCGTGACGTCACAACCCGCGCACTGAGCGAGGGGCGGGGCCATGGCTGTGACGTCAGCTGCGCCTGTGTCCTGACGTCACCGCCTCGCCCCGCCCGTCGGCCATGGCGGCGCCCTGCGCGGAGATGGAGCCGGCGGCGCCTCCTCCGTCCCCTCCTCCCGCTCCCGCTCGCTGGTGCGCGCAGGGCCGCAACCTGCGGCGGTTCTGTGTGCCAGCGCTGCGGCTCCCGAGTGCTGCTGCCCGGCGCCGCCCACTTCGCCCGCCGTGAGGTACCCGGGGGTGCCTGGGGGAGCGGGGGGCGGGCGGTGCCGGGGCGGGCGGTGACGGCCCGTGGTGTCTCCGCAGCTCCTCCTGCCCGCCATGAGAGAGAGGCGGCGGCGCGGCGGCGGCGGGAGGCGGCGGGGATGTGCTGCGGGAGCACTGGCTGGTGCGCGACATGTTCTCCTTCGAGAACGTGGGGTTCACCCGCGACGTGGGCAACGTGAAGTTCCTGGTGTGCGCCGACTGCGAGGCGGGGGCCCATCGGCTGGCAATGCCTGGACGACAAGACAGCTTCTACGTGGCTCTGGAACGCGTGGCCACGAGTGAGCGCGGCCCCGGCACCGGGCTGGCAAGCTGGGCTCGGCCGCCGGGAGCCCCGACAGCCCTGAGAGCCACAGCCCGGGCTGGGGCCCGGGGCACTGCCGCGCTGGCAGCAGGTGGGGCTGAACGGCCACGCTGGGCAGCCCAGTGTGTGACTGACCACGGCCCGGCTGGGCAGCCCAGTGTCTGACTGACCACCCCAGTGTCTGACTGACCACAGCCTGCCTGCCCTGTGGTGTGACTGACCCACAGCCTGACTGGTCGCCTCACGTGCCGGGTCCACAGGCTGAGCAGCGCCAGGAAGCGCAGCCCTGGCACAGCCAACTCCTCTCCCACACAGGAGGGATGGTGGTGGTGGGAGGGTCCCCTGTGACCTGCAGGGACATCTCACCATGACAGTTTTGCCAAATAACCCGATCTGCCACTGTCTGCTCTGTCACTTCCCCCGTGGCTGCTGTTGCTCCAAGGTGCTGGGATGCCTCTCAGGCTGCTGGCTCTGTGACACCGTGTGAACGTGGGCACTGGGAAGGGGCGAGGGGAGGACACGACTGCTGCACTGAGTTGTCGTGGCAGCTAAAATTGTCTGACCTACAGCCAGAGCAGTTGCGGGGTTTAAGGCTGAATCTTCTGCTGATTTTCAGAAGGAATGTTCCCTGCCCCAAGGCCTAACATTTACATTCTCCAGAATCTCATCCCACCTGACAGCTGTACACTGTGGGAGTGTGTGGCACCTGAAGTGAGTGTAAGGCATTCCAGCTAACGTGTGCAGTTCCATGAACTGAGTACCTGGAAACCAAACACAGTACAGGTAAAGCAGCTGAGAGAGCAGCAAATAAAGAAAATGTGCCAGATCATAGTGTTTTCAGGCAGCAAGAGTGAAGAGATTCCAGCCTGAAAAGGATCTGAATCGTTGGACAGGCAGTGTGCAGTGACTGTATATACCAGTGCTGAAGCATGTCAGAGTAGCCACTTGTGTATGTTTTAAAGAAGTCAGGAAAGAGTTTCTCTTCTGTAAAAGCACCTGAGAAGAGCAATCTGGTATGTTGTGACCAGTTTTAGTCTCTGCCTTTTAAAAGCTGGGCACAAAGCTGACTGAAAATGGAAGGAGGCTGCAGCAGCTGTTCTCTGCATTTATCGTGGCCCAGTTCATCCTCCATTGCAGACTCCAGACTGAGTGACAGAGCAGCTCTCCAGGGATGCTCTGGGGTCCCTGGTGCTGTGCCTCTGCTCATGAGCACTTGGGTGCTGACCCAGCTGTGAAGGCGCAGCTGTCACCGTGCTGGGATGATGGAGTTGTTTGGGCCACCAAACTCCAGGTGGGTTTTACCTGCAGATCGAGGACATTTCTGCCTCAAGGCTGTGCGAGGGACCTTTCCCTCTCTCCTCTAATGAAGCAGTTTTGTTGGCAGGAGTCTCTAAGGCAGGCACAGCCTTGGGCAAGGCTCCCGGAAAGGCCTCCTGACAGCGGGAGAGGGAGAAACAAGCCTCTTCTCCCTGCAGGATTTGAGCACCTGCACTTTTAAGATTTGGAGACTCTGCCTTAATGTAGAACAACCAAGGTGCTGGCTGTGCTGGGGCTGCTCCATCAGGAACCTCTGCTGTGGGCAGTCAGGATTTTTCAGAGGAGGGAGAGGAGCAGAACTGTAGGCTGGGGGCTGAGGCTCTTGCTGGAGCAGGAGGTGAATCCTGTGCTGTGCCCTTGTTAAATGTGTCAGATGCACATTTGACATGAAAACTGCTGCTTCCCTCCTGCCCTTCCTGTCTCTTAGTCCTAGCCCAGTGACTCAACAGGTTCATCAAGGGGATGTACCTCAGAAGGCAGGAGAGCTTCACTTGGGTTCTGCACAGGCACAGCAAAGTGGTGGGATCATGTCACTAATTTCACACTTTCACTTGGATTGTTGTCTGTTGGGGAACATGTTTTGACCTGTAATGCCCCAGTTATAGTCTGTGTTACTTAAATATAACATGTGCTGCACAAGCTTCATTTTGAAGGCACCACTGTGCAGAACAGGTTGTGGAAATCAGCTTGGCTAACACTGAGTAAATGACCTTCAAAAAATAGTACATGTATGCTGATACTGGGGAGTAGTGGGTGGCACTGGGACGGAGCTGGGGGGTGGTGGCAGCTTTCCCAGTTAGTAGAACACTTCTGGATGGGTGGGAGACCTCAGGTCAAAGGCCTTCACATCAGAATGGCAGTGATTTGAATCCACCTCAGTGCAGCACTGCTCAGTGATGAGTGCTGGGAGCTCCTGCTGCCCTGTGGTGCGAGAGGGGAGGTGAGCCCTCCATGGAATCCAGGTGTGCTTCCTGCTGACTCCTAAATATAGAACAGGAGCTCACAGGCTGTGGAAGTGCTAAGAAGAAGTGAAAAGTCTGATGGGAATTCTTGAGACGAAGCTTTTGTGCCATGAGATCTTGGGATCTTTTCAGCCTCTTGTGCTGTTAGTGGAGCTTTGGGGGATGAATGTCCTGGTCAGCAGACATGGGGGAAGAGCTGCTGCTCCTGCACTGGACACACCACCAGGCTGGGGAGCTGCTGAAGTGCTGCGCTGTTCCTGTGTCAGTGAGAGCTAATAAAAATTCAGAGAGACTTACAAATAAACATAATCTTTTCACTGCTTTTTATCCAGCATGTTGAAACACTGTTTTCTGGTTACCTGCAGTAACTCCTAGGAAAAAAAGGATAGACAACCCTCAGGCACAGGAAGCACTTACATAAAGACCTGGAAAGGCTCATCTCTTGCAGCCCATTTTTCTGCATCAACACCAAGACAGAGCAGAAACCCTTATTTCCACGTGCAAGTCACTTTAAATTAATTTGAAAATGGGTTCTTCTATTTAATGGCTGCATAGACTTGACTCCTAAGACCACTCTGTGTTGAGCTGTAGCAGTGCCACGACAGGGAACAGTAATAAACCTGTGCCCCTTGGGGAGGGGGAACAAATAATAACAATTTTGTCTAACTGCTTCCCAGTGTGGATTTAAGGCATGCCTGTTTGTATGGGTCGGGTGTTTATATGGCATAAATGTGTTCAGTATGGTTAAAAGCAGACCTTGCTCTGCTCTGGCTCTGGTATTGAGATGGGTTCACAGCCCCAGAGCCGTGGTCTGGGCTTGGCTGACAGTGGCACCCTGTGTAGCTTCACCCCTCTGCTCCCATTCCCACCCAAGCCCCTTCCCCGAGCAGCTGCTGAACCCTTTGCATGTTCAGTTTGATAACATAGGCTAAAGCTTCTTTTCTTGGGCTGGTGGGCTGACCTATGGGAGTTTGAGCTTTGCAGCCTGTGAGATAATCCAGAGGCAATGGTAGGATGAAGGTTCTTCCCCCTTTCAGCAGCCAGAGGTTGTGAGATCATCTGAGCTGTCCTGGAGACCTGCCACAAGTCATGCCTTGCACAGACTCACAATCACACTCTTCCCTAAATGAAGTGCATTTCACTGATCAGGTAAGGGGTGCTTGGAGCAGGGACTGGAATTCAATGCTCCCTCTTTCCCCAGCTCTGCAAGTCAGCAAAAGGCCTTGGTGTCTGGGCCTGCCAACACCTGAGGTCTCTCCTGATTCCTCACCTCTTGCTGAGGAAATCTGTGGCAGAGCAGTGATGACAATATGGATTTTGAAGGAGTAGCTTGGAAGACTTTGCTGTTCTGCCTCCCTGCTGCGTTCCAGGGCTCTTTCATCCAGCTGGTCTGCATAGAGGCAGCCAGGAGGGGTTAAAGTGTGATCCTTGCAACACCTGCACTCACTCTGTGGAACCTGCTGCCTGCAGGTACAGAGGGGAGGGGCTCAGCAGAGTTCAGAGAAGAGCTGTGAGTTGATAAAGCAGGGCCAGCTTGGCCAGGAGGGGTGGTTGTGGTGTTCCCTGTCCTGCACAGCTCACCTTGCTGCTTTCCCTAAAACCTCTGTGTGAACAGGGGCCACCCCATCAGCACAGGCAGTGCTGCAGGGGGAGTGTTTGGGGCAACAGGGATCTCTGAAATGTATTATGAATTCCTCTGAAGGCTATTTTACGTGTCTGACATTACAGGAACAAAAGTAGGAGGAAAGGAAACAATGGAGAGGAAATAGCTTTGGGGTCCTTGGACAACTGGTGCAGGGAAAGCTTCCCTGCCTCCTGCAGAGTCAGGTTAATACAGGCCAAACTCTAAAATCAAAGAAACACTAAACCACCGAGTATTTTGCCAAAAACCACCGAGTATTTTGCAGCTGCTTGGGGACATGGAAGGAAACCACAGCAGATGAGTGGAACTTGCCATAAAAGTGCAGAGAGTACACGAGGGCTTTGATAAAAGCCAGCTTTGTTCTCCTTTCAACCAACACTTTTATGCATTTCAGCATAAATACTTGTGTGCTGAGTTGTGAGGCAGCCAGGTCTGTACGGGGCAGCTTTGGTAGAGCACAGCGGGGCCCCTCAGTGCTGGGGAGGGGAGGGAAGGGGGGATGGCAGCCCAGCAATCCAGGTGAGAGGTGCTGAGCTGTGGGGCTGTGCCCCTGGGTGGGGGAGAGAAGCCAGTTTTTGCAGGAGTGTTGGACTGTGCTCTGGAGTGAGTGCACCGGCGTCTGAAAACGACTTTACCATGCACTGGGTGAAAATCAAGTGCTTTGCTCCCCACGTCCAATCCCTGAGGAAGAGTGATCAGGTTCTGGGGTTGCTGACATAACACTTCCATCCCCTGAGAGAGGGAAATGGTTCTGGAAAAAACATTTCTTGCATTTTTCCTAAAACCGAATCCAGCGTGGCACAGTCCAACCCAGCGGTTGCTGCAATTCGACTTTTGAAATCCTGCACATCAGCAGTGGGAGAGCTACAGGGGTGCAAACAGCCTGTGGCAAAGGATCTGTCCCTTCAGCATCACAGGGGCACTTCCTGCGGGCTTCAGCTTTGGTTTGGGTTCAGATATGAACTGTCCAGATACAGCTTCTGCCTGGAGAAAGACACAGTTGCCCTTCCCTCCTTGGCAGAGCTCTGTCAGCCGTGGGCTGGGCTGGAGGGCACAGCCCTGGGCAGGCTGGTAGCCTGGAAATGCAGTTGGGCCTGGCGTGGGGCATGTGCTGCCCAGGCAGAGGAGGCCAAGGCAAAGAGCCAGAGCCATGTGTTTCCAGCAGCCCTGGGTGTGTCTGGCAGGACAGGGCAGAGCTGCAGGCAGGGTCTGTCCTTCACAAGTCTTCCAGGGCAATTTGTGAGTTGATGGGATCCTTGGGGCAAGAGGCTGCTGCTGGGAGAGTTCCCTCCTGGATGTGTTCGTCCCCATCCCCCACCTCCCCTTGCTGGGGAAGCAGCAGGGAGTGTGCGTGTGTATGCTCAGCTGGGCTTCTGCTCCCCCTTTCATGTTCCTTATCTTCCAGGAGGCTCTGAATTCCCTGGAGGAAGGGAGATGGTTGATGCTGTGAGTGCAGAGGCAGAGCACTCCTCTCTGCTGCTGCCAGAGTCCCCTCTGCCATTGTTCCAACCCAGCTGGAAGAGATGCCCTGAGAGCAAGGGAAAATGGGCAAAGCCATGTCAGCACAGGTATCCTTCCCCTCCCAGAACAGCTGGCTCTGCACACTGCCTGGAATGCTGTGAACAGCAGGCTCTTTCCATGGCAAACATCCAGAACTGCAGCTCGTGCAGAATCACTGGTTAATTTGGAATATCTGGCAGTGGAACATGAGGACGTGGCTTCAAGAACTTGTTGCCTCGTGCTTTCCTGGGAAGGGAGCAGCCTGTGCCCCGTGTGCTCTAAAACAGGCAGGACGACTCAGTCCTCCTTGCCAGGCCGTGGCAGGTCCAAGGGACTGGCACCAAAAAGGGCAGGAAGCCAAAAATGCCAGGACTCAGCAAACAGAACCCAACTGCCAAGGAGAAAGGATGCCTGGAGAGAGGAGCAGCTTCAGGCTCTGGAGGGAGGAACCTCCCTCGATCAGGAATACTGAGGGAGGGCTGTAGCTGCAGGAGTCAGCAGCAATTTGGGGGCTCCATGTCCATGGCAGCTCGATCTCTGCTGCAGCCACAGGTGCAGTTTGGCTCTGGTGCCAATGCTCAACCTTCTCCAGGCTGAACACCCCCAGCTCTCCCACCTGTCTCCAGAGCACAGGGGCTCTAGCCATCAGAGCATGTTTGTGCCCAAAAATTAAAAAAGGCCAATTCATGACCCTAAAAAAGAGGCCAATTACTGTAGCAGTGCAGGACAAGATGTGTTTTCAGTACCTAAACCAGAAGTTGGTGATGGAGAACACAAAATTTATAGGCTAGGGACAGTTTAATCCCAGGTAACAAAGTGAACCTGGGCCAAGCAGTTTAACCAACACAGGTACCAAAGTCTGGCATCATTTGAAACAGGGGCACCATCCAGCACAGACACACAGCACCCCAATACAGAGAGGGCACGGCCAGTAGGTGAGTGATTCAGGAGACCTTTGAAGTGTAAAGAAAAAACAAGTGCAGTTGATGGAGAGGCTGTTTCAGCTTTGACAAAGGTCAGGGGGAGGTTTGGTACCGCAGAGCAGCAGGGAAGGGCAGGAAGCAGCACTGGGAGAGTCTGGGCTGAAGCAGCATTTAAAGCGTGCAGGGGCGGGAGCAGCCTCGGTAATGTGGGCTTGCAGAGAGCAAAAAAAGTAGGGCAGGTAGTCAAGTCCGTGCTTGCAGGAGCAGGATTAAAACAGTTGGATGAACAAATCATGTAAGATTTGAAACCAGAGAATGTATTGAAGGCCATTAAACCAAACTCTTACTTAAGGATTACTTCCAAGAAGCCAGGCTAATAGCACAGTGTGGTTACAAAGACATGTGATCAAGGCAGAGAATGCTGACATTAAACTTGCTCGTGAAATGCTAATCTGTGCACAGACACTGCTGCAAGTGCTCCGACTGTCACAGAGGGAGCCTCGCTAAACAAAAGCAGAGCCCAGCCCTTTGGGGTTCCACTCTGGCCACTCAGGCACATCCTGCACTTATTTGGACACTCCCTGCGGGGGAAGGACCAGGTATAAACAGGATTTAATCATCTCATTAGAGATACGCCCATTGCACACGTTCAGCGTTCTGGAAGGCAGCGATGCCTTCCCTTTTAAAACTACTCTGGCTATGTCTTCTGCACTCACCATTCCCATATTTAAGAATTCCCAGCCCATCTGGGTCAGGGAGTGTTTAGATCAGGAATTAATTCATCCCTGTCTAGTTGGATCGTTTTCAACTCTAAATGAAAGATATTTCTTGGCACCCAGTAAACCTTCCAAAAGCCCCATGGAGAATCCGTGGAGGTTTGGCCTGAAATCAGTGGATTAACCACTTCCACCTGGGAACATTCTCCCCAAATTATTGCTCTGTTTGCTGAGTGCAGCACTGGAGATAAAATGTGCAGGTCTGTGTGATGAGATCCAAGGTTGTAGTGGTTTAGGAATGGTACTCCCCAGTTCAGTGCCCCCACCAAGATTCTCCCAAACCAGATGCCATCCGCTCCCCTCCCTTTCCCTCCTCTTCTTGCTCTGCTCTGGGGATGGGGTTGAGAACTGGGGGTACAAAAGGTTAAAATCACGGGTTAAGATAAGAACAGTTTCCTGAAAACAACGAGATAAGAAAACGACCAGTAGCAGCAACAATATTAATAACAAAAGATACGAGACAAAGAAACGATTTACACAGAAAACCAGGACAACAAACATTCTGACTGGCTCTTCCCCCCCAGACCGTGCCCATCTGCCACCGAGGGAGGGTCCCCTCCCCTGCCCTCGGTGATGATGTGGGTGGTGCAGAATAACCTGGCCGTGCTCCCGTGGCTCCAGGCTCTGCCCCCTCACAAGTACTGCGAAAAAAAATCCCCCTGTCCTGGCCAAACCCAGGGAGAATGTTCAGGTCCGGGTGGGGAGATGAATGCCTCGCTCTGCCATTCAAGCCCAGCGAGGTGCACTGAGCTGTTCCCACTCCCCTGTGCATCCCGGTTCACCTGCACTTCCACCTCCACGACCTGCTCCTCCACCACCCTGGGACAGAGCAGGGTTTGCCTCCCTTTCCCGGCAGGGCTTGTGGATCTTCGGCTTGCCCAGGAAATAGAAATGGGCTGAGTATCCCCCTTCTGCTCCAGGGTGACCCTCTGTTCCCTGGACATGGGGCAGGGAGAGCTGCAGTGGTTTCTGATTTTAACCTGGTCTAGTGAACCCAGTTCCACTCTGGATGTCTTCTACTGTTCCCATGATATGTTTAGTTCACATCAATACATTCAGGCAGGAAAGGACATGGTGCTGGCTGTTCCTGCAGCTGTGGACTAGTGACAACACAGCCCATGACAACCAGACCTGAATGGCCAGATGAGCCTGTCTGGGCAGAACATGACCACAGTCAGGACTAAACCAACAAAAATCTCAGCACACAGCACAGGAGAGGACTGGTTTTCCTCATTCTTGCCAGCTCTATTTTATAGAACAGTTTTTCTTACCTGCTATTCCCTTCCCAGGCTACAGAGGAAAAAAAAAAAGAACAAATCCCCTGTTTCTCTTCCCCATCCACCTCTTCAAAAGACTAATGAAGGTGCTGCTTTACCTGATGTCATGAACCTTGTCTCTCCCCAGCCTCTGCAGAGCTGACAGTGCATTTTGCACCAGCCAAAGGTCAGGGCTGTGCAATAGGAGGCCCTGGAAAAGTCCAGCAGCCCTGGGCTGGGTGTCAGACCTGTTGGCTCGAGGAGAAGGGTTACACCATGTCCAGTGACCCCAAGTGAACTGCACCCAGTGTCACAAGGAAGATTACACCAAAACCAAAACACATGATCCCTGTCAAGACAATTTGGAAGTAATTCCTTGCCAACACAAAACCCACTTGTTCCTGTAACAATACAGGACTCCTGATCCTGTGTTACCTTCCTGGCACTGGCGAGGCATTGAGCTACCCGTGGGGAATGGGGCAGGAGCAAACAGACAAGCAAAAACCCACAGCTGACCATAGTCTGGGATCAGAAAATACAGGCTGGTGGTTCAGGAATCCTCTAAGGCAGGAATCACTGAAGGTGGGGAAGAATATCCCAGGGTAGTGGTGCTGTTCTACAGGCCCTTCCTCCACACTTCCCAAGGCATTTCCTGTGGGCCACCACGAGAGAGCTCAGAGGCAATAGCTAAGCCAGGGTGACTCTTATGTCCTCAGCAGTTTCCTCCTGTGTACAGTCATGCCAGGATTAAAACACAGACCAGCCTCTCACCCTCTCCCACGGCACCAAAACAGCCAGCAGACATCACCAATGCAAAGGGGGACCTGCACCAGCACAACAACACCAACATTCAGCCCAGTTCCTGTGACAGGTATCCCTGGGCCCTCATTTGCCACAGCCCCAGGTTGTGTAGAGGTCAGGGAATCATTCCCTCTTTGGGAGGCACCTCCCTACCTCTCCCTCAGGAGAACCCTGAGCTGCCAAATCAATCCCATCCCCTGCACCAGGAAGGGAGGGAAGGGGCCATGTTTGTGAATAATTGTGTCATGCCATCCCTCCCTCTGACACTTAGCCCTGGCCCTGATCCCAGCCATGGGTGTTCCTGGTGCTGTTTCATCTGACCTGACCAAGAGGAATCCTGGGTGCTCATTTTGGGGAAAGCAATGAGGAAAGAATGGAAGTAAAGGATAGAATACCTGGGGTAACACTGGTGTCTGTAGCTAATGAAGATTTTAGATGGCAAACGACCCAGATAGTCATGAGCAGGTGACCATAAAGGCTGCAGCTGGCACAGCCATGTCAGAGGTGAGAGGAGGGACAGATCTGTCCCTGCTCACCTGGTTGTGCAATTCACTGTAGGAGAAAGTGAAATCCATGTTAAGGAACTGGCTGCTCCTTCCTGCTGCCAGCTGCTGCCAGCACACCCCCTCCCTTCAGCAGCTCCCAGCCAATGCCCAAGACCAGCTCCAGATCCCGCATCTAGAATATAAAGTAATTAATAAAATCAATTATATTAGAGACAGAAAGAGTCATTCAGAGCCACAGAATAAAACCTGTCACTGAGGAGCAAGGCCCCCATGCTGCTGAGGCACCCCCTGACCCAGCCTGGAATGGGCTGTGTAGGACTGGTGGTCACAGGGTATGGCTTAAAGCAGAGCAGGAGAACTCACTGCCAGTCCCCACCCTTGTCTGCCCTGTTCCTGTGCAAGAATTGTCCAGATTGGAGTCTGGGTTGGGTTTTCTGGCCTCCATAAAGGAGGCATTTGGGAGGGAGTGTCTCTGCCTCGTGGGACAGTCAGAGGGGCCCTACACTTCTGGAAGAAGCCAGATCTAGAGGCAGGGTGAGCACACAGGACTGAGGATGGATGTGTGAAACGGGATGAATTTGCACTCAGAGGAGGAGGAGATGAACCCGGGTACTGAAATAATGAAGTCTTGGTGAAGCATTGTCCCCTCAGTGATGAAATCTGACTGTTTCACTCTCACTTTACACGTGCCCTCAGCAATCCTCCCACCCACACGAGTGTCCTGTGAGCTGGGGATGAGGAGGGGCCAGTACCTTAGTCAGCACCTCACTAAAATCCATGCAGCACCCTGCCATTGCCAGTCTGAGTGCTGGGAAATGGACACAGAAATGCCAGGTCATCCCAAACCTGGCACAGACAGGTAGCTACAGCAGACAGGCACAGGGTTATGGCTGTCACATTTTCAGGACTTCACTGATAGAAGTGAATGTGCACACATTGTTTGTCAAGTGCTTCTGAGAAAGGACAGAAAGCAAGAGTTGCAGAGTTGCAGATTCAAGGAAGTTTCATCCAAATTCCTGGAGAAGCCCCAGATCCACAGTGCAGCCACAGAGGCTGTATCACAGAGACACAGCACATCCAGCATTTTCTGAAGGTATCATATCCACTGAGCACATGGGTTGCAGCCAAAGTCTGTGCCCTGGGGCCATGACAGCATGACCAGGCACAGAGAAATCCTGGGGAAACATAAAAACTTCTCATGCTGCATGTAGAACTGATCTCCAGCTGGAAAAGAGAATGTGCTCAATTAATCCATGATGGCCCCTTGGGCTTGACATTACTGCTTAGTCAGACTAAATCAAATGCATTTCCCAAGAAATGTTTTTCTAGGTGTGCAACTCCACCAGCTTCTGTAGGACTGGGGGACTTCTTGTCAGTGTAGCAACTCTGGGAGGGCACACTGAGGGAAACAGGCACACTCAGCCCCAAGTGCCAACCGTGTGGTCCTGCTGCCATGATCCCCTTTAACAGAACCACAGAATCATGGAATCATTCAGGTTGGAAAAGACCTCCAAGATCATCGAGTCCAACCTATGACCAGTCCCCATCTTGTCAACCAGCCCAGAGCACTGAGTGCCACAGCCAGTCATCCCTTGGACACCTCCTTGGACAGTGACACCCCCACCTCCCTGGGCAGTCCTGTCCAATGCCTGACAACCCTTTCTGTGGAGAAATTCCTTCTGATGTCCAACCTGACCCTTCCCTGACACAGCTTGAGGCCACGATGCCACACGAGACACCCGTTGCAGCCCTGGGAGTGGAGCTGAGGCAGTGCCAGGACAGGCTGCAGCTGCCCAAGTGCCCCTGTGAAATTTGACAAAGTAACACCAAACCATGGTTTTCTCACTAAAGTCCGACCCATACTTGGTGCAGTGGAGTAGTCTCAGTAAATCCAGAGAAGCGGGACAACACTGCTTTCAGAGCTGGGGGACAGGTCAAAAATCCATTTCCCACTGGCTGTTAACACAAATCAGAGCAGGTAGTGAGTACAGCAGATAAACATGTGAAAAGCTCAGCTGGAGCTGGACCAGGGCACACTGTAACACTGCAGCCCAGCCTAATCTCTGATTTTATTTGTCAGCTAAGTTGAAAAGAATGCTCACTGCACTCACAGAGTGATACCATCTGCATTTCTGCTTTGGCAAGGGGTCTGACCCATCTCCTGTCATGGTGCTGTAATGTTTCTAAAGAGGACTAAAATCTCACAGTGTGACTGTACCACTGGCAGTCCAGGGTTTGCCCCACTGCTGAACTGCACTGGCAGAATTGAAAGGACAGTTGGAGCAGTGTGAGTGTTATTTCAGGTCAGAGCATTTGAAAAGCATAAATCAAATCTTTCAAAGTCCTATAACTAGTTTAAAAATAATGAGATTTAAAAGAAAAAAAATCAATGTGGGCACTTATTTTCCATGCATTATACAGCTTAGGTTAAACTTTGCTCACAGGTTGAAGATTTCCTTAGTAATTCACAACAACAGAACCAAATGTATTGTTCTGAATGAACACATGAAATTCTCACAGGTGTCCTGGTGCCTAGAATGGGAGGCTTTGAGAAAGAAGAAAAAGACAACACTGAAATATTTGTAAGACAATAGCAACGTGGAAGAATTGAATTCAGTTTGGCCTATTTCCTCTTTTAACCTGCAGGAAGGGGATTCCCAAATCTGGGTTTGCAAAGATCCCATCAGTCATGTGGTGCTGATATTTTTTTTTCCAACTGAGAAAAGCACAACAGATGATAAAAAAAGGAGGGGGGAAAGATTATCTGACTGCCCTATTTTTCTCAAATAAAAAAGAACAAAAGAAACTAAAATATGTTAACTGTTTTCCTCTTTCATCTTTCATTAGTACTTACTGTGATGGTTCATGGTCACTGCAGCTGCAATCCCTCTAATCTGGGCATGGACACCTACAGTGACAGGACAAGGGGGGGATGGTTTTGAACTAAAAGAGGAGAGATTTAGATTAGATGTTGGGAAGGAATTCTTCCCTGTGAGGGTGCTGAAGCCCTGGCACAGGTTGCCCAGAGAAGCTGTGGCTGCCCCATCCCTGGAAGTGTCCAAGGCCAGGTTGGACGGGGCTTGGAGCAACCTGGGACAGTGGGAGGTGTCCCTGCCCATGAGAGGGGGATGGAATGAGACAAGCTTTAAGGCCCCTTCCAACCCAAACCATTCCATGGTTCTATGCTTTTAGTTCTGTCTCAGACAACCAGGACTATCCTGGTCTTCTTTACAGAACTGCTCCACTAAGGAGATGGTCAGAGCTAAAGGCACTTTGCAGCCAAGGTCATGCCCCAGTGAAGTTAGG
The DNA here is from genome assembly GCF_001715985.3 of Manacus vitellinus. Taxonomy (NCBI): domain Eukaryota; kingdom Metazoa; phylum Chordata; class Aves; order Passeriformes; family Pipridae; genus Manacus; species Manacus vitellinus. The sequence continues at coordinate 932,887 of NW_021940585.1, read as the reverse complement.
CCAAGCAATCAGTATAAAACAAATCAGGAAAAAACCCCAGAAAGATAAGTTCTGTCAGGTCTCAGAGCTGACTGGAGCATAGGGAGAGGTTAGCTGGAAAGAGGCTGGGGGTTATTAGAAGTTGAATATTGATTGAATCTTTCAAATATATACCAGCACTAAGCAAAGAGCTTGGGCTTGTTGAGGATTAGGTTACATAAAAGCAGAGAAGACTTATCTTTCAAAAACCAATTGCACAGTTGTACACTCTCCCCTGATGTCCACCACCCAGCTCATGGGGCAAAAGCAGATTTGTTTCACACTCACAGTGCTTGTCGAGGAGAACGAACTGGAGCCTGCTTATTCCTTGACACAGGTACTCATATGTGTGATCACTCCCAGCCACCCTCTGGTGTGGGGACAGTTAAATACAGACAGTGTAGTGCTCTCTTATATCCCACACATTTTTGTCACTCATTACACTTGGCATTGTTCTTTGGAAGAACAATTGTATCAATATTATCTGGGGTTTTTTTCACCTTCCTCCACCTCTGTCCTTCTCTCTTGATCCTCTGATCCTTGCTTTCCAGAGTGTTTTTGCCCTTCTTTTCTTTCAGGGTGCACCCACACAGGTTTCACTCCACACCCTGGGCTGAAATGATCACAATGGGGTTGATAACAGCAGTAGAAGCATCCTCAGCAGGCATCAGTTCCCTGCCCTTGGGATCAGCTGGAGAGACGGGGTTCATCCCTTCCCACCACTAGTTCCAGCCAAGTACAGACCCAGCCTGACACGATTTCATCCCACTCACATCAAAAGTATCACCTTTGTCCAGGCTGCTCTCAGGAGTGGAGATCCGCACATGAAGAGAAAAAATTATCTACTTTGTTATTGTTTAAAATTGTTTCACATTCCTCTCAGGCCACAGAAGCTCAGCTCAGCAGGGGAAGAAGCAATTTCCTGGAAGGGATGCTGGTGCTGAGCCCCTGAAGGATGGACAGAACTCCAGGTACCAAAGATCAGACCCGCACACGCAACAGCTGCTCTCACCCAGGGAGTGGGTTTGGCAATCTCAGTAATATTTCTGTTAATATAACCATTAGGACATACCACAGAGGTTTTACACTTTCCACCTAAACACCCAACTTAAACTGGGGCATTTAAACGCCAAAGGTGATTTTAGTAGCATCTACGTGGCTCTCCAGGTCTGGCCCTTTGAGTCTTTTCCACTGTGTGACTCTTTATCCCAGCAGCACTTGCCACAGGCACTGTTATGGAGCTGCCTCCAGGCTCCTCGTAGAGGGGTTTGCCCATATCTCACTCTTTCACCCCAGAGACAGCACTGCAGGACCGGGGCCTCTGGGTGCCCACCCGGCAGGGCTGGGGCTCGCAGGGTGTCTCCAGGCAACTTCTGGGCGTAGGGACAGCGATCCCAGCCCGGGACAGCCATTCCAGCCCAGGGACAGCGATCCCATCTCAGGACAGTGATCCCTGCTCACGGACAGCGATCCCAGCCCTAGAACAGTCGTCCCAGTCCAGGGACAGCCATTCCAGCCCAGGGACAGCCATTCCAGCTCAGGGACAGCCATTCCAGCTCAGGGACAGCCATTCCAGCTCAGGGACAGCCATTCCAGCTCAGGGACAGCGTTCCCAGCCCTAGGACAGCCATTCCAGCCCAGGGACAGCGATCCTAGCCCCAGGACAGTGATCCCACCTCAGGGACAGCGATCCCAGCC